>NC_081410.1:393433025-393745525 GCF_030272615.1 Cryptomeria japonica
TGATGCTTTGGTCCTGATTGGGACCAGGGCGCCACCCTTTGGTCCCCCTTAATTAGGCCCATCTTTGGCCCTCTCTTGTACCTTCAAAAATGAGCGAGAAATCTCTCCTTGTGTCGACCTATGTCAGAAAATGGATGCATTTTTTGATAGGCAAGTATATAAGGAGGTTTTCTCCTCTCATTTGCACATCATCACATCATAAGAGAAGGGTGAAATTATCATCATCTGAAAGCATTCAAGCATCGGATCATTCATTAATCATCTTTAGAGGTCTTCAAGGTTGCATTCTTCATTCATCAATTGTGGATTAGCATTACATCATTCATTTGCAAGCATGTGTGTGTGATTAGGGTATTGTCATGTTCATGCCATTTCATACAATATATGTGATTAAGTTCAAGAAGCAAAGCATCATTATTAGTCATTGCAAATATGAGGTATGTCTTTCCATCATTTTTTAGTATTTCCAATATTTCAATCTAGGTTAATTCCTAAACCGGGGTTTGACTTAGGCAAACCCTTATTTACATTTATTTTTGTGTGTAGGAAACATATACGAAGTTGTGATCTTCAAAATATGTATTATTTGCAGAGACGAATCAACCCTTTTTGGCGTGCAAAAAGTTAGGAGGACCAGAGCGATGGATGCTCTGGTCCTGACTTTTTTGGAGTTTTTTTGGTTATCGGGTTTGAATTTGTATATACTGCTCTAATCTAGGTGCGTGCCTCAATTAGAAAACTATAGCTCAACCTTCATTTTCAACACTTTCCCTAATTTCAGCATTTCAACTCACAAAAGAGGGCAAATCAAATCACACACTCCTTACATCCATTCAGTATTTAGTCCTTACCATTTATGATTTGTGACTGAATCTATTTGATTCCACCCTCTTTTGAATGTAATGGAAAATTAGCGGTTTTCATCCCTCTCATGGTGGAAACCCTAATTTTTCACCATTATATTTTGGTGAACCCAACTCCTTGCACCTTTAATTTTGATTTATGGTCTCAGGCCTAAGTGTGTATGAAATTCAAAATTCAAGTTTTAATATACAAGTTTGATTTCCTTGCAAATACTTTGTGGGGTAACACAAGGTGAAGGAAGAGATGTCCCTCGCCATCCCATGATGCCAAAGACCAAAGGATAGAATCCCTATAGGAAAAGACAAATGGGAGATGATGTACTTCCCACTATCTCGCAGCAGGTGAGAAGAAATTCCAAAGAGCCTACAGGGAAACAAAAAGTAAAGCGAATAAGGATCCCACTATCTCGCACCATTGAATGAGACAAAATGATGGTCATGCAGGGTAAGTAAAAGGTAGAAAGATGTTGCATCTCGCCAACCCACATGAGTAAAAGGGGTTTGAGAATGATGATGTAGGATAACGAAGGGAAAGAAGTTAGTGGCTCCCGTCATCTCGTAGACATATCTGCGATGCGCATAGCATGAAAGTTAGTGACAATGTGGAGTTCAATGGTTCTATGCAGCCCGATAGTCCATGTGGCAGGTTGACTATGGTTGATCGATGATAACCAAGCAACTTGAACACCAAATGTGAAGATTGTGATGCCCAATTTGCATACTAATAAAGATGACAATCAATGTGGCAGTTGACGAAGATTTGATTGACTGTTTTGAACGTCAATTTGATGACGTGGTGCTCATTAAATGCCCAAAAGGGAATGAAAATCTAATCCATCTGTTGCCAAAGTTTTTTGTTGACTACCAACTGAAGATTTCATTAATGAAGGTATTTCTGACCAAATCGATCTGATCAAGAAGATGGAGAATGCATTAATGGTGACCGCATTGTAGGTTGTTGTTATGCCCTGCATATCTAGTCCCATCATTTTCCTTGCCTTGAAAATATAGGTCCTGATGCTCTGCGAAATGGATAAGGTTAGCAAATGACAAACAACACAAGACACAAGAAATCGTTAGTGTTAGTCAATCAAAAACTAATCTAAACAGGCATATCAAAAGAGATACTAAAATCATGCTAATATATCTAACAAATGAAACAAAGATAATAAGGCATCTCCAAATGCCTCTTAGCATGCTCTTATCTCCTTCTCCATTGTTCCTCTCCTCTCCAAGTTCCAAAATAGTGTAGCTCTCAACAGCTTTTTGCACTATGGATGCTTATGGAGGATTGAGATTTTAGTATTGTGCTCCAAATATAAAATGAAAAGCTAAAATACTAGATGCTATTAAAATGATTGATTTTAACCAAAATAACAAGATTTTAGTTTGCTATGCTAAATGCCTATAGGTTAAATGCATACAAGTTTTCAGGATCTGGACTATGAAGAAATGGGCTCTATTTATAGGGAAAATGGAGCAATGGATGGTTGAGATTGAGCAATCTCAACAAGGGTCAAGATTGAATGATTTTCAATCCATGTGAGGGCTTTCAACCCAATCCCAAGATGACAAGTGTCAATGTGAGATAGGTTGAGAGGAGAGGGAATAAGCATTAAATCCTTGATATGACCTTGGGAGTTAAAGTCAAGGTTAGTTGAATGAATAAACTCTTTATTCAAAGAATAAAGCTTTTATCCAATGGATAAACTCTTGTGCAAATGTAAAAAGGGATAAATATGGTCAAAACAATAAATGTTTGGGGAGACAAGTTTGAAATAACCATAAATGGTTATGTAAGAGCCATAAATGGTCATGTAAGAGCCATTAGTGGTCATTGAAGACTTTGGGGGTTAATTTGTTGAACACACAAAGCATTAAATGTTTTTCAAAGACTTTTGAAGTCTTTGAGAAGTGACTCTATTTTGCTTAGGAATGTGACAATAATTAGGGGATGGATTAGATTAATTAGGAAGGGCTTAGAAGAATCTAGAAGGGGATTTAGGAATGCAATTGGATTTGGTGGGTGAGGGAAAATAGGATTTTATTAAGATAAAAATTCATTTATTTCAATAAATGTGTGCAGGTTGCATTTGTAGGAAAATGCAAGTGGGGGGGGATAATGATTTAAATAAATGTTTTTATTTAATTTATTTAAAAGAGGAAAAGGGGATTTAATTAAATAAATAGATTTTATTCATTTAATTGATTGTGAATTTGGTTTAATGAATTAATTAAAATAAATTCAATAATTTATTTAATTAATAGGAGAATGTTTGGAGATGAATTAATTAAATATTAATTTAATTAACTGATGGCTAGTGGATTTTTAATCAAATAAATAGCGAATATTTATTTAATTAAGCTAGACAAATTTGTGTGACTACATTTGCCCCTCTTTGAGACGGTGCGATTTATCGCGTCATTTCAAAGAAAGAAAAATAGGTGTGAAGAAATGCTCCATAAAATATTAATTTAATAGGTGGTATGCCCCCTCGAGAAATTGGGCCAAAAAATTTGAAAAATCGGGCAATCTCTCGAAAAAGAAGGGTGAACTCATAAAGTTGGTTCCCACTTTTTGGTGCATCCTGATTTTTGCTGAAATCATACTTTTTTTAAAAATATAATAATTTAAACTTTAAGAGGTCCCATTTTAAATAATTAATTAAAGAGAGTTAAATCAAAGGCTCTTAGATCAAAATTTCTTGGATAGAACCTCTCTACTTCTAAATCATACTTGCAATGGAGTCTCCTTTGCATCTATCAAATGCTGATAAAAAACCAATTTTACATTAGCTTTTGGGGGGTCAAATTAATTCATTTAATTTTTATTTTTTTTAAGTATTTAGTTCTTATTATAAGATTTTCAAATAGTATAACAATTAATATATTTA
Source organism: Cryptomeria japonica (assembly GCF_030272615.1). Lineage (NCBI taxonomy): Eukaryota > Viridiplantae > Streptophyta > Pinopsida > Cupressales > Cupressaceae > Cryptomeria > Cryptomeria japonica. The sequence goes on from NC_081410.1 coordinate 393,436,783, forward strand.
ATTTCACTAATATATTTTTATTTTCTTTCTTATGAATGTAGGTTTTTCACCGAACATGAACTTCTTTGTTCAATGCATTGGGAAAAATAGTAAACTAATTCAAAAAAATTCTGAAAAATATCTATGCACTAGGTATTGACGTTTTCTTTCTAACAAAAAAAGAAAAAATTGAATTTTGATATATATAGAACAAGTTAGTGTTCAAACATACACATATATCTAAATTATAATTAGTCGAACTTCAAAACTTAATAAAATGAAAAACATTCAACACATCACTATCAAACCAACTTCATGCCCTAGGTATTGATGTTACAAACCAAAATTCAAAAGAATTAAGTTTTTATCATTTATAAAAAAAAATTATGCATTTCAGGATACACATCACTCTTAAAAAATGTTGTTTGCTGTAAAAAACTACTTTTTGAGGGAGATGGAAAAATCAATAAAATTTTATTCAAACAAATTTGAAAAAAATATATTTAGAATCTACAAACAAGATGTTAAAAATCACTAGTTTATATCATCTTCAAATTCTTAACGGTTTAAAAGTTATAGGTGTCGAAAAGTGAAGGTTTTTTTCAAAATATCCATATAAGTGTCAAAGTTGGTCAAAAAGTGGGAACTGGTATTGTGAGTTCACCCAGAATGAAAATTGGCAGGGTGTTAGAAGAGAAGGAGTCAGTAATACGGGTGAAAAATAGAAGAAATTGGGAGAAAAATAGAGAAATGGGGGGCTCAAGAAGTTTATGGGGACCACGGCGGTGAGCAGGGGGAAGCTATGGTGATGACGGAGGGTTTAAATGGGATGAAAGGGATGAAAATAGGATCATTTGTGACTGTGACCAGTGTGAATCCAGAGCTCTGATAGTGACATTTGGAGGAGCGAGCAACGGTCAGGATGCCAGTACCGATTACAGAGCACAGATTTGAGTGAGTCCGACGGTTCCACCGGCCAGACGACTATGGACCAGCGGTACGCAAATTGAAATTTTGAATTTTTATGCATTTTTTATAGGCTTTTTGCTGAATCTAAGTTGAGTCAGAGCAATAGCGCTGAAACTATGGTTTTGGTGCTATTGCCCAATGAACTAGCGCTACGGTGCTGCAATGGCGCTATTGGCCTATTGTTTGAGTGTTTTTGAAATGTTTTAGCACTATTGTATGTATGTTTAGGTGCTATTGATTAATAAGTGCTATTGAGGGATTGTTTGAGTGCTATTGTTTTTATTTAGCGCTACTGTGTAGTTGTTTTAGCGCTTTTGTAGATTGAGCATTGTTGGATAGCTGATTGAGCGCTTTTGTTAGGGTTGTAGCGCTATTGTTGAGAAACTAGCGCTTTTGTTTTAGGATAAATAGATGCCCCAGTTTGGATGAAGAAAATCTCCCGATGCCAATGATGGATGGATGGCGATGTGAAGTGGGAGTTGTTTTGAACCATAGCAGCCTGATGAGACTTGGGTCATTTTTAGGATAAATTCCTGTTGAAGTCGAGGTTGCCATGATATCTTACCTGTTGAGACCCGAAAATACATGATCAAAGTATATGTTGATAGTTTAGGTTTAAACTTAAGAAAGTTTGAAACAAAACAACTGATGATGATTGATGAATGTCCATGTGCAGGAGGATCTAGGCGTGTTGCAGTTACGTGAGAGACATCCTGCAACACAGGGGTTACGGGATCGATTGACAGAGGTGGAGATAGATTGTATTGTTGCGACGGGACTATATGAGGTGATGCACATGCTTGTGATTCGGATGAATCATGGATTGATCACAGCGTTAGCCGAGCGGTGGCACAGCGAGATGTGCACCTTCCATCTGGCATAGGGGGAGATGACAGTGACCCTAGAGGATGTGTGGTGCATCTTGCGGATTCCGATTCGGGGGGAGCTGGTCACGTATGACAGATCCTAGGGGACCCTTGCAATTTAGAGGTTTTTTGATGAAGATGTTTTTATTGATGATGGCTCTATTGCCTGGGAGGAGATAGCTACATTATATGAGCCTTTACCAGCAATTCTATCAGGTATCGTGGGAGGACTTCTATGTTCTGACAGGCGATCACATGGTTTGGCCATGGGGTGGGGGCAGGTGATCGAGATGATGATTACCAAGGGGACCTGATTTGCGTGGGGGTTGTGCGTGCTACCACACTTGTACCAGGAGCTTCATGAGGTGGTTTACCGGGGGAGGGGTTCCTTAGCAGTGGGCATGACGTTGCTGCATATTTGGGCCTGGGAGCACCTTCCAGTGACTCGACCAGTGAGTCTGAGGTTTCGCATAGTAGATCAACCGTATATGTTCATGTATAGCGGCATGATGAGTCAACCCCACCTGGGGAAGTTAGAGTGGTGGCGACAGGCACTAGACAATCTAGATGCAGTCATATGGCGACCATACTAGGAGTGTGAGCCATGGGATGATGATGCAGAGGCACTGCCCTATGTTTTTATGACCCGATTTCTCATTGGGAGGACCTCGTACCATGTGGAGAGACAGATGCCCGGGAGAGTTCTGAGACAGTTTGGACGGTAGCAGGGACTGCCTAGTGGATCAGGGGAGTATGCGCGGGTGATTTGGGAGAGGTATGCATGGGGGCCAGTGCTGCCATATGATCAGGCACTGGCAGAGTTTTGGATTCTACAAGCGAGACCATGGGACATACGACCGAGGGTCATGGATGCAGGAGTAGCAGATGATTATACGCAGTACCGGGCGGCGCACCCGATCCTACGGATATTCGATCCAACAAAGCTGATTCTGGATTTTGAGGATGAGAGGGGATGGAGACAGAGGAGGGCAGGAGGTCGAGGATCGAGGGCAGGTGGAGGAGGTGGAGGAGGAGGAGGTGGAGGAGGAGGAGGAGGAGGAGGTGGTGGGTTGGGGATGCGGATTCAGCGAAGAGGGAGAGGTGGACTGCCACTACGGATAGCACAGGGACCGCTGATACAGGGAGGAGTTTGACTAGGTGGGAGGGGGATGGAGAGGGAGATCCTGATGGATAGAGGGGAGAGAGATACTGGAGAGGGTGGTACAGGTGAGGCTTCTATGGATACCGGGGAGGGAGCCACTGGAGATCTTCGAGATCACATGATAGCACATTTGCAGACCTGAGTAGAGGATTTGGAGGCAGAGGTGGCGGCTAGGGATGTGCAGCTATTTGCACGGGAGTCAGAGTTGACTATAGTGTTGCAGGAGAGGGATAGTGCAGTGGAGAGATTAGTAGAGTTGCAGGAGAAAGTCTGGATTGGAGTAGGAGCACAGAGGCCTATGGGGGAGGTGATGAGGGAGATGCGGCGAGCACAGGTGGAGATAGACTACTGGCGGGGTTTATATGAGCAGGTGGTGCCAGTTAGTCAGTGAGCTCTTAGCTATTCTCAGATGCGGTAGGCCGAATCAGAGTGATCACAGAGGGTGCAGAGCAGTGGGGGTGTGATGGGTCCTCTGCGGAGGGAGAGATCAGGGGATGTAGGAGTGAGTGGTGGTTTGATGAGGCCTCCACGGAGAGATGGATCAGGTGGTGCAGGCACTAGTGGGGGAGCAGGTGACGATGGTGGTACAGCATCTGGCCAGAGCAGCATCTAAGAGAGCATTTTTCCATATATGTATTGTATCATTGTTTATTTTTTGGACTGTATCTTGGATGGCTCTTGGCAGCCGATTTTGTAGACTTCATTGTACTCTGATATATGAGATGATATATATGAGGAGATCCCATATTTTGATGATATGAATTTGATATGTATGGATGTTTATGCAGGATGATGAGTTATTGTTTAGATGGATATGTGTACATATATGCATTGGATGAGATGTTTCTTATATGCATGTTTTTATGATGATTTATGATGTGGGATACTGACATATGAATGCAGGTTTATATATGTATGATTTGTTTGACTTTTGATGTAATGTTTTATGTATGTAATGTCATGATGATGATGTATGCTTATGATGATTTATGAATAGGATTTTGGTGTTTCCTATTGTAATATAATGATGAGATAATTTATGCGATGATGTTAATGCAATGGTTGAATAAATGATGTTTATGTATGGATATGCATCTAGATGTTTTTAGATGAATGTAATATGGATAAACAAAATGTAAAGTACAAATGTTTATATGATAATGTTTAAATGAATGCATATGTATAAATGGATATATATAAAATGGTATGAACAAATGTGTTTTTTTTGGAAACAAATGGTTTTATGATTTTAAATGCGTAAATATGTTTAAGTAAAAATGATAATATGATGATATTACAACTGATGGTTTTAATAACTGCACCTTAATGAAATTAAAAAGAGGATAATGAATGCAATGTGAATGAATCCTAAAATGAGCATAATAAGATACTTTAATAATGGATAAATGAATGCACCTTTTCACTAATGAATGTATGCAATGATAAATGATAAAGAATGATGAAATGATGATGGATAATTGACACTAAATGAATGCCTAGTAAATGATTTAAAACAATCAAAGACAATTTGATCCCACGAATGAATCTAATTATTTATGGTTTATGCAATGATGCCAATGATTAATGAAAACTAATGTCAAAAATGAACTATATGCAATATTAAGTTAAAAATGACATGAATGGACTTAATGCAAGATGCACCTAAATGCGACGATGATATGACCATGAGGAATGCAATGTTTTTGAGACTTTGCATGATGCATTGATGATGTATCAGAGTGCTCGGTTGTGATTGTATCCAAGACTAGCTTTTAAATGGTTATATTTTACATATGAATGAATGAATGGATGGGTGATATGCAACGGAATGCAATATATAAATAGATGAGATGAAATGATGATCCATAGTGCTCTATTTTCATCATTGAGCTTTAAAATGTTAGAAGAGAATACAAGCATCTTGACATAATGATTCAAGATGACCTGAGTATTCCTTACATGGATTTTATATAGCAAGTTAATACAAACGACTTGATATAAGGGTCAAGTAGACCAGAGTATTGCTTGCGAAACAGACAAGGATTATCTTCGTTCATGCATGACTTGGATCATCCTCCTTGATCTTAGGCTGATCATATCCTGAGACAAGTGCATACTGTACTAAGGGATAAAAACCTTTATCCAAATTGGATGAGGGGGAAGGAACCAAAGGAAGAGCAATGTTCCTGCAAACAAATAGTATATACATAAAGAATAAAGAATAAGGATCCTTGGTAATGGTTCATGCTCATATGGTCGAGGTATACGCTGTAGTCAGCAAGCCGTAATGATCGATGACTGCATTTTGCATAAGATCACGTAGCTTGGTGAACTTCCCACGTAGACACCATTAGTACATGCCCCAGAACTTCATTAGAAATAATGCGCAAATGATACAAAATAATGTTGAAAGATCCTGATACAGATAAACGAATGATTGTACTCACAAATCAACCAAGTATTTGATAGCTTAACATAATTTTCTTGTCAAAGAAAATGTCACTTTTGTCTTTGTTTTGGTAAGGAAGAATGCATCCTTGTTAAAGACAATTGCCGATTTGTTGATGTTGATTGTGTGGTTTGATTGGTAAATGGTCAACGTGTGAGTATTATGTCAATGTTTGTTTTGTATCTGTGCGGATGAGTATGTACAAGGTGTTGCCATGTTTTTGTTTGATTTTCGATGGTTTTTTGTTGTTTTTTGGATTTTGTATTATTTTTTAATGTTTTTGGTAAGATAGCTTCGGCGCCATAGACCAATGAGTAGGGAGTTGCGCCTATAGGGGTTCAAATGCTAGTTTGATATGCCCATAGTGTTGGATTCAGTTGAACATGCCAATCACGGTCGGCATCATTAACTGTCTTCTTTAGGATCCTCAATATGTTTTTATTGGATGCTTCGGCCTGACCATTGCCTTGTGGGTAATAGGGAGTGGAAAAGCGGTGTTGGATATGAAATTTCTCACAAAGTTCACGGACATCCTAGTTTTTGAAAGGAAGACCGTTATCTGTGATGATGGACATGGGCACACCATACCGACAGATGATGTAGTTGAGGATGAATGAGGTGATTTGCTTGCCGGTGACTTGGGTAAGTGGAACAGCTTCGATCCACTTTGTGAAATATTCGGTGGCAGTAATAATGAATTTATGGCCATTGGATGAAGATGGATGAATCTTACCCACAAGGTCAAGGCCCCATTGACAAAAAGGCCATGGTGTTGTGATTGGTTGCAGTTCCTGGGCTGGTGCATGTATCAGGTCACCATGAACTTGACATTTCTTGCATTTTCTGACAAATTAGTAGGAATCTTTTTCCATAGATGGCCAATAGTATCCATTGCGCAGGAGTTTCTTGGCTACTGACGGACCACTTGAGTGAGTCCCACAAATTCCTTCATGGACTTCTTCAAAAGCCTTTGTTATCTCACCTTGTTCTAGACATTGAAGGAGAGTACCATCAAGACCGCAGCGGTATAGGGTTTCAGCAATAATGGTATATCGAGCAATTTGGCAAATGAAGGTTTTACGTTGGTTATTTGATTGGTTGGGAGGAAGGGTGTGATCGCGGAGATAGGTGTAGAACTCATTGTACCATGGGGATTCAGAACCGACAAGGTGACATATCATTTCGGATTCAGAGATATCATAAGCGGGAATCCAAAGTTGTTCTACCAAGAACTCATAGCGTGTTGAATTCTATGGAAGATCTAGGAGAGATGCGATGGTAGCCATAGTGTCAGCAGCTCGATTCTGATCTCTTGGTATCTGTTCAAAAGTGATAGTGGTAAATGATGTCTTTAGATTGTCCACCATTTACTTATATGGCATGAATTTATCATCCTTGGTCTGATATTCATTTGTTGCTTGTCGAATGACCAGTTGGGAGTCACCATATACTTGTAGTTCTTGTAATTTCCATTATACGGCTAGCCTGAGTCCTGTGATCAAGGCCTCCTACTCTGCTATGTTGTTGGTGCATGGAAATGTGAGCCTGTAAGACTTCGGGATGCTATCACCTTGAGGTGTGATAAGCAGAATGCCTGCCCCCGAGGCATGCCTAGTGTACGAACCATCGAAGTATAGTTTCCATGGTTGTGTTGTTGTAATCATGAATATCTCTTCATCTAGAAAATTGGAAATGAGAGGATGATCGCCTATGAGAGGTGCATCGGTCAACTAATCTACAATAACTTGACCTTTGATAGCTTTACGATCTACATACTCGATGTCAAATTCACTTAGAATCATCACCCATTTGGCCAAGCGACCTGTCAATGTTGCTTTGCTGAGTAAATACTTAGTGGATCAATCTTTGCAATGAGTTGTACCTTATGTGTTAACAGATAGTGCCTCAGTTTAGTAGCTGCTAAGATTACTGCTAGGCAAGCTCGTTCAATAGGCGTGTAATTGAGTTCATAGCCCACCAGTGTGTGAGAGATGTAGTAAATAGCACACTCTTTTCCTTCTGTATTATGTTGTGCCAGTAGTACACCCAATGTTGTACTTGTTGCTGAGATATAGAGTAACAACGGTCTACTTGGATCTAGTGGGATCAGCAATGGTGGATTCATGAGATAGTCTTTAAGTGTCTGAAATGTTTGTTGGCATCGAGCATCCCACTGAAAGCGGATGTTCTTGTGTAGCAGGTGTGTGAATGGGTGACACTTATCAACCAATTGTGCAATGAATCTTGAGATGGATTGAAGCCGCCCTTGTAATGTCCTTAGCTGACTGATATTCTTTGGTGGTGGCATGTCCATGATTGCGTTTACCTTTGCTGGGTCGACCTCAATACCTTTGCTTGAGACAATGTATCCTAGAAGCTTCCCAGAGGTTACTCCAAAGACACATTTATTTGGGTTGAGTCGAACATGGTATTGTTCCAGTCTATCAAAGATTTTATCTAAGACGTGGAGATGCCCTTCTCTAGTGAGTGATTTTGCTAGTAAGTCATCCACATAATCTTCCATCATAGTATGCATCATGTCATGGAAGATGGTGGTCATTTCTCTTTGATAGGTTGCTCCTGCATTCTTGAGACCAAAAGGCATTACATTCCAGCAATATGTGCCCCATTGACAGGTGAAGGTTGTCTTATGTTGATCTTCTGGTGCGATCTTTATCTGATTGTATCCTGAAAAGCCATCCATGAGTGAAAGCATGGCATGTCCTGCTGTCAGATCCACTATGATGTCGATATTTGGTAGGGGGAAGTCATCCTTAAGACAGGCCTTATTCAGATCTCTGAAGTCAGTACAAATGTGGATGCCCCCTTTTGGTTTGCCGACAGGCACAATGTTGGAGATCCATTCTACATAATCAATTGGCCTAATGAAACCAACATCTAGGAGTTTCTTGAGTTTTGTTTTGACTAGTACTGCAATTTGAGGATGCATCTTATGAAGCTTCTGCTTGACAAGTTTGGCTCCTTCTACTACGGTGAGGTGATGCATGACTAAATCAGGATCAAGCCGAGGCATGTCTGCATATGACCATGCAAAGTTGATCTGACGCTTCTGGAAGAACTCTATAAATTTAGGTTGTTCCTCTGGAGTGAGAAGAGATGCCAGATGTATGAGATGAGGATTTTCAGGAGTCCCCACATTGTATTCTTTGGTTTCCTCGATGAGAATCGTTGATCGTTTCTGTTGTGTGCTAGCGGGGAGGATGTCAAACCCTTCATCTTCAAGCACCTCAGAGAGGTTTTCACCATTGGATACGCTCTTTCTTTTCACTTTTGCTGGATCAAATAGTGCCATAGTGTGGTTTTCACTTCAAGATCCATGTTTTATTGTTATATTTTTGTAGCTGAAAGGTTTGGCATCCGCCCCGAAGTATGCTGCGCTATTAAGTTCAATGGCGAATCCAGCTTTGTGATCCCCGCTTGGTAGGTTATCCCTTAATTCCAAAAAGTCAATGATGGCCTCATCATTTTGGAAGAAGTCAAGACATGGGGGATTTGGTTGGTTCCATTCGATGAGTTCAGGGTGGATAATGGGCATTACTTCATCGATTAGGTTAAGTGTGTTAGATGTATTAGTGAGGGTTAAGACGTTATGGTGAAGGTCATTGATGGTACTCTCCCTGTCAGAATCAGGCGTAGGATGAGACGTAGGGTCTGTGGAAAATGTTTCCAGTTCAAGAACCCATGTGGTCTTTATCTGTACTTCTCCATAAATAGGGATGTCTTTGCGTGGTGGAGGTAGTGATGTATCTTCCTCATCTGAAGTGTTAAGCTATACAGAATCAAATTCCCACTCATGTGAGTCGGTCTCTGAGTCACTTTCCAGCATCCGATTACTATACCATACTAGGATGTCTTTTGAGTTAAATACTGCAGGTGTGGTTGGTTGATGTACCTTTGCAGTCATCAGTGTTGCAGGAAGGTTGATGGGGATTAAAGAATCTGGTATAAGGAGTATCGGTAGTATTGACTCAGTGGCTTCTGCTGGAACTGCTGGTGCCATAGATGCTGCTGCGGGTTCTGATACAGTTGCTGCTGCTAATGGTGTTGCTGATGGGATTACTGGTTTGTTTGGTGGGATGAGTGGCATTGGTGATGGTTGTGTTGGGATTCTGAACCTCGGTGGGGCAGTTGTGATGGTGCTCGATGTTGATTTGATAATGAAAGGTGTCCCTTTTGTAGTAGGCTGACATAATGGTTTGCTGGGTTTTCCTTTGAATTTGAGTTTAGGAAAGATCTCTTTTTCAAAGCCTAGGCCTGTATTACCTTTGGGCTTTAATTCTGGCAGCAGAGGTTCATGTCATCCTTGTTTGCAATATTCCAAAGCACTCTGACCATCATACCCCATTCTTTGCATAATGAGGAGACCTTTGCCATACTGATCCGTAGGAAGTTTAACTTGCGGTATATTAGTGGTGATGGGATCTTTATAGATCCAGTCCGCTAAGTCCTCATCCTGGGTTTCTTCTTATTGACTTTTTCCAAGGATGAAAGGTGACAAAGCACATGTTGGCGTGATTAGTGGTTGCTGGAGTAACTGCTTTGGTTTACCATGTGTTCTAGGAGAAGTGGGCATTTGTCCCACACAAAAGAGTTGACTCAAGTTGTATTCCCCAGGACCTTCCTCTGCTATTTTCATTTTAAGCTTTTCTTGCTTTGGTATAGTGGTGTTCAAACTGGCAAGAGAGGCGGGACTTATATATGATGTGGAGGAAATGGCTTCTCTATTATTAGGAACGATAATCTCTGGTTGATGGCTGATATTATGGTAATACGCAAAGGGATTTGCATCACCCAGGATTGTGATCTCTATGTCGTTATGTGGGAACTTGATACATTGATGGTAGGTAGATGGAACGGCTTGCATGGCATGTATCCAAGGTCTTCCTAACAATAGATTGTATAGCAGAGGAAGGTCCAGAACCTGACAGATGATGTGCTTTACCACGGGGCCTACTTGGATTGGTAGTACCACAGCTCCTTTGGATGAACGCTCCGCATCGTCGTAAGCTTTGATTGTGATCTTCTTGCGACGATCCATTGATTCTATGGCATATCCCAATGCTGTGACCAACTGTAGTGTACAAATATTCAGGCCTGCTCCATTATCGATCAAGACTCGCTTGATCCTATGCTGATTGATAAAGCCTTCAATGTGTAGCGAAGCGTTATGAGGTTGCTGGAAAGAAGAGTTGTCACTTTCGGAAAAAGTGAGACAAGGTGATGACTTTAGACTTCCAACCATGGCTTGAAATTTGTCTATATTCAGGTTTGCAGGGACTGACACCTCTTGGAGTGCTTGATCCAAGATATTTTTATGAGATGGTGATAGGCGCAAAAGCTCTAAAATGGATATAAGCACAGGGGTTTTGTCTAATTGTTCCACAAGATTGTATTGCTTTGGGATGGAGGTGGTACCTTGTGGAGCTGCTTTATGGTGACCTTGCCACGTCGTGTAACAACATTGCAATTTGAGTTGGGATTTTTGAAGGTTATAGTTGCAACTTGTTCACTGGCATCATACAGATGATTTACAGTGTAATTATACGCATCCTATGTATAATCAGTGGTATCAGTGCCTCACCTGGAAGTGGAAGGACCCCTTTGATCTTGTGATGGAAGTGGATTTTTGAACATTAGATGATCATTATTTGTTGTTTTTGGGTCATGTCCTTCTATTTCAATTTCTCCTTGGTCAATAAGATCCTGAATAAGATCTTTCAATCGATGACAATTACTTGTCTTGTGTCCTCTCCCTTGGTGGAAATCACAGTGTTCAGTATCCCTCCACCATGCAGGTTTGACCTGAGGTTCATAGTTTGATGTTTTAGGGAGAGTGACCAGATTTTGAGAAATGAGTTGTCGCAATACTGTTTCAATGGGTTCCCCTAAGGGAGTGTATGTGTGTTTTTGTTTTTGCTGACGAGGGCTTGGTTCATCGTGAGATGTGATGCAACCTTGATTGGAAGGAACATCTGTGTTATTCTGAGGTTGAGGATTTTGTCCTGCAAACCGAACCACAGGTTGTGCACTTTTTATAGTCCTAGCATCCACAACCCCATCGTTGACGATATTCTTGTTTTTGTTCCAGAAGCTGGGTTTATCACTATTGAAGCGTGGGCAAGGACTATCCTTTGGTTCATTTAAGATTTTGATAAGTCCTTTCTTGATGAGTGCCCTTTCACATTTCAAACCCTTGGTGATCATATCATTAAAAGAGTCAGTGTCTTTGACATCCAGGTGAAATTCCATTTCTTCGTTTAAGTTGGAAATGAATATTTCCACTAGTTCTCATTCAGGTAACTGAAGAGAACGTCTGCTAGACATTTGACGCCATCGTTGCAGGAATACTGAGAATAGTTCACCTGGTTTTTGTTTAGTGTTGCACAGATCAGCCATGGTGATGTCGCATTCAATGTTATGAGAGTAATGAGCTAGGAATTTCTGGATGAGTTCCTCAAATGTTCTAATGCCACCTTATAGTCGGGAAAACCATGATGTGGTTGTTCCTCCCAAGCTTTGGGGAAAAAGGTGCATTAGGTAGGTGTCTTCATATGCCACTTCGAGGCAAGCGGAATGAAATTCTCTGACATGATCACGAGGATCTCCCTTTCCTCTATATTTTTTGAATTTGGGTGTTTCGAATCCTCGTGGAAAGGGTGGCATATAAAGATTCCTATCAAAAGGATAGGGATAGATGTCATTGAGTGAGAATTGGTTAGTCTTGACACCACTATGAAGTTGTTGGGTGAGATTCTCGACTTGTTGCCGCAACATCTCCATTTCATTTGGAGGAGGAGGTGGTGGGTTACCTCGAGGAATGTTATATCTGATGGGATCTCTACCTCTTTCCTCTTCATGGCGACTTTGTCTTTCTGAGGCCTATCTTAATTGGGCAAGATCAAAGTCAAAGGGGAGTTTTTCTCCTTCTTGAGCGAGTTTTAAGAAGTGAGCATCCGCATTGCTCCTAAGTATTTCGTCAAAAAGTTTGTTAAAGAGAGGGTTATGCTGGGCCCTTTCTATTGTTGCAGGACTACGAGTACTTGGTTTTTCATCATTTGCATTTCCTCCAAGTGCTTCTTGAAATTCATTGAGATTTTCCTCTTCTTCTTCTTCCATTTCTATTTCTCGTTGCCTTGACTGTGATCGGGTTTGAGCCATTTTGCTTACAAACTTTTGTTGAAGTTGTGTGAAAATGATGATGAGTTTTTTATGAAATGAGAGATTGATGGTTGGTGAATTGTGTTGTATGTGGATCTCTAGCACTTTTAAGGTAGATGTAACCGAAATTCCTTTTTTTTTGAATTGCTTGATTGTTTGATAAGTTTTGATGTGATAAGGTGTAGAGAAATCTGAGATGTGTTACAGATTGAATTGCCTAGTAATGAGAGGATCCACTCATGAACTAGTTTTAACCTGTGTAGATGTGTCTCTTAGGATGAGCTTATCCTAGATGTAGAAACAATCTAAAAAGTGATGTGATGTGTGTGATTCAAGCAATATCTAAAAGAGAACTTGGGACAAGAACCTCTTAATGTTTTGAGAGTTGGGACGGATTGATGATGAAGTGATGATGTATGAGTAAGATAATGGATGAAATGTTTTCAACTTCAATAAAAACTTTGTGTCACAAATGGGACAAACTCTACCTCTTCTCTTTCGGGTGTTTGTGATACAGACGTTTGGGAAAAAGTTGGGATTAATCTTACCTCCTTGGTTTTTGTGATAACTCAGAGCTCTATATTGCATAAAAGCTCTGTGGTTCAATGATTCTGAATCAAATTCGTTTCTTTTGCCTTGAAGGTAGAGACGCATGTGATGCACAAAAACTCTATGGGAGACAAATATTTGTCTATTTATATAGAAGAATTTCCTCCTTTTGATCAAAGCCTTTGAGCTTAATGGTCTTCTTTTCAAGTTGATATTCTCATGACACTTCTTTCGCAAGATGTGAAGAATGGTCATAAATTTTTGATACTTTTGTTGTTTGCACTTTGTTTTTGATGTGTTTGGTTGTTTTGAGAAATGTTTGGTATATGAATATTTAATTTTTGGAAGTGATTTTCCTTTGATGTTTCTTTGACAAGAAAACAAAGCAAGCACACAAACACAAGAATGTTGCCTAAAAGGCAAAAATGAGTATGGGTCTAGATCAACCCAATCCTTGGACTTGTATATGACCCTTCCTTTAGATGTATTTTTAAGGTGTATTTCCAAAGCCTGAAGTCGGCTCAATTTGCACTTGGTTTTGATTAAAATGAACACACTTCAAACACTTTTTATCCCTAAGGTCAAATGGCCAGTTGTGATAAATTTAGCCCACATCTTGATATTTCTTCGACTTCGGTACTACATACCTTATGAATCCCGCCTTGGCAGGTAAGGATGTGATATACTAAGTCTTGCACGAGCATAACGAATAGATGATCCCTATGATGGGGGAGTCACCACTTTTATGAAGCCACAAGTGACTTTTCAAAAAGCTATGTTTCTACTCAAGGAAATATGTATGGTGAGTATCTTGGGAGCAAAACCATCTATGCTCTTGCACTAAATTATATCGCAAATATCCTCAATCAATAGAACGGGTGGGATACTACTTAAAGGTGTTTAGTCATGTTCGATGTTTTTGGACATAAGTTCATTCTGCAGTGACTTACTTAAGAGCCTTGTAACTAGTGGTGGGGCCCATTTGTCCTTTCAGCCAGTTACACTGTAGGAACAGCTATACCCAAGGCTACAGCTTTTTCTCTCACCTGATTTCTATAGCGGCTCGAAGGATTTATCGCGCGAGGTCGTTCCCAAGAGTGATGTGTCTCTTGGCAAGCCTCTCTTAAAAAGATAAAATTTTGAGTGTTACTAACACTTTTCTCTTGCACCTAGGACCACGAAATCCAAGGGAGAGGATAGTGTGTGTTAGAAGTAGGACCACTCGACCAACTCTTTGCACAAGTGTGCCAAGCACGAAAAACACTTGTTCTTTTTAATCTGCCATTGCAATGTGATCTAACTATTTGGAGATGTTGCTCCAATAGTCATGGGGTTCTTTTTAACTTCAATGGCAAAATGTGTTGTAATCTAGAAATTGGAAATCCTGGTCAACTGAATTTGAAGCACGTATAAAGAAAAATCGCTTTGCAAAAAGTTTTTAAACAAGTTGATTGTGTATTTTATGTGCACCAAAAATAGAAGTGTGGATTGTAAATTCTTTTGATGCAAGAAAAATAGAAGTGTTGATTTTAAGCCCCAAATGAAGTGTGTTTCGTAACTTGCAAGAAAACAAATGTTTGTTTTGTTTAGTTTTAGTGCACCAAAGAAACAAGTGGCCCTAACTAGAAAGCAAGGAAAGTTTGTTTGTTCAAGTTTTAAAACACCAAAATAAAGTTTGTGATTTTAAAGGGTGAGTTTTTAAACCTGCACAAACAACAACCGGTTAGTAAAATCCATGTCTAAGGGGGGCTTCCACAAGCCTAAAAACTTTCACTTTTTCGGTTACAAGGTTCTTTTTACAACGTTCTATTACAATAGCGCTAGTCTGTGTTTGAATAGAAGCGATATTTAACACAAACGCGCTAAAAGAAAAAGAAAGACAGAGAAGGCAAAAGCGCTGAAACAGGGTGAATAGCGCCAAAACAGTGTCAAACGTGCCAAAATAGTGTCAAAAGTGCTAAACTTGATACAATAGTGCTATTGTAAGAACAATAGCACTAGAACAACAAGTATCAATAGCGCTAGAACGAGATCAATAGCGCTAAAGTGCAACCTATGTGACAATTTCAACATTCAAACATGTTATTGGTTAAAAAAAAATGATCTTTTTGGTGTTTGGATTCACGTTGGGTTCACCAAATGATGCTCTACGAAATGGACAAGGTTAGCAAATGACAAACAACACAAGACACAAGAAATCGTTAGTGTTAGTCAATCAAAAACTAATCTAAACAGGCATATCAAAAGAGATACTAAAATCATGCTAATATATCTAACAAATGAAACAAAGATAATAAGGCATCTCCAAATGCCTCTGAGCATGTTCTTAGCTCCTTCTCCCTTGTTCCTCTCCTCTCCAAGTTCCAAAATAGTGTAGCTCTCAGCAGCTTTTTGCACTATGGATGCTTATGGAGGATTGAGATTTTAGTATTGTGCTCCAAATGTAAAATGAAAAGCTAAAATACTAGATGCTATTAAAATGATTGATTTTAACCAAGATAACAAGATTTTAGTTTGCTATGCTAAATGCCTATAGGTTAAATGCATACAAGTTTTCAGGATCTGGATTATGAAGAAATGGGCTCTATTTATAGGGAAAATGGAGCAATGGATGGTTGAGATTGAGCAATCTCAACAAGGGTCAAGATTGAATGATTTTCAATCCATGTGAGGGCTTTCAACCCAATCCCAAGATGACAAGTGTCAATGTGAGATAGGTTGAGAGGAGAGGGAATAAGCATTAAATCCTTGATATGACCTTGGGAGTTAAAGTCAAGGTTAGTTGAATGAATAAACTCTTTATTCAAAGAATAAAGCTTTTATCCAATGGATAAACTCTTGTGCAAATGTAAAAAGGGATAAATATGGTCAAAACAATAAATGTTTGGGGAGACAAGTTTGAAATAACCATAAATGGTTATGTAAGAGCCATAAATGGTCATGTAAGAGCCATTAGTGGTTTTTGAAGACTTTGGGGGTTAATTTGTTGAACACACAAAGCATTAAATGCTTTTCAAAGACTTTTGAAGTCTTTGAGAAGTGACTCTATTTTGCTTAGGAATGTGACAATAATTAGGGGATGGATTAGGTTAATTAGGAAGGGCTTAGAAGAATCTAGAAGGGGATTTAGGAATGCAATTGGATTTGGTGGGTGAGGGAAAATAGGATTATATTAAGATAAAAATTCATTTATTTCAATAAATGTGTGCAAGTTGCATTTGTAGGAAAATGCAAGTGGGGGGGGTTATGATTTAAATAAATGTTTTTATTTAATTTATTTAAAAGAGGAAAAGGGGATTTAATTAAATAAATAGATTTTATTCATTTAATTGATTGTGAATTTGGTTTAATGAATTAATTAAAATAAATTCAATAATTTATTTAATTAATAAGAGAATGTTTGGAGATGAATTAATTAAATATTAATTTAATTAACTAATGGCTAGTAGATTTTTAATCAAATAAATAGCGAATATTTATTTAATTAAGCTGGACAGATTTGTGTGACTACAGGTCCCCTTTTGCTTTTGTCTTTTTGTTTGTCTATTTTGGTTTTTTTTGCTTTCTGCACCTCAAAACCCCGAAGTCTCGAAGTTCTGAAGTGTCCTTTACTTTGTTTTGACCTCAGAACCCCAGAGTTCTGAAGTGTGCTCTTTTCCTTGTTTGTTTTTTTCTTTTTTTGGGTGGACCTAAGAACCCCTGAACCTTGGAATTCCAAGTTCTTTGTGTTCTATCTTTTTTGTTGTCAATCTCACAAGTCCGAAATTCTAGACTCCCGAGGTTTTGTTTTGGGTTTCACCTTGGAACTTTGGAACCCAGAGTCCCAAGGTGTGTTTATGTTCTTTTGTTTGTCCACCTTGAAAGTACGAAACCACGGACTCCCGAGGTCATTTTTAGTGCCTTTATATGGACGATTTTCGAGGAGGTATAAATAGTAAAAATGAACTATTTGAAGTTCATTTGTACATTCAAGCTTTCGAGTTTGTTATCTCTGACCTCCCATGTTCGTGCATCTGTGTGTGTGAGTTCTGCATATTTTTCTTCCGCTAGGTGGGTAGATTTCTTTTTGGTTTTCATGTTTTGGTGGTTCAGATTTCTCATTTTCGTAGTTTAGATTTTATTTTCATTTTGGTTTTTTTTTAGGTTGTTGCGTGTTTGAGTTTTTCACGTGCCCCGGGTTCAAAATTTTGGGTCCCCAAAATCCCGAGATCCTTTGTCTTGTTTGAAATTTGAACCTCAAAACCACATAGACCCAGGATTCTGAAGTTCATTCCATAACCACTTTCCATTCCATCCTGGAACTTCGGACTCTCAGAGTCCCAAGGTAATCCATCCAATAAACATCCTTTCATCCTGGAACCCAGGAACCCCAGAGTTCTGGGTCATCCTTTCATTATCCATTTCATCCATTCCAGAACTTTAGAACTCTGAAATCCCATGATCCATTTTCACCCTCAAGGTTTTACACCTCGGAACCCCAAAACCCCAAAGTTTCAAAATTCGATTATTGAGTTTTTCGATAACCCCAGAACCCCAGAATCTCAGAGTTTTGAACTTTGCAGTCTTTTACCTCATTTACACCTTAGAACTCCAGAACCCCAGAGTCCCGAAGTGTGTTGTGAAAATTGATATTCCTGACAATATCATAGCTAACTTGTGGTGTCGTTATGTAGGTCAAAGTAATTGAATGGAACCATTATCTAGAAAGAAGGTTAAGGACTTAGATAAAGTACCTATCACAATGAAGTACCAGTACCAAGGACAGACATATGTATCCAAAATGGATGATGGGATCAAATGGGTGACAGACACAGAAGTGGGTCATATAGAGTTGGAAGACATTAGAAAACAACTAGCACGGCAAAATTTGGATGCTCCACATAGGAGGATTAAAAGATCTGGGCTATTGGAGGCAACAATGTTTCCACAATCAGTTCAGGCCCTTGAATTTATCATGACCACCACCCAATTCTATGATCCTGATACATATGAAAGGAAAACAGGTTTGAAAGCTAATGACATATTAAGGGTTGACTAAGGTCTGACAATTCCTAGGGCTACAAATTGAAGGGAAACTCGATGAAGGAGAAAAATAGAAGAGTATGGAAATATTATATGCAACTCCCTTTGTCTCAAGCTAAGTTACATTTTAAGAGGGTAAACAATATCTTTCTATTCTCAATAATCATAAAACTCACTAGTGATATAGGTTATAGAATAAGTCAGGAAGCCATGGTATTAATTAAGCAATGGGGATGTTGGTTCCTACAGACCAACGATCTACATATATCAGAGTTAGTGGATTTACAGGAAATCCAATGTTGTTGCCCAGGTATTTTAGTAACAAGGTTGATCATTGTTATCTTCAAAGCACAAAATAGGTGTTGCTTTTCCTTTAAGAATTGGTTACTTTTCTTGTTCAAATATACAAGTAGCTAAGACAGTCGAGCAAGAATTACAGGATTTACAATTGAAAGAATTTGATTATGCTTGAGATTTTTATGATCTTTACAGCAAGTTGAAATTAATGATCCCTAAAGCATATGAGAAACATAAACCTAAGTTGGAAGAATTTTGGGCCAACCTTCACGATAGTTTTGAAGTTAGGGAGAAGAGTTATCATTGGCTTATAGTAACAAAAATAAGGGATTTTGAAATAGAGATAAATCTCCCTAAGGAATTAAGGGATGATGGTGAATTGTTAGACCTAGTGTACAAGGAGCAAGGAATTAATAAGAAGCCTCTTTCCCTGGTAAGATTGTCAAGACAGGAAGAGGTAGATATAAATACAATAACACAAAAGATAGTGAAAAGAACTAAGCAATGGTTGAGCCTGAGCATTAGGCCTAGTACCTCAAAATGGAAATAGAAAGAACTGGCCACAGATAATCCTCGGTCTAAGGTACACAAGGAGTACACTTGAAGAATGAGGTCTGGTTCTAGGAAGAACACATCTATAGAACCTGATGAAGCCTCTGAGCCTCCACCAACCCAAGAGGAGCTTATGGAACAAGTAAAGAAACATATGCAAAAGGCTAAGCTATTAAAGAAAGAAAAAGACTTTGGGATAAGGAAAGGATTGGGAGCTATGCCATAGGCAGAAATACATCCCACTATGGTTGCTATTGGAAAGGTACTAGGGGAAGGTTCCACAGAGACAGGTGAGAAGGGAAGGACTAGTGAAGGAACGTCCATATCAACTCAACCTCCTCCTAACACAACAACAACATTAACTCAACCTCTTCCTACTACAACAATATAGGAACCTATTATTACACAACCAACTACTACAACTTTTGTAACAATATCAGTGTCTACACCTGCTGCTACAGCTACTACAACAACATCAATACCAACACCACCCCCATTAGTATATAAAGTTGGACCTATAATAACTCCTACCATTGAAAGGGTGATTGTTCATAATATTGAGTCTGACTCTAATGAGGAGGATCAACAGCCTATAATGCATTTGGCATAGAAGAAGATTGAGAAAAAGAAAAGAAAGAAACATGTTCAACTTGAGAAGCAGTCACAAGTGCTTGAGTAAGAACAAGTTGATCCTATGGAGGTGGATGAGCAGAATCCACAAGGAGAGCAGTCGATTGACAAAGAGAAAGAATAGGATGAACTTGATGAAGAGCATGATGAAAGATTTGTCTTAACCTCTAAAGACCAAGAGAATTTGTTTAAGGAAATAGCAAGTGAAGGAGGACTAAAACAAACAGAAGAAACCAAGATGGATTTTGGAGAGAAAGTAAATGAAAAGTTAGAAGAAGTTTAGTAGCAGCAACTTGATTTTGATAGTGCTCTTCAGATAAATCTAGCTTAATAGCCTCCACCAACCCAAGAACTCCAAATTCCTCAACAAACACTGACAAGTTGAAGAAGAGGATAAGGGTAAGGATCAAGAGAGAGAGAAAGATGAAGAAGAGGAGAAATTACAAAAGGAACACAAGGTGACTGCAGATATCATAGCATAGGAAGGTGATAAGGATGAGGACACACTGCAGTGGTAAAGTTTCACCTTTGAGAAGAAGAAGAAAGTGGTACTGCCAAACCTCACCTTACAACAAGCAATCACTGAAGAGCCAAGGAAAACGAAGAAGCCAAATACAATACATCATTTGTCTAGAACAGATTTTAGTGAAGTGGTCGCTAATATTGTAGCTCCTATACAAGTTGAAGGGGAAAGATCCTTGAAATACCAAGTTTCATAGGTTAGATTGGGTAAGCAGACCAATTAGAGAGAGTTAGATACCTTGGATTTTTCTATTAGTGCAGTAATGAGAAAAATTGAAAAGGAACATAGTTTTAGTGAGAGGTTAAAGCACAATTGGAGCAGTAAAAGTAGTTACTTGTAGAGATGGGGAAACCAATGGACTCACGTGTGGATGACACTTTTCCTTCAGTTTCATCGCTTCCAGAGGGTGATGTGAGAACATTCATTGAAATTAAAAAGGTGGCTGCAACAGCAAAAACATGGGCACAAGATAATGCTTCTAAAATTAGAATGTTTTTGTAGAATATCATGGTAATATACAAGGAAGCCTTACAAATAGGAGTTTTAGTTTCGTATTCTCAACAATGGGAGTGAAAGCTCAACATTTTTGCTAAATAATATGAGATATTGAATAGGATATTGGAACTTGGAGAGGATATCATAATGAAGGAAGATCTATTAGGGGGGGATAATAGTGGGAACTTGCAGTCCTATATATACATATTGGAATTAAAGGTTAAAATACTTCAACAATGTAGAAAGAAGATGATGGAGACACATATTCCTCTCCTTGGTTCGATAGGAAGATATGAGAAGTTTGTAGAAAATTTGTTACGTATTTTTTGACTTTTTATTTTTAGTAGTGTACATTTGGAATAAGACAATGTACTCAATAAATGGGACTCGTATGCAACACATTATTTTGCACCCATTGATGAGTTCAATGTTGTGTTAATGGAAAGATATACATATTTGGTGTATCAATGTCAACAGGCTGAAGAAGTGATAGACAAGTTGGTAGATAGGTGGAAGAAGGCAAAGGAGGTTTTGAAGAAGTTCAAGTTCAAAATCAAGTATGTCGTTGATCGTCTTGCTGAGATAGTTGCATGCTTCATTAGTAATTATAAGAACTTTAGAAAGAAGTGAAAGATATGATAGTTCTGATACTTAATATAAGTACAGATCCAATAGCCAACAAGATGAGAGGGGGGGGGTGAATCATACAAACTTAATCATCCATAAAAACATTAGATTCAACCTCGATAACATATATTTCAGTAATAAAACCAAAACTGTTAAACATGCAAACTCAAAAGCATATAAACATCATAAACCTCATAACACCAAATTTAACGTGGAAACCCAAATAGGGAAAAACCACTGTGGGATTTCGGACCCACTAAGAAATATACTCTTCTAGAGTATGCTCGATTAAAAGCAAATCTTGTTAAAGATTACAAACACATTGCTAGATGTGACCCGGCTAAGGGATTTCCCTCAGATCTATTAGGATCTTCACCTTGTTAGAAGTGACCTTGTTAAAGGATTTCAAACACTCAATCAGAATGTCACCTTGCTAGAGGTGTTTTACAAATAAGACTGTTAGGTCCACTCGGTTAAGAGATTTTCTATCAATTTCACAAAATAATAGTAATAAAATCTATCTGCAACTTCACATCTAAAAATGCTAAAGCAGATTCCTTTTTGTTCAATACAATCTAGACATAGAGCTAATCTTGTCTATTTGTTGGGCTTCTATAATTTGTTGTTCAAACAGGTCTTCAAGCTTCTGTGCTCGGTAATCACTATGGAGCATCCCTATGCATACACTTGCCTGCATACATTGTTTATCAACAGTTTCCTATTTATAAACAACTAGGTAATCACATAATCTCCTTGATCACATTTCCCATGATCAATCATAGCCATCAGATCTTCAATCTTGTCTAGGTTCAATACATCTTTCGATCTGAAAATGTTTTACCCTGCCTTGGAACTTGCATACATTTCTTGGAACTTGTGCCAGGGTATTGCGGTTCAATCTGAGCTATAGATCTTCATGCTGACTTTCCATTGCCTTAGATTCATTAACAAACTTCATGCATGGCTCACCAATCATTTCATCAGTTCCAGCTCATCAGCTTCCTTCATTAAATAACACATGCAAACATTTAATGCATTCTGTTATAGCTCATTTACAACTCGATGAATACTAAACTTTACTCGGTAGACATTCTGCCTTCATTAATTGATAGCGATAACCTTAGGGTTTACCGACTAGGTTCCTTACTTGATAGCATAGTATAGTATTAACCTTTACAATTTACAACATATGTATGATGTTAAAACAATCTAAAACATCATGATCTCATCATTGTCTGACTCAGTACTAGTTTCCCATTGAATACCTTATTCATCCCCTTATTCATCATATTCTGTCCTGTGTCTTTTACCAACATCTTTCTATTCTTCATATCATACTTCTCAAGATATGGCAACATCATACTGAATTAGAAAATCAATTTCTTGACATCAATGACAAAATAATAATATCAAGATAGTAAACATCCTTAATCAGTTATATACATAATCATCAACAACCTTCTCAATATCCTTATGAAATGCCAACAATCTTTCATTGTCTATTATAGAGCAATATTGCCAACAATCTCCTCCTTTGGCATTGGTGGAAAAACCAATTGATTTGACCTTAAAAGATTCGAATTGCTGTGATTTTGAAATGCTGAAATGCTCTCCCCCATACATTAGACTTCTCTTGTTTTCAATTTTCTTTCCAATTTGTAGTCTTCTCAGTTTTCTTTTGGTCTTCTCCCCTGATATTAGTCTTCTCCCCTGATAGGTCTTCTCCTCCTATATTAGTCTTCTCCCCCTTTGACAACAATGCCAAAAAGTAAAGAACTAAAACATAATTTCTTCCTGTATGAAGTGATTTCCAGCTGTTGTGTATCAATTCAGTCTCGGTCAGAGCATTTTTTTCTTCAATTCTTGTTCCCTGTAATAATTCTTGTATACCTTTAGAAAACATCCTAAAGTGTATAAATTAGCATCAACTCCCAAAAGATATTCGATAGAGTCATCAGATTGATGCTTTCACCGAACTCGGTCAGTGAGTAGAAGATAGGGGTAGGACCCCTAACTTCCTTCTGAGATATTCAAAAGTGTCCCTTGGTAGTGGCTTGGTGAAGATATCTACTATTTGTTCCTTTGTGCTAACATACTCCAACACCACTTTCTTCTCTTGAGCTTCTTCTCTAAGATAATGATATTTGATAGAGATGTGCTTTGTCTTAGAGTGCATAAAAGGATTCTTTGAGATATTAATGGCACTAGTATTGTCACAGAATATAGTTATTGGCTCGGTAACATTCTCATTTATACCTTCCAACAGTTTTTTGATCCATGCAATGTTGGTACAATTCAATGCTGCAGCAACATATTCAGCTTCTGTTGTTGACTGTGAAACACATCCTTGTTTCTTGCTAAGCCAACTCACTAGTCTTTCTCCTAAAAAGAAAGCTCCTCCACTTGTGCTTTTTTTGTCATCAATGTTGCTTGCCCAATCAACATCAGTATAAACTTTTAAATCAAAATCATTTCCTTTCTGATATACTAAGCCATAATCCTCTATGCCTTTCAATTATCTAAAGATTCTTTTGATTGCTGTCATGTGTGTTTCCTTAGGATCTGCAGAGAATCTTGCAACTATACCTACTGCATGTGTTATGTCTAGTCTGCTGTGAACAACATATTGTAGCTTTCCAATCATGGATCGGTAAAGTGTCTCATCAATAGATGCAGATTCATCATTCTTTGACAATTTATAGTTGGTAATCATAGGAGTACTTACTGGTTTTGAATCCTCCATTCCAAATTTCTTCAAGATTTCCTTTATGTACTTGGACTGAGTAATGAAAATCTCATTTTTCATTTGCAGTATCTATAAACCTATAAAATACTTTATCTCACCGATTAATGACATCTCAAATTCTTTGCTCATTTCATTTCCAAAGTTCTTGCATAAAGAGTCATTTCCACAAAATATAATATCAACAACAAATATGGCTGAGATCAGTATTCCATTTTCATCATTCTTCATGTACATGTTGTTGTTCTCACTTGTCCTTATAAAACCAATCTTCATCAAATAAGAGTGCAATCTTTCATACCATGCTCTAGGTGCTTGTTTCAAACCATATAAAGCTTTGTTCAATTTACATACCTAATCTTTATTATTGTCTTCAACAAATCCTTCAGGTTGTTCAATAAAAACTTCTTCTTCTAATATTCCATTCAGAAATGCAGATTTAACATCCATTTGATATACCTTGAAATTTTTGAAAGCAGCATAGGCCAACAATGTTCTTACTCCTTCAAGTCTAGCAACAGGTGCAAAATTTTCACCATAATCAATTCCTTCTTCTTGAACATTACCTTTGCAAACTAGTCTTGCTTTGTTTCGAATGAACTCTCCTTTTTCATTTAGCTTGTTTCTGAAAATCCACTTTGTATCGATTACATTTTTGTCCTTTGGTCTTGGGATTAGTATCCATGTGTCATTCTTCTTGATTTGATCAATCTCTTCTATCATAGCATTTATCCAATCTTCACTGTTAAATGCCTCTTTCACTATTCTTGGTTCAAATTCAGATATCAAACATGTGTTATGTCTCAGTTTGTTCCTTGTCATCACTGGATCATCCTTATCTCCTATAATCTAACTTGGTGCATGATGTCTTCTGACATACTTGGCTAATATAGGCTCGGTAGGCTCTGTATGATCTTCTTCATCACTCGATAACTGGATATTCTCTTCATTTTCTTCAACAGTCTTCTCGGTAAGACTTCTCGATTGAACATAGACAAATTCATCATAGTCTTCTAATTCCTTGGAATTTCCTTCATCATTTCTTTCTGCAAATTCATCAATTTTCACATTTGCACTTTCTACTATTTTGTTAGATGATTTGATCAGACATTTAAATGCTTTGCTTCTAGAAGAATAACCTAGAAATGTTCCTTCTTCACTTTTCTGATCAAACTTGCAATTTCTATCATCTTTATGAACATAGCATCTACTTCCAAAGATTTTAAAATAACTTACATTAGGTTTCTTATCATACCAAATTTCATATGGTGTCTTCAAAGTACCTTTCTTCAATTGAACTCGATTCAAGGTGTAAACTGTTGTGCTTATTGCTTCTCTCCAAAATGTTTGTGACACCTTCTTTTCAATCATCAATGTTCTAGCAAAATCTATAATAGATCTGTTTCTTCTCTCAGCTATTCCATTTTGTTGTGGAGTTCTCGGTGCAAAGACTTGTCTTTTAATACCATGATCATTGCAAAATAAGTTGAATTCATCAGATGTGAACTCTCCTCCTCTATTTGATCTAAGACATTTCAATTGTCTTTCTGTTTCATTTTGACCTCTTGCCTTGTACCATTTAAACATTTGAAAAGCTTCTGATTTTTCTTTTAAAAACATTACTGACATCATCCTTGAATAGTCATCCACAAATAATATGAAATATTTATCACCATAATAACTTTGAACTTTCATAGGACCACAAAGATCAGTGTGCACTAGATCTAAAATTCCTTTAGAAGTGTAAGACTTACTTGTAAAGCTTGATCTTGTCATCTTACCCATCTGGCATCCTCAGCACATAGCATTCTCAGGTTTTTCAAGACTCGGTAGACCTCTTACTTGGTGCTTCTTTCTTATTTTGATCAGATTATCAAAATTTACATGACAAAACCTTTTATGTCATAACCAGGTATCATCTATCTTTGCATGCAAACACTTATTACGAGTTGAGTCAAGGTGAAATGTGTTACCTTTTGTTTGTGTCCCGGTAGCAGCTAACTTTCCATTCTTGTCATGAACTTTGACAATTCCTTTCTAAAATTCTATTCAGTAACCTATGTTGTTTAATTGTGCTACACTCAATAAATTGTATTTCAAACCTTCAACCCAATAAACATCATTGCATCTTGCATTATCAAGAAGTGTTATAGATCCTTTACCTCTCACCAGACATGGTGCATCATTACCAAATCTGACATAGCCTCCATCATAATCTTCTAATATAACAAACTTGTGCTTATCTCCTGTCATATGATGTGATCATCCACTATCTATAATCCAATAATCATTAGTGTTTATGTGAGATATTAGGGCTTTTTCTTCATACCTTTCTTCATCTGATCCATCCTTGATAGCCACATAAACTACTTCCTTTGTATCAGTCTCATATGATTTATCATCATTAGATTCCTCATCAGCAATTAAACATGTCTTTCTATCTCTTCTTCTGAAGTCTCGGTGTCCTCTGTAATGATTGTCTTTCTGTCTGTCATCTCGGTAATCTCTCTTTTCAATAGAATCTTTGTCAGGACAGTTAGAAGCCATATGTCCTATCTTATCACAATTGAAACATTTCAAAGGTAGCTTTCCTTTATACTTACCTTTGCCTCTCCGTAACCTTTTGGCTAATAGTGCTTCAAACTCTTCTTGCTTTCTGATTTCCTCATACAGTTTGTGTACTGCCTCCATGTTCTTACGAAATATTTCACTTGCTCCACTGTGATCTCCTTCAGAATACTTATACTTTCTTTCATTGAAATCATTAGATTCATCAAGATGAAAAGAACTAAATACAAATTCAACTTTATTTACCAAAGATCCACTGTTATCAAAATTACTTAACTCAAATGCATGTAGCTTACCAATAGTAGCATCTAAAGAAACTGGCATATTAGGTACAGACCTCAATTCATTGATTGCAGAGACTCGGATTGCATAAGCTGGTAGAAGGGTTCTTAACAACTTACTTGTTATATCCTTTTCTTCAATAGTTCCACCTGCTCCTTTTATTTGATTGACAATCTCCTTTAGTCTTGTATTGTACTGAGTTATGTTCTCACCTTCATTCATCCTCATAGATTCAAGTTGTCCTCTTAGACTATCTACTTTTTCTCTTTGAACATGTTCATCTCCTCCATACACTGATATGAGCTTATCCCACATTGCATTTGCATCATTGCAGCCTTCTAGATCATTAAACTCTGAGTCAGTCAATGCAGATGTTATTTCAATCATTACTTGAATATGTTCTTGCTTTGCCTTTATCTCTTCCATAGTCAATGGATAGGTGCTCGGTGTGACAAAATCATTCTCCAGATAGTATACAGTATATTCTCCAACTCCTGATAGATGTAGCTTCATCCTTTTCTGCCATGTAGAGAAACTTGACTTGTTCAACTTCGGTGCATCCCTCTTATACATCTTTGGATCTTTAACTCAAGTGCCTTTAAACTTTCCTTTCAAAGTCCAATGCTCTGATACCAATTGATAGTTCTAATATTTAATATAAGTACAAATCCAATAGCCAACAAGATGAGAGGGGGGGTGAATCATACAAACTTAATCATCCATAAAAACATCAGATTCAACCTCAGTAACATATATTTCAGTTATAAAACCAAAATTGTTAAACATGCAAACTCAAAAGCATATAAACATCATAAACCTCATAACACCAAATTTAACGTGGAAACCCAAATAGGGAAAAAACACTGTGGGATTTCGGACCCACTAAGAAATATACTCTTCTAGAGTATGCTCACTTAAAAGAAAATCCTGTTAAAGATTACAAACACATTGTTGGATGTGACCCAGTTAAGGGATTTCCCTCAGATCTGTTAGGATCTTCACCTTGTTAGAAGTGACCTTGTTAAAGGATTTCAAACACTCAATCAGAATGTCACCTTGCTAGAGGGTTTTACAAATAAGACTGTTAGGTCCACTCAGTTAAGAGATTTTCTGTCACTTTCACAAAATAACAGTAATAAAATCTATCTGCAACTTCACATCTAAAAATGCTAAAGCAGATTCCTATTTGTTCAATACAATCTAGACACAGAGCTAAACTTGTCTATCTGTTGGGCTTCTATACTCTATTATTCAAACAGGTCTTCAAGCTTCTGTGCTCAATAATCACTATGTAGCATCCCTGTGCATACACTTGCCCGCATACATTGTTTATCAACAGTTTCCTATTTATAAACAACTAGGTAACTGCATAATCTCCTTGATCACATTTCCCATGATCAATCATAGCCATCAGATCTTTGATCTTGTCCAGGTTCAATGCATCTTTCGATCTAAAAATGTTTTACCCCACCTTGGAACTTGCATACATTTCTTAGAACTTTTGCCAGGGTATTGCAGTTCAATCTGAGCTATAGATCTTCATGCCGACTTTCCATTGCCTTAGATTCGTTAAAAAACTTCATACATGGCTCACCAATCATTTAATCAGTTCCAGCTCATCAGCTTCCTTCATTAAATAACACATGCAAACATTTAATGCATTCTGTTATAGCTTGGTTACAACTCGGTAACAACTCGGTGAATACTAAACTTTACTCGGTAGACATTCTGCCTTCATTAACTGATAGCGATAACCTTAGGGTTTACCGACTAGGTTCCTTAGGGTTTACCGACTAGGTTCCTTACTTGATAACATAATATATTATTAACCTTTACAATTTACAACATATGTATGATGTTAAAACAATCTAAAACATCATGATCTCATCATTATCTGACTCGGTACTAGTTGCCCATTCATCCCCTTATTCATCATATTCCTTCCTGTGCCTTTTACCGACTTCTTTCTATTCTTCATATCATACTTCTCAAGATATGGCAACATCATACTAAATTAGAAAATCAATTTCTTGACATCAATGGCAAAATAATAATATCAAGATAGTAAACTTCCTTAATTAGTTATATCCATAATCATCAACAACCTTCTCAATATCCTTATGAAATGCCAACAATCTTTCATTGTCTGTTATATAGCAATATTGCCAACAAGATAAACATACAGTTGCTAATGATAGCATTGTATTTTTGAGAATTTTGGTTGTCACTAATACTAGGACTTTAACTACTGTTGCAACATGTACTTCAATTATTGGGCAAATTTTGGCATGATTACGAAGTGTTGGTTCATGGAGCACTGTTTTCGTAGTGGTCACCCAGTCATAGTTTTGTAGTAGTTAATTGGAGTTCAAGACAAAGACTTGCATGTCAACTGCAACTGCTTTCTTTTGTAGTGCTTAATTTAAATAGGTTTATTTCCTATAAATTAGGACCAAAAACTCTATAAATTGGACGAGTTATTTCATTGTAAAGGTCCATGAATTGATGATTTGAGGTCCATTTTTAGAGATTTTATTAGAGATTTTTATGCAGATTTTTAATGAGTTTAGAAGATTTTGTGATAATCTTTGAAGTTTAATACAAAAATTAGCTTGTGGATTGCCTAATCTACTTGTGTGTTCAATGTGTTTGTGTTCTTTGTGGTCTTGTAACTTCTATCGTCTGAATCAGCAACTAGTTCTTTTGGATGCTTTGTTATTTTATAAATCATATTGCACATAAAAATGGTATATGAGGATTAAATTGATAGGGTGATTATTGGTTTGGTGATATTCATTTCCGTTGGTGTTTAAAGTTATCTGACTTTATATATTTTTTGGAGTTTGTCATTTGAATGTTGATATAGTGGTATTGATAATATTTGGATTATGAAATACTAACAGTGTGGATTATTCAGTTGTTATTGCATCAATTTCATTGTTATTTCCTTGTTTCCCTGATCTATCTTATGTTGTTTATTCTTGAGAGTTGAAATCAGAAAGTATAAAAAAATAGATAATCTGAACTATGTAGTTATTACCAGTATACCCCATTGCCAAGTACAATCATATCAACTATTGAGTTGCCCATCACCATCAAGACCTGACTATAGAGACCTTGGAGTGGTTAGGTTTGCAAAATTTACGCTTTTTGGGAGAGGTGTTGAGTATTCACATAAACTACCTGACTGTTAGTGAGTTTTTCAAAACACCCATCAATAGAAATTGGCTCTAGAAGGAGGGCTGACTACCCACTTTGGGTTCTAAATGTATTATCTCAGCATGATTCTTTGATACTTTGAGCAAATAAGTTGGCTGGCATAGCTTGATTTTCCCTAGAGAAGTTTCAAACAATCCTTAGGAGGAGTTCATCCCCATCCAATTTGATAGAGTTAGAACCTACTGCTAGTAATTAGAAAGGTAAATCCAAGGGACAATCTTCTACAGACTCCCCTAAGAGAACACCTCAACACGATCATCAGCAGAGACAACTAATTCCAAGTACCCAACCCATTACTGCACCTCTCGTAACTCAACATCCACCACCACCACCCACAATGGCCTACTTCAACCAAGATCATACACCATTGGGAGTCATACATGGGGGAATGCACGACCTACCTAGGAATCCAGACAAATTTTGTAGTAAGTATTACTTTGGGGGACCTAGATCGGCAGAAAAGCATGTTGGGGCATTTAAGGACGTAGTGGTTTGTAACAACATTCAACATCAAGATGTGGTATGTCGACTTTTCCCATATTCACTTGGGGAGAATGAGTATCTAACTTTACCGGCTAACTCCATTAATGGCTGGGACCTTTTAGAAAAATCTTTCATTGATCAGTTTCATGTGTATGTTCATCCTGGAACCATGTACCATTAGTTTGCCTCCCTAAATAAGTTGACCAATGGACCTTTGACAACTTTCAACACCAACTTCCAAAGGGCAAACAATAGGTTACAAGTTCCTTATCAAGTGGCACCAAACGTAGCCATTGATTCCTATTTGAGGGCCATTGACCCTTGGAGTGCAATGTTCATTAAGAAGAGTGTGCCTGAAGATCAAAGGGATACATTGGCAAAATTTTATACCTTGGCCATTAACATGAGTTAAGAAATGAATCTAACACCTGGGGGTATTGGAAGCAACTTGCCTATATAAGTAAACTAGGGAAACTACAACCAACTCCATGAGGTGCCTTCATCCTTACCAATAGGGATCCCAATGGATAACACTATAGCTATTTATGCACCCCAACCACAAGCTAACCAATAGTTTGCTACCCAAGCTTTAAAATGGAAAAACAATGCCAATGTTACCCCTATCCAAACACAGTATGTTGACCAAACACATGGGATGGGATAATAGTATGGTAACTTAAACATAGTAAACCAAGCCCCAACTTTGGCACCTAAGAGTCAAGGGTCACACATATCCTCTGTAGTAGAAGCTTTGAAGAAGATGATTTAGAAAGTTACTTTGGGTCTTAGTCAGCTAAAGATGAATCTCCCAAGAGGGTATAACCAATCCCAATCATATAACAATCAGTGTGGCTATAATAATCAGAATCAAAATCAAAGATATAACTCCAAACCATAAAACAAACAATAAAACACAAGTCCAAACAATGACGAAGTAAACCATGACCATCCTAATGCAAGAGATAACCATAATAATATGCAAAGTGTTAACCCGACAGATATGAATTTACTAACTAATTGGTGTAGGTTGCATGATACAGCATCACATTCAGAAGTCAATTGTGCTCAATTCGAAAAGATGATCAGGATTGCTGACGTGGATTTGTAGCCAAAGGGGTGTTCTACTAAGGAGCTAGAGAAGGTCAATACAATGATGTTGGTTGACACATTTCTTTACAAAGAGTTTCAAGCAGAGGTTGAAAGGGAACCATATGTTTACGATGTGCAAGCCTTCCAAACTAGAAACAATTACAATCTAAGAAGTCAAGGCAAGGAACCATTGATAGAACCACCTCCACTGAAAGGTGTATTTGTACCTCCAAATGCAAACACAAGTCACAATCCTCCTCCTCCTCAATATTTTCAAGGGACACATCCTATACAAGGATAAGGCCATGAATATGTTGTAAAAGGATCATATGACGTTACCAAGGAGATGGAGAATACTGCAAAAACTATGTCATTAATGGAAGTGCTGAGATATTATCCCGAACAAAAGAAGGCCCATCTCAAGAAATTAGAACAGTTGGAATCTCAGAGTAGTGAGGTTAAGCTGACTGCCTTGGATGAAGTCAACACTAATATTCATAATGACGCTAATGAGAACACTCCATTCTTACTTAGCATAAAGATGTGCGGAAAGAATCTACATAACTATTTGCTAGATTTAGGTGCTTCTGGATACATGATGCCTTATTCCATATGTCAGAAGTTTGGTCTCAATCCAGTGCCTACAAACAGCAAAGTGGTACAATTAGACAAGACTTAGGTGAATGTGATTGGGGAGTTGAAAGATGTGTATATCTAGTTGGGTGATGATTCATGAATATCCCGTTATATTGACATCCAAGTCGTTGATATTTCGGAAGTATATGGGATGCTTCTTAGTAGAAATTGGTCAAAGACTTTGGTAAGTTACTTTTCAACTTGCTTTACATACTTATGGCTTCCATGGAAGGGTATAAGTAACCAAATACGGATTGATAGTGAACCCAAATTGAAGAAATTGGTTATATATTATGGGGCTACCAATGAGGTAGCATATGTTGAAGTAAGCCCAGGGGTTTATAGAGTGAATGAAATTATCACTTTCTCTACACCTCTAGTTCCCCAGCCCCATCAAGTGGATGTTGCAGATCACATAAGGAGAATTAAGGATTTCATTACAGGAATGAAACAAGAGATGCTACTATTGGGAGATAACATGAAGCTGGAAGATTTACTACTCCCACAGTGGTGTAGGATACATCATCAACAAAACTCAAAAGTATCTTGCATCCCTTGTCAAAATGAAGTTACAAAGTTGATGTGTCCATTCCCTAGCAAAGACACTGATTATGATACCGCACCTGAAGAAAGCAAAAAGCTCGATTCTGAAAGAGTAATTCTCCAACAAGAGGAAAATAAAATAGAAGTTCCTCAGCTAGAGAAGTGTAAGGAGGAATCCCTCCTAGTCAAAATAGGTAAGTAGGAGAATGAGGAGACTCGGCCTCCCATGGAGTTTCAAATAGATCAGTCCACCTCCATTATGATTGAAGTGCTCCGAGAACATGCAAATGAGCAACCTCAGATACAAGAAGATATCAAACCTAAGGGAAAGAAACCACTTTCAGAAATTGATTCCCCCCCATAGGTTACTGAACCCAAACTGAATAATATCAAAAAAATAAAGGATGAAAATTGGCTTCTAAAAGTTGATGGGTCGAGATCTTAACAAGGTAGTGGGGCAGGTGTAGAGTTGATTAGTCCAAAAGGAAAGGCTTTCCTAGCTTCCTACCGACTCTAGTTTCCTTGTACCAACAATATGATTGAATATGAAGCATTGATCTGAGGACTCCTTTTTACCCTCAAGAAGGGTGCTAAGTGTTTAAAGGTGCAAGGGGATTCAGAGTTAGTGGTGAGGCAAGTAAGAAGTTAGTATGTGTGTCATGATAAGAGACTTATAGCCTATTGAAACTGTGTTTGGGGACTCATTGAAGATTTAGATGCTTTCGACATCCGATCGATACCACGAAAGGTAAATAGCATACCGGATGCATTAGTTGTAGCCACAAGTACATTAGAGCCTATGAGCTAGTCTCCACTCAAGCAATTCTCTATGGAACTAGTTCCCATTCAAACTGTACCTAACAACATTACTCATTTTCAAGTTTTTGAAGATGATAGACATATACTAGATTTTATTGCTAATACAAGCACCTTTGAAGACCAAATTATGGATGAAGATGATCGACCAGATACTATTGATGAGGGAGTAGAAGATGAAATTGTCAACCTCCCAGCAAGCATTATACCTAAGGGCATGGTGACCTTAGAACGCCTTTTTTATTCAGACCCTAAGGTGAAGGAAAGGTTGACAACTGACATAGAGGTGGGAAAATATGAACCGCATAACATTGGTTAGGAAGAACAAGAAAGAATAGTATACATTGGAAAGTCCTGTACTCCCGCTGAGAGGGAGCTAATTTTAGAAATATTGAAAGAATTCATTGATGTGATAGCTTGGGGATATGAAGATTTGAAGATATTTGATACATCTATCATTACACATGTCATACCACTCAAGCCTAATATAAAGCCTTTTAGGTAGAAGTAGCGCCCTGTAAACCCATTGATTGAACCCCTTATCTTCAAGGAAGTGCAAAAGTTACTTTCTACGAGGATTATCTTTCCTATCCGTCACTCCACTTGGGTGGAAAATTTGGTACTTGTGCATAAAAAGATTGGGCAAAATCAGACTATGTGTTGATTTTCACAACCTCAATAAAGCATCAGAGAACAATAATTATCCACTACCTTCCCTGGATGAAGTGTTGCAAATTGTTAGTAGTTCATAAATGATGTCATTCCTTGATGGTTATTCTGGATATAACCAAGTGTTAGTGAACCACGAAGATCGCATGAAGACAAAATTCACTACAAAGTGGGGCACCTATGCATATCATTGGATGTCATTTGAGTTGATCAATGCTGGGGAAACCTTTCAAACAGAAATGGACACAACCTTCAAGGATTTGATCGGTAAGAGTATCATCATATACATGGATGATCTCACTATATTTTCTAAAATCTAAAAGGATCATCCAAACCATTTGTGCAAGGTACTAGAAAGGTGTCAGAAGTATGGGATATCTCTGAATCCTAAGAAATGTGTATTTGGCATTGCCGAAGGGAAGCTCCTTGGTCATGTCATTTCAGAAAAAGGAATATCTATTCATCTCGATTGAGTAGAAGCATTGCTGAAATTACAAATGTCGGGCAGCAAGAAGGAAATGAGATCTTTCTTTGGGAATATTAACTTTCTAAGGAAGTTTATCACTGGATCCGCTGAGATTGTCAAACCACTAAATGAAATGATGAAGAAAGATGCTAAGAGAGAATGGAATTCAGAGGCAAGTGAGTCATTTTCATAGATCAAGAAATCCATTGCACAAGCCCCAGTTTTGGTAAGCCTAGACTATGCTTTACCATTTTATATATATTCATTTACTTCACTACATTCTTGTGATGTTGTTCTAACACAAAGACAAGGGGGTGATGAAAAGATGATTACATTCATGAGTTCTCCTTTCAAGAATGTTGAAGTAAGATATTCTGCTCTTGAGAAACAGACTTTTTCCTTAGTAAGAGTTGTGAAAAATTTTAGACATTATATCTTAAGGAGTCAGATATATGCAATTGTACCTAACCAGGTAGTCAAGTCGCTGCTAATGCAGTTAGAATTAGGAGAGCATCGTGGAAAATGGATGGCTATTTTATAAGAGTTAAATTTGGAGATGCATCCCATGAGATTGGTAAGGGGTCAAGGTTTGTCACAAGCTATGGTAGCTGACACTCCTCACATCCAATGCCAACTAATACACTTTAGAGTCATTCACTCAGGATCCTCGGTATATAGACTTGATCTTTATCTTGCTCAACAATAGGTGTCCTGAGGGATCGACTGTTACGCAAAGATGAGCCTTGAGGCTCAAGAGTACTAACTACATGATTAAAGATTCAACACTATACATAAAGAGTTATGAAGGCATATATCTCAGGTGTCTTGAGCATCAGGAAGCTCACAAGATGATTGAGGAATTTCATGGGAAATATGGTACCAGTCATGGGTCAATAGATGATACAGTGCATCAGATATTGAAAGCAGGTTACTATTGGCCTAGAATTTTTAAAGACACTCATGAACACGTGAGACATTGCCATACCTGTCAGACTACAGCTTCCAGAGAGAGGAATCCCACCATGCCTCTCCAACCAGTATTTGAGGTTAGACCTTTTTCCCAATGGGCACTTGATTTTATAGGAGTTATTAATCCTAATTCTTCAGTAGGACATAAGTTCATCTTAATAGCAACAATTATTGTACTCGGTGGACGAAAGCCATAATGTGTAAGAATGCCACTACGGAGGTAGTTCTTGAGTTCCTTGAAGAATGTATCATCACCAGGTTTGGAATGCTCTTTGCTCTGGTATGTGACAACGGCCCTGCTTTTACTTCTACACAATTAATGCAGTGGTCATATGAATACAAGGTAGTTCTTAAATTATCTTCCAACTATTACCCGCAAGGGAATGGGGTAGTTTAATCCATGAACAAGAATATCTTAGATCTCATTAAGAAGATACTGGAGAAGAATCCCATGGATTGGCACAACCAATTAAAATATGTTCTTTGGGATGATCACACAAGAATTAACGTTGCCTTAGGGACTTCTTCATACTACCTAGTATACGGCCAGAACCCAATATTCCCAGTCAATTTGCAAATCCTAGTCCTCCAACTCATGAAAGAACTAGAAATTGAGGACCAAGTAGAAGTTCATCTCCTGAACCTGTTAAAACTTGATGAAAAGAGAATGAATACATTGCAGCACTTTGCTAAACACCAAGCTATCGTTAAGTGATGGTTTGACAAAAGGGTAACGGTAAAGGCTTTTAAGATCTCAGACTTAGTCCTTCTATGGGATAAGGCCAAGGAGAAGAAAGGTGATCATCACAAATTTGAGAAATTGTGGTTGGGTCCATATCAGATTGCAGAGATTTTGGGAGAGAGAACACATAGGTTAAGCTTGTTAACTGGGGAACCCATTCCATTGCCCATCAATGGTCAATTTCTCAAGCACTACTTTGATTGATCCAAAGATAAGCTTGATCTCTTGTATATAGTAGATTTAAGGTTTGATTGTTTTCTTGTTTGCTTTTGTTCGACTGCTTGTGTGTTTCCTTTCAGTTCTCTTTGCTTGCTTGTTTGGTTTCATTTTGTTTTTGTTTCCTTGTTTTCTTTTTTTTTGTTTCGTTGTGTTTGGGAGACATATTCATTTTCAAATATTTTGTAGGATGGATGTTCTCTGCATAACAAATTGGAAAATATTGAGAGACTTCGACTTTTAGATCTTTATAACTTCACTACCGCTTGGTTAATTTTGAAATCTTTGTCTACACTTGTCCAAGGTGGTATATAATAGTTTAAACATGAAATGAGTTCTTAACATTCAATTGGTGACTGCTAACCTGATTACTCAGCACTATCCACACTCTAAAATACATCAGAAAAAATTGTAAGATGTCAGAAGAATTTATTTCCAAGTGAAAAATCCGAAGTCAAGATGCTTCAAGTTGTCTTCTGTGGTTCCCAACCCAGTAATTGGACATCAATGTTTGAAAGTTGCCTTAAGTCTCATAGTAATAAAGGCTTTATATCTGATAAAGTGAATAGTATATTCCACACAAAAAAAAAGTGAAAAGAGAGATATTAACTTACTGCAACTCATTTGGGTATTTCACGTAACCTCCATTAGGGCTATGGATGCCCGACCGGTAATGGAGCAATGCTTGATAGGTGTAGACACCTAAATATGTCTCATTAATCATTTACTAACTATTCGTCTAAATTAGTTAAATCATTATTTAATTATTTAATTAAATTAATTAATCTTCTTCTTCTAATTTCATATTTCCTCATCATCTTTCTAATTATTCCAATTTCAATTTTCTCTTCATTTAATCATTTAAACCATTTTCAAATGTTAATTAAATATTTATTACTTAATTAATTATGATTATTAATCCCTCAATTTAAATAATCAGATTATTTAAATAAATTCAATTTTCAGTTTCTATCTCTATTCAATTATTCATTAACCCTTTTCTAAATATTAATTAAATAATTATTATTATTTAATTAATTGTGATTTTAATCTTTTAACTTGAATAATCTTTATTATTTAATTAAATTCAATTTCTAAATAATTAAATAGTTTCTTTAAATTATTTAATTAACTCATTTGTTCTTCTAGTTTCATCTAATTTTATTTAATTTCATAATTCTTCTAATTTCTCCCAATTTCAATTACATGTGCATGATCAAAAATAAAATTGAAAATCAAAGTCAAGTACTAAATATATTCAAATAACTAAATTGAATTAAAATAAATTCAATATTTGAATTAAATCTCATGCAAAGATTAAATTGAAATCAAAGTCAAAGTTCAAGCACGTGCTAAATTAATTAATTAATTAAATCATTATCTTTTCAATCTCTATTTCTATCTTCCACTTTGCTTTTTCCAAAAAGCTCTCAATCAGTCATCTCAGTTAACTATTCTGTCTAATTTTAATTAATTATTTCAATTAATTGATTAATTGCGTCATTTCTTTAATTTCCTCCAATCATACTTTTTCTATCTTCTAGTTATCTTTTTCTAAATAAAGTTTTCTTTGTCATCCTCAAGTATTTCCTCCAATAACCCTTTTTCATCTATCAATCAGTTTTTTTCTCAATCAGTTAACTCATTTAATCTATTCAATCAATTGAGTTCCACCTCCAAATCAGTAGTTCAACTATCAATCAACATGTGATCTCACCTGGGTTCCACCTCTTGATCAATTTGTTCCACCTTTCGTTCAATACTCTCCAATAATCTATAAATTGAGAATTCAATCTTCATTTTCAACAATCACGAACTTTGAATCTTTGTGTCACTTGCAGGTTGCCAGCGCGATATCTGAGAGCCACCATACCACAAAGAAGAGAAGAACAATGGAACCAATATGCAATCATGGGATAGGGATTTTTTATTGGTAGATTTTATACTCCTATTGTTTGATTGTATTATTTCATTGGATTATATTAGGATTCTTTAATTAGGATAGGGATTCATGATTTCCCTTCTATTTCTGATTGGATTACATGATGAATTTTACATACAACATTTTGGTGAACCTGACGTGAACAACAACTAATTAACCTTCTCTATTATCTATGTGATTTCATTGATCATACGAAATTTTCATTTTTTTTGTAGGTTGTACGGATTGCACAGCAGATTCAACAATCATGTAATCGTGTTTACAGAATCACACAATCGCATAGACAAGATCATGCAATCGATCACACAGGGTCACACATTTGTGCGGACCCCATCACGCAAAAGCCTTTATCCTATCATGCATTCACTTAGAGTTTGTCACGCATTCGACAAAGTTATTTTTGTGTTCTGTTTATCTGATATTTCTTCTTTCCTTCTTTCTGTTATTTTCAATTTTGTATGAAATTCCTTAAATTTAAACATTATTTACCCTTATTGCATGCTTTGATTATGACATCTTATGGCATGTAAGGTACGATTCAGGATTTTAGGTGCTAGGAGAATGAAGGAACAAAGAAGACAAGCTAGATGCTATCAGCAAATCCTAAATGCAAAAAAGAAGATATGAGATCTAGAGGACCAACCAGCCATTGATACATACAACAACCTAGTTCTCTCGTATAGAGTAAAATACGATTTGCTTAACATAGAGTGGATGATGAGAGATCTTGCTAGGGCATCACAATCTATTTTGTAGGTTCCAGATCAAAATTAGCTTTTTTAATTTATTTTGTGTTTAGTTTGTCTATGTTTTACGCATTCACCTTGATAGGATCACGCAATCGTTATGTCGGTATCACGGATTCACTTTGTCAGAATTATGCAATCGCTTTGTCATTATCATGCAACCACTCACTTAGTATCACACATTCGCACAGATATAATTACGCATTCGTGTTTTTCATAGTTTAGTTTTTTATTTTCTTTGGGTTTTCTTGGATTACTGATAATTTGTCTACAACATGTGGCAAATTTACAGAAAGGGTTGGATTATTACTGAATCATAAACACTCATGTTATCATACTTCAGTTTTGGGCTTAAAATAAACCTGGTTAAAATGGACATGCATGATTTCACACTTTAGTTTTGGGCTTAAAATAAACCTAGTTAATTGGCATGCATGCTTCCACACTTCAGTTTGGTGTTTTAAAATTGACATGCACATGCGCATCTCACACCTAAATTTGGGTTATAAAATGAATGTGAATCGGGTTTATCAAAGAATAACACACACTTCATTTTATTTAAGGAAAAGAACTTTTTATTGTGTTTGGGGTGGACCTACTATTGCATCAACTACCTTTCCACCTACCTTTGAGGTCTTGGGAGAAAGGGAGATGGTGATAACAACACCCAATTTTTTATTTTAGTAGTGAGGGGTATCTTTGACTGGGAATTTCATCACCCCATAGAGGTACTTTGAATTGGGATGCGTTGGGGATATCATCTCTCCCAGCGTACTCTCAAGTGGTTTTTTTGAGCCGCTATATATATATATATATATATATATATATATATATATATATATATATATATATATATATATATATATATATATATATATATATATATATATATATATATATATACTGGTCAGGCAGCTAGAGTGTTGAGTGAATTGGATGTATGTGGGGGCCTTCTCTATACCGATAAGCTTAACTAAAGTCTTAAGTGGCTTGCTTTGAGAATCCACTGTTGGATCGGGACCCCTCGAAATCTATAATAAGAACCAACTTAGTAGACTAAATCCTACATTCAGTGATTCCAGGAGTGTGGATCGTAACCCATAGATACCCCTCATGTACCTTGCATTATG
This sequence comes from Cryptomeria japonica, assembly GCF_030272615.1. Taxonomy (NCBI): domain Eukaryota; kingdom Viridiplantae; phylum Streptophyta; class Pinopsida; order Cupressales; family Cupressaceae; genus Cryptomeria; species Cryptomeria japonica. The sequence continues at coordinate 393,477,341 of NC_081410.1, forward strand.
AGATAGAAATCCCTCGGTGATAAGATCTTTGGATCTTTAGGGTAAGAGGGACTAGCATGCCCAAGAAGTGTGTGTCGTGGAGTGGAGCCAGTGTTGCCAAACTCTAAATATGTTCATCTTGTTTCGGTATTTTGTTGTGGGGGCCTCATTCAATGGTGTCCACTTTCCAGCCTAATATTGTCTTTTTTGATTTTTTATGTATCGTTGTACCAAACCAGTATTGAGTAAGTATTTGGGCTATTTCAGGCCCTACCTTACATATCTCTGAATTCTCAGAGTTGGTTAGAACACAGTTCATTCAGCTATACCTGTCTTCAAACAATTGTTCTCAGATTTGGAAAACAACAAAATTGTCCTACAGGAAGAGTTACTGGAAACAAAGTTTATCTTGAAACATTAGACGGTCTTACAAATTCAAAAAAATTTACATACTTGTGACCATAGGAAGTCTCTGCATAATCCTCATATATGTCCTTAGAAGTTGCATAAGTCTTCACATAGTCCTCATATATGTCCTTATTATCATCCTCATTACGTCCTTATAAGTTGCATAGTCCTCATTTGTGTCCTTATTATAGTCCTCATATACATCCTTATTATCATCCTCATATACATCCTTAGGAGTTGCATAAGTCTTTGCATAGTCCTCATTTATATCTTTATTATCATCCCCATATACGTTGCATAAGTCTTCATTTACGTCCTTATTATCATCCTCGTATACGTCCTTAGATTTGGTCCTCATTAGACTGATGCTATTGAAAAGCACTGAGAGGGGGGGTGAATTAGTGACACCAAAACAAACACAATTTCAAACACTAACTGGTAGATGAACTTAGACAAGCATTTAAACAAAATACATGCTATCCAAAATAAAATAACAGCATCCACATAAAGTAGAACATCCACCATAACACATGTGTTTATACGTGGAAAACCCAAATAGGTAAAAACCACAGTGAGATGGAACTCACAAGTTAACTATCTGCAGCAATAGATAACTGACCGGTTAAGGTCTTACAAAGTGCTCTGCTAGGAACAAATCTTGTTAGAGATCCAAAGCTTGATTAGAAGCTTATACCATGTTAAGAGTACTACCCTGTTAAGAGTAACCTTGCTGGAGGATTTGAGAATCCAAACTAATGGATCACCTTGTTAGAGGATTTGTACAATGAAGCTTGTTAGAGCTTACCCGGTTAGGGGACTTGATTTTGTTGTAATGATTAGAAAACAACAAGAAAGGTTTGATCTGTTCTGAGTAGCACAAGACTTTCTTGATCGGATCATTCTAAGTACATTCAACACTACTCTTCATCTAAACACTTATCGCTCTTCAACAAAAGATTTCACTCTTTATGCATATCAGTATTTGCATAAATCTCCTCTTCTATATCATTTCTCTCTCTTTAAATGATTCACTAAGATGTCTTTAAATAGACATACAAATCTTATGTCGGTCATAGGAACACAATTTCCTAGGTTCAGTGTATCTAGACAATTAAACATAACTCATCACAAAAATGACCGCCAAACAAATGGTGTCGGTAACTCATCACAAAAATGGATACCAGTTAGAACAGTTAATACCGGTTGGAACAAAATATGTGAACCATTGTCCTAGAATCTTCTACCTCATCTTCATCTTCATTTTGATGTCGACTTAATATAACCACAAGTTATCTCTTAGGCACATACCGGTTGACATAGTGTACCGGTTAACAGTGTAAATCAATGAAGTTACACCAGTAGTCAATATAATCACATGTGTGTGAGAGAGTGTTTCATCAATGACAACAAGTGATGAATACATTACAATCATCATCAAGCCAACAACCTCCCCCTTTGGCATTGATGGCAACACTTAGAGAAAAAAAATCCAGAGTAATATAATACCGCTAAGTGTGCATACACAACATATATACATATGTACTCATATTCCCCCTTTTTTAATGCAATACTCCCCCTTAATGCATGCATAAATACAAAATTTTCAAAAACACACATACATATTATTACTCCCCCTTTGACAACAATGCCAAAATGATAAAGTAAAATATATACATATATATAGAAAATCCGTATCAAATTTTTCATCATATATTACAATTTTAAACAAGTTCATGCATTGGCTAGCCTCATAAAAATATCATTGAAACTCTACTTCAACTGGGATAAAGCATTTTCTCATGATTCCAGTATGTTATCCGTATACTCAGAGGTAGACATCAACTGGGAATAGAATTCTTCCATTGAGTCTAGCGTGCAGGTTTCATTTGTAGCAAGAATAGCTTCTGCATTGGAGTGGGCTCTCTGAAGAATGTCAACCTGTGAGGTGAGCTGACTCTTGAGCTCTCTTAGAGATCGGAATCTCTTAGCCTTCTCATTATCATTCCTGTTTAATCTGTCATGCAAATCATCTATAGACCGATTAAAGGCATGAATGGGGTCCTGGAGTGGGACATATGCCTTGCAGAAACTTTCTATTTCCTGCTCGATTTCAACTTCACTCTTAGAAATATCAGAATAAAAGAAAGTATCATTGGAGGTAAAGGCAAGATACTTCCCTCCAAATTCAATAACTTTCTTCAACAGACTTCCATTATGAGATAAACCCATTTTGCCACTTTCAATGTTCTTAGCCAGTTTATCTCCATATATTTTCTTGTGGCTCTTCTCAGCAAACATTTGAGTAGTATCTTCAAGTGATTTGATTTGATCAGATGCATCTGCAACTAACTGACCAATTTTGCTGATGGGAGTGGGAAGATGTGCAACAGTTGTTTCTGGTAGTAAACCAGACAAAATTTCTATTGCATTCTGGATTGTCTCTACTTCAATCCTTTTCTCTTTCAATCGCTTCTTGTGTGCTCGAGATTGCATAACATTAGCAATCTTCATCATTTCTGATGCACTCAAGGTGTTCATGTCAATGGGTCCTGAGATACTTAAATAATCTTCATCATCATCATCAAGTAGTTTTTTCTTCGTCGGTTCAGCGGATACACTCTTAATGATGGCTATTTTTGTGCTCTTCTCTGTGTTATCTTCAGTTTGATGTGTAATAGCTTCCTCAGTAGACTCCTTTTGAGTAGTCTCAATGACCGGTGGAGATTGGGGTTTGTCCAGTTGTTCTGTTGCCGATTCATTATCCACTGTGAGTTGAATGCCTGGTTGTTCAACTGATGTAACCTGTACTTTAGTGATTGTAGGAGGATCCATATCTGGTGCAGTAATGTCTCCAAATAGGTCTAGTGTGTCCTGAACATCTTCATCAACAATAATAATGGAATCATCCTTCTTCTTAGTTGGATAGACTATGTCAGCTTGAACAATTTCCTCTTCATCCATTTCCGGTCAAGGAACATCATCTGTAGTATCATCCTTATTGCTAGAGTGGATGACTTCTTTCCTCTTTTTTATTACACAGGCAAGCTAATGTGTCTCAAACTTAACAACTGATCTTTTTGCATTAAGAAGCTTCAATCTTCTCACTTTAAAATCAAAATATGCTTTTTATTGCTCAATTAGAGCACTAATTCCATCTGATGATAGATTGGGAAAATACTGTACAAATATTTCATCAAAAATCTTCTTTTCCAATTGAATTGCTTCCTCCCATTTATCTAACAAAGTATTATACAAAGAGAATAAAATATATTTCTCCAAATCATGCGGAAATCTATTGTAATGACCCAAATAAGTAATTACCTGTTGGATTACTTGCTTCTGCTCATCTTCAGTAAAAGAATCAAAATGTTCTTTGACATTATCAAACCTATTTCTTCCTAGTGACTTCATTGTCCTCTCAAAGACTATGTCAGGTTTGTAGGTAGCAATATCTATAGGTGTAGTTGCCTTTGGCACTACCTTTACCTTCTTAGGTGTTCTGTCGGTTGCTTTTTCCTTCTTTGGTTCTTCTTCAGAATCTATACCCTCAGACTCTGGTTGCAAAATCAGTTTCCGATTTCTCTTCTTTGGTGAATTCTCCTTCTTTACATATACTTTAGGTGCTAGCTCCTTCTTTGTTAGAACACTCCGAGTCACCCTTGTGGTCTTTTTTTACAGGAGATTTTTCATCAGACTTCTTTTGCTTTCCTTTCACTTTAGCTATAAGTGCAGTACCGGTTTCAGTTGGTGCAACTTGGACTACCACAATGTCCAATTTTGGCTTCTTTTTATCTTTAGGCGATGCTAATAGGGTATTAGCATAGCCGACCAGTAAATCATGATTAACCTCATAGCTCATATCTTCCATCTCTTCCTCTTTGGGTTCAATTGCTTGCATCAAGCAAAAGTCAGTGGTAACTGTGAAGATTATGTCCTTTGCAAAGTGATTTATCACATCTTCAGGTAAATGCATTCTCATGCTCATCTTTTTCTAAAATTCATTAAATTACTTGTTCACGACAGCTGAAAAAGTATTCTTCACAGCCTTAATGTTATTCTTGATCTGTGCATTGACCGGTTGTTCCTTGGACCACTCAATGTCTCCAATACTCGGTAGGAAGTTCTGAAAATAGAAAAATAACCTGGCTAATAGCTGACCATATTTGAACTTCTATGTGTTGTCCTTCTTAATGGATTTCAAATTTTGAAATAATTGGTCTTTGATAGCTTCATAAATATCATAGTCTGCATTATCAACAATCATACTATGTGTTGTGTGAAATGCTGCAAGATGGAACACTAATAGTCTAATGGAGTAGAATTCTCGGTAGCCTATCACCATTGTTGCAAGTTTCACCATAGGATCTCTAATGTAGAACCGGTTAACTTGAAGACAATATCATTTGAAATTCTTTTTAACACAGGAATTTCGTCGGTTGAACAATAACCCGTTACAGCCCTAATAGCCTCCTTGGTTATTGTATGGGTCCTTTCAAATACATATTCTCTCCATGGACTCGACTCAAGATGATTCTTATGTGTTCATTCTCAAAATCTTCAAGAAAATATGTGGCATTATGAAACCCTTTTTCAAAAACCCTAGCATATTTGGTTTCAATCTTTCCGCTCTTATCACAAAGTGATTTCAGCTGAGTATAGATGTGTAGAGTTCCTAAATCTTCTATTTTGCAATCTATATAGCTAGACAAGTCACCTTTGACCACAACACCGCTTGGGACTTGCGATAATGCATTATAAGATATAATTTCATCTGCCTTTAGAGCTTCCTCAGGCTCAGCAGTGATCATCAACCTCTCTACAGGCTTAGAAGTAGATGTCATTCTAGATAAACAAGTTTCGAAATGGTATACAAAGAAATACCTTGTATTTGTTAGGATTCCCACAGATACTAAGAGGGGGGGGTGAATCAGTATCTAACCGGTTAATAGATTTTCTTAACTTAAAACATGCAGAACATATTAATACTGTGTACCAGTAAGCAGAAACTAATGCAATAAACAGAGATAAAAATAACCACATGAAAAACACACCATAACACAAGGATTTAATGATGAAACCCGGTGTGGGAAAAACCTCAGTGGGATTTGTGACCCACAATATTCACTTACTGGCCAATAAGAGAATATTACTACTACAAGAGGGGCCTGCACATGCAGGAAGGCCAACTGCGTAGAGCTCACTGCTCAAATACAAAATAGGAAGTCTCACTGACTTACAAAATGGATTATATAAATCCAATGTCTTGTACTGCTTCAAAATAGCATCTATAATGCCAGATCTAGTACCGGTTTCTGCTCTTCTTCTAACATAAACCCTTAACCTATAATTTGCATAATAGTTCTACCTTATTTCGCCTAATTACATTCCTCTTCCTTAATTACAAATGTTCTACTATGATCTCTCTTATATAAGAGTCATTTTACAACTTTCCAAGTCGGCTTACAATGCTTTTACAAATAATAAACAAAATATATTACAACAAAAATCTTGTCGGCCTCTGTGTCGGTATGCTACCTTTCACTGTCGGTGCCAGTGATCTGAGTGCCAGTGTAGAGTCTAATTTTTCTAGTGTCGGTGGAATGCCTTGTCGGTGTCATAGGATTGTAAGGTTGTCATCAATGACAAAACCTTCAATCACCTACAATGTCTCATTGGAGTGCGCATATGCCAACAATCTCCCCCTTTGGCATTGATGGCAATGCTCATGAGAAAATTTCAAAAGTGTTTTCAAAACTTGTAATCCAAAAATGTGTACCAAAAATACATGAGCTCCCCCTAAGCAGATAAGTCTTTTGTAGATTATTTTCTCATACTACTACTCCCCCTTTGGCATCAATGACAAAGGTTGTCAAGGTGTCAATAGAGTTGTAGTTTTTCTGTCTCAACCTTGTAATTGGGTGGTTACAATTTGAAAAAGATCCGCCAAAACCAAATTTATGCTTTCCATAAACTTCTTACTGTCTTTAATTATTGCCTCTATTCTTTGAATTGTACCGATGAGGTTTTGCACATGCTCTGTCGATGTTTTATGTCCTTGTACTAATGCCTCGGATATTTCCTTTCTCAAGGATGCTAGATAGTCCAGTCTTGGACTTAGTCTTAGTCTCATATTTTTAGCCTTGTTTATTATCCTCTCCTTTTCTCTCTCTAGCTTTAGTAGTTCTTCCTCAAAACTAGTTACTTTTTGCTCAAAAACTGATAATGTATTAGGTGAATTAACAAAATTGTCAGCAAGTTTATTAATTTCTTCTTGTGCCTTGCTCATTTTCTTATCTATGTCCACTGTCAAAAAGTTTGTCTTGCAATTATCTCTATACAGAGTTTTGAATTCCTTCAATATGTTACATAGTTCCAGTAGAAGTGTGTCAAATTCCCTAGTACACTTCTTTATTTGATTCTCAAAGAATTTTTTATTTTTCAATTTCCAACCTTTCTTTGAATGCCTGTTCCTTTATCTGTTCAACTGTCACTGTGTTGTCAGTAATATACTTTGACAAAGTGTCAAGTTGACTTAAAGAATCCTTATTATCTATGTTGCATTTAGGAGCTATCATCCTCAAAATTGGGATTGTGTCATCTGTAGCTTTATAGGCTTGTGAACTACAATCAGTTATTTTCTTCAAAGAATCTAAAAGAACTTCAGTTACATTGGTTGATTTGTAGCCTGCAGAGGAGGAACCAACATTCTGAATTTCATCATTGGAGGAAGTAAACATGCTTGTAGTGACCTCTGGTAGGTCAGTCTGTGTTTCCATTTCCTTAAGCGAGGGTTTTTGTTTCTCTCCTATTGCCAGTGGCACTGTTTCCACATGAACCTGTTCCTGTTCTGGAGTCTATTGCTCAGCTTGTTTCTCTGTATGTGTCTCTATCTTCCCATCTGTCGGTTTACCTTCAGTGTTATCAATGTTGTCAGCTACCGATGGCTCACTAGCCATGTCAATTTTACTAGTTGTGTCCTTGTCTATCACAATGTTGACCTTTTGAGTATCAACATCCACTGTGTATAGTACCTCAGGATTAGGATTAGTATCCTCTTGTGATACATCCATACTTTCATCTACCTATTGGTCTTCTGTTGTTGTTACCAGTGGAGTAATCAGAGGTGATGGGGATAAGTTATCTTTTATTTTGATACTAGGAGGTCCACCAACCTTTGCTTTACCCTTATCTTTGTCTTTCTGATAGACTTTGACAGGCTTGGGGTTTTTGTATTCTTCCTGCTTTTCTTTCTCCACAAGGAATATATCCCATCCATTTTTTGTTTCTTTTGTTACTTCATTTACTCTTCCTACCATTAGTGCAATATGTCGATGTGCAGTAGAGAATACTGACTAGTTGGCCTTTGCAATCAGATCATCTATTTCTTTTGGAGAGTTGACTGGGTAGACAGCAAGTAATTTTTCAATTTTGATTTTCTTGTCAAGTTCTACAACAAATTGTCTTCTTGATTCCAGTCTCTTGAATAATTAATCTGGTAGTTCAACTACAACTTGCATCAAAAACTTCTTATAGATATCCAGGTGTAAAATGACATTGTTTTCAACTTGCTCTTTCTCATCTGTTGATAGTGTATCATATAATTTTTCTATGTTCTAGAGATTTCCTTCTTTTGTGATTTCATCCAACAGTTTGTCAATTGGAGAAATATTATGTTGAGTCCTTTTCTTCTTAGGTGTTATCTTTTTCTTTGGGGTTGTCTTCTTTACCAGAGACCTCACTGCCTATTGTTTTTGTCTAGTTCTTCTAGGTGAGGGTGTGGATACCGGTGAAGGTTGTCTTTTCCTTACAACTCTTTTAAATTTAGTTGGCTTGTCACTCTCTGAAGAAGTTGCTATGAGTGACAGGTGAGTTTTTGGTTGTTGTTCCTGTAACTCATCTTCAGTGATACCGGTTTGTTTCAGTACATCTTCTTTTATAGCCTTAACCTGCCTTGAACCTCTTCTCACAGTTGCTTCTACTTTCTTTACTCTCTTCTTAGATTGAATTTGGCTTTCAATGGTCTCAACACTACCAAATACTTCTTCCTTAGGTTCATTTGGTGCTTCCAAAAGAGCTTTTGCATATGTTTCAATGATGTGGTCATCAGTCTCATAGCCCATTTCAGTAACCCAAATTGTTCTTGGGATAACTGCTTCCATCCAGATCTCATCCTTTTTAATCACAAAACATATATCATCCTTGTATTTATTAACAATTTCCTGTGATAGTTTGATTCTTTTGTTCATTGTGGCTTTTAGTGCTTGAAAATACTCATTGATATTCTTTTCCTTGTTTTCACCCATGTTGTTAAATAAGTCTGATAATTGTTTTCCTACCGGTATGTCAAATCCAAGATTCTTGTTGCCTATACCGGGCACCTGTTTGGTTATATGTAGCATTAAGCATACAAGTAAATTACCAAATCTAAAAGTTACTTTCTTATCCTTCTTGATCTTCCCTAAATTGTCAATCAATTCATCCTTTAGCCATTCACATACATCAATTTTCACATTTTCTTTTACCATATCATGTGCACTTTTTATGCATAAACTGGAAACTAAGTTAAGTCTGTTTGCATGTGTTGCTTTGTATCCTAAAATCATGCTAACAAATCTCACATTTATATCAGTCACATCATCAACCCTTAGAGACCTTCTGTCGAATGTTGCACCAGTTAGGTTCATTACCAGGTCATTTGAGACCTTCTTTGTTTTGTCTAGTCGGCTACCGGTGGAGGGTAACCCTGTTACATCTTTCACCGCTTCCTTGGTAATTTTATGGATTGAATCTAACCAAAAGAATGCACCATGAACTCTGCTCAATACTATCCTAATAACTTCCTTGGGGAAATCTGGAATGCTGAGAATTTCTGTGAATCCTAGGGTTTCAATAATTTGGTGTTCAGGTTTTACTTTACCGGAATCATCACAGATAATAGATTTGTACATGTTCTTGATTTCTTCATCTCCTAATTCTTCTATATGGCAATGGATATAGATTCTAGGGTCTTCTGCATAAACAACTCCTTTGGGAATTTGGGAAAAAGCACCTACATTGTCATCCTTTTTAGCTATCTCGGGAACTAGCTGAAATATAGGCCTAGGGCGTTTGATTACCTCGACTACAGTAGGGTATGCTATGAATTCAGGTATAGAGGAGGATGCCATGATTATAAATACCTTTTTCTGCCTTAGGAAGGATTGATTGCTGAAGTGCCTTGCCTCTTTGCTTGAAATGCCTTAGCTCTGGAGATTTCGCGCTCTTCAAATGTTTGAATGCTCGGTGAAGTGAAATGGAGCCAAAACATTAATTTATAATGTCAATTTTCCAACTACCATATTTAATGCTTGTTGGTTAAGTAATCACTTAACTTTGTCTACCGGTATTGAAGTAATTTCAACTTCTCACCATCAACCGAGGGAATAATAGCATATGTCTCATTGATTGCCAAAATCGAGGAAATTTCTTCAATTTGATGAAGAGACTCCTGTCGGTGGAGTGCTACTCTATTCTGCCGATGGAGTGTTTCTTGGTTCTACCGGTGGAGTAGTATTCCTATCCACATTCAGTTCTAATTTCCTGATCCATTGTTTTGAAAATTCTTGCTTAACTTCTTCAACCTTTTCTTTTCCTTTCAAACTAGGACCTTTGTTGTCTGTCGGTGATCTTTTACTTCTACAAAATTTAGCAATATGCCCAATTTTGTTACATGTATAGCAAGTCACATTATTCTTCTGAATAGCTTTCCCATAACCTATGCCGGTTTGTGTTCTGCATTGATTAGATAAGTGTCCAAATCTTCCACAAACATAACATTTTACATTCATTTTGCTATTCTCAGAATTATGACCAACTCTGTTGCATTTTGAACATTGACCGGTGGGGGTGTTGATATTCTGATAATTTCTAGATCTACATTGATTTTCTCTATGACCATACTTGTTACAGTTAAAGCATTTTCCATTAAATTTATAAGTAGTAGGTTGTCTTACCAGTTTGCTATGATCATGTGTGTTTGCAGTACTAGAGCTTTCACCAACTTCAAAGCCAATTCCACAAGTGTCACCTTTAGGTTTTTGATTCTTCGGCAAGTTACCAAGTTCTTCTGAGCTTTTCTTGAATTTCTCTTTATGTTGATTTACAGTATCTAGTTCTCTTTCTAAGACTTCTTTCTATCTCATCAGTTCATTGGATTCATTATGAGTGTGCATTAGATCTGTCTTCAATAAATCATTTTCATAACTGAGTCTTGTGTTTTCATTTGCAGCATCACTTAGTCTTCTAGTCAAATCTTCTTCATTCTTCTTTCTATCTTCAATTTCTTTACAAAATCTCATAGTCATATCCTACATCTCATTCTTTGTTTTCATGTTCTCTTGTTTCAGCTTGTTTATCATATCATTAAGAGTTTCTTTTTCATCATTCTCATTTTGCATCTTTTCACAAAGTTCTCTTCTCTTGTTTCTTGAAATAGTAAGATTTTCTTGAAGTGCTTAAATAATATCCTGAGCAGCCTTTAGATCATCTTCAAGTTTGATATTTTTCAATTTTTCTGCATCATAGTCTGAGAGAGCTCCTTCAAGTTGCTTCATCAAATTTTTCATCTCTACTGGTGTCAAGATCTTCCTCAAGCTGTTAGGCTTCAGAAAATAGAGGACCAGGCTCTGATACCAATTGTTAGGATTCCAATAGATACTGAGAGGGGGGGTGAATCAGTATCTAACCAGTTAATAGATTTTCTTAACTTAAAACATGCAGAACATATTAATACTGTGTACCAGTAAGCAGAAAGTAATGCAATAAACAGAGATAAAAATAACCACATGAAAAACACACCATAACACAAGGATTTAATGAGGAAACCCGATGTGGGAAAAACCTCGGTTGGATTTGTGACCCACAATATTCACTTACTGGCCAATAAGAAAATATTACTGCTACAAGAGGGGCCTGCACATGCAGGAAGGCCAACTGCCTAGAGCTCACTTCTCAAATACAAAATAGGAAGTCTCACTGACTTACAAAATGGATTATATAAATCCAATGTCTTGTACTGCTTCAAAATAGCATCTATAATGATAGATCTAGTACCAGTTCTGCTCTGCTTCTAACATAAACCCTTAACCTATAATTCGCATAATAGGTCTGCCTTATTTCGCCTAATTACATTCCTCTTCCTTACTTACAAATGTTCTACAATGATCTCTCTTATATAAGAGTCATTCTACAAGTTGCCAAGTTGACTTACAATGATTTTACAAATAATAAACAAAATATATTACAACAAAAATCCTGTCGGCCTCTGTGTCAGTATGCTACCTTTCACTGCCGATGTCGGTGATCTGAGTGTCGGTGTAGAGTCTGATTTTGCTAGTGTCGGTGGAATGCCTTATCAGTGTCATAGGATTGTAAGGTTGTCATCAATGACAAAACCTTCAATCACCTACAATGTCTCATTGGAGTGTGCATATGCCAATAGTATCTTGCACGTCACTCTGTTTCTCGGTTGAAATGTTCAAATGCACACCTGTTCACCTCTCTGCAACTTTCGATTCAGCTTGATTTTGCGAATTAACTTTCCAATTGACAACAAGACAATCTTGTTCTACTCTGTAATTACTTCAAATTTATTTTTCGAAAGAGTTAGGGTAAAAATGATAAAGTAAAACTTGTTTTTATCCTCTTTACCAACTGTAATAAATGCTTGCACTTTAGGTTACAAACCCTAATTTTATTTACCGCTCAAGTGAATTACCAGTTTATAACACGTTAACAAAAAGTCATCAAAAATTTAATAATTCAAAATTTCTTTCCCGCTCATTTTACAAGGTTTTCGGAGATGTTTTACCGTTAAGCTCCCCTTAGTCGTGTTAGACAGGCTTAAGTCACCGGTGTTGGGTTCTCTTCACTGGGTGAAGGAATAGTTTCTTCTCCAGGTGAGTCATCACCTTTCTTTTTCCAAATTTGATTCATATCTTCTCTGGTTTCCTCGATGTCAACTTTCTGTTTGCCTTTTTGATCCTTAAAGGAGTTGACCGGTCTGTTATTTCTTGATCTGCAAAACTTTGCTAAGTGCCTCGGTTTGTTGCAGTGGTAACAGACTATACCAGATGATCTCCAGGGTCCTACATTTCCTCTTCCTATTCTTCTTCTGCAGTTCATAGCCACATGACCAAGGTTATTACAAAAGGTGCAAAGAACATTTTTTGCCTTTTGCATTTAGAATGGACTAAACTGGTTGCCATAGGATCTTTGCCAGTTATGGTTTACTCGGTTCTCAAAATTCCTTATCCGGTCACCATTTGGTCTAGGATGCATGTGTGGTACATGATTTTTTGATCCATATCTGCACTCAATATGTCTATGCCCATACATTCCACATGTGTAGCAATGACCTTCAAACTTTCTAGACACATACCTAGCATTAGTATTGTAATTTGCATTTTTGTTAGGTTTGTTTCTACAAACCTTTGCAGTATGACCAGGCTTGTGACAAACAAAGTAGACAGGTTTAAAAACCTTCTTACCGGTAGTCTTTTTTACTTTAGAAGAAGTTTTTTTCTTTGTACCGAAGGATTCACCTTTTTCAGTTGTATGAAAACCAAGTCTAGAGATATCACCCTTCATTCTCTGTGATTAAATTTGTTCTTCCAACATGGTAGAACTTTTGATGAACTTCTCCAATTTCTCATTGGCCTTAGTAAGCTTTTTGACAAGATCTTCATTATGCTTAGACAGGTTCTCTTTCAGAGAAGATGCCAACTCAAGATCTAGCTTTAGGTTCTGCTTTTCTTCTGTTTCAGAAATCAAGTCCTCATGTATAGTATCTTTTTCCCATTTGATCTTTATGATCTCTTGATCTCTTACCTTGATAAGATCTTTAGCAGCTCTTCTGGCTTCCAGTTCTTGACTCATGCGGATAGTGAGACCTTCTAGCTCTCTCCTTAGATTCAGTTTTTTACCATTCACCTTTTCAACTTCATCAACTAAAGCTTCAATGTTGGCTTCATTTGAAGAACTATTATCAGATATTTCTAGTAGTTTTTCAGATAGCTCTCTCCTTTTGACTTGAGAAACTTTCAGTTTGCCCCTAAGGGATTCAATTTCATTTATGCTAGCTTCTAGCTCTCTAACCATCTCAAAGTAGCTCCTATCCCCCATGGTAATTTCAAGATTCCCTTCTAAGCGGTTAGGCTTAAAATAAGTTAGGCTCTAATACCAATTGATGGCCTTGAAAATCACTGAGAGGGGGGGTGAATCAGTGACACCAAAATAAACAAAACTTCAAACACTAACCGATAGATGAACTTAACCAAGCATTTAAACAAAATACATGTTATCCAAAATAAAATAACAACATCCACATAAAGTAGAACATCCACCATAACACAAGTGTTTATACGTGGAAAACCTAAATAGGTAAAAACCACGGTGAGATGGAACTCACAAGTTAACTATCTACAGTAATAGATAACTAACTGGTTAAGGTCTTACAAAGTGCTCTGCTAGGAGCGAATCTTGTTAGAGATCCCAAGCTTGATTAGAAGCTTATACCATGTTAAGAGTACTACCCTGTTAAGAGTAACCTTGCTGGAGGATTTGAGAATCCAAACTAATGGATCACCTTGTTAGAGGATTTGTACAATGAAGCTTGTTAGAGCTTACCCAGTTAGGGGACTTGATTCTGTTGTAATGATTAGAAAACAACAAGAAAGGTTTGATCTGTTCTGAGTAGCACAAGACTTGCTTGATTAGATCATTCTAAGTACATTCAACACTACTCTTCATCTAAACACTTATCGCTCTTCAACAAAAGATTTCACTCTTTATGCATATTAGTATTTGCATAATTCTCCTCTTCTATATCAGTTCTCTCTCTTTAAATGATTCACTAAGATGTCTTTAAATAGACACAAATCTTATGTCGGCCATAGGAACACAATTTCCTAGGTGCAGTGTATCTAGACAATTAAACATAACTCATCACAAAAATGACTGCCAAACAATTGGTGTTCATAACTCATCACAAAAATGGATACCAATTAGAACAGTCAATACCGGTTGGAACAAAATATGTGAACCGTTGTCCTGGAATCTTCTACTTCATCTTCATCTTCATCTTCATCTTCATCTTCATTTTGATGCCGACTTAATGTAACCACAGGTTATCTCTTAGGCACATACCGGTTGACACAGAGTAGCAGTTAGAGATAGACCTTAAACATGTTGGTTAACAGTGTAAATCAGTGAAGTTACACCGGTAGTCAATGTAATTACATGTGTGTGAGAGTGTTTCATCAATGACAACAAGTGATGAATACATTACAATCATCATCAAGCCAACATAGACCTCATATACATATGTCTTAGTTCATCATCATTTGCATAATCATCCTAGAAAGTCATAGCATGCGTCTTAATGGGTCTCCTAGGTGATGGTTTGCTCCCCTTCGAGCAACCTAATCTAGTGCCAAAATGGAGGTCAACAAGAAATCATTGACGGTTTAGGTAAATTGGCCTGGCCATTAAAGAGAAATGCACCTTAGTACATAGGAGTCGAATACGAGCTAAATAGAGAGTATAAAATTGCTCGTAGAATTGATAGAGAAATTGTTGCAGAACTTCTAAGAGAACTTGAAAAACTTGCGTTGTAAAAATCTCAAAATACTCAACAAGTCTCACGTCAAAATCCCCAATAGAGAGTCTGATCTAGTGATGCATATTTTGTCTTTAAGTCTAGAGTCATACATTTTTGTCATCTTGCATTAGGTTCTAAACCATCCTCATATAGAAGTCTTAAATGCCCGTCAGAAGGTCACAAAAGGCAAAAAGTAAGATGGACCCAAACAACGACCTGTCAGTTAATCCAACTTAGAACATGGACATAACAAGCAGTCAATAGTCAAATCCTCAGGTAATGCCCACAATACATGAGCTACAACAAAATTTAACACATAAAGAGATTGAGTCAGCTCAACAAGACCCACATGTCCTTATGATCCTAGACGCTCTTATACATAATGATAGGGACAAATATCTCTCGTTGTTATTACAAAAAGGGGCCAAATTACCAAAAGATTTTGATATCACAACAATCTTACCACTAGGAACTACTTTAGGTCCAAATAGTAGTCAAATACCACATATGACACAAACACAAGTGATGACCTCAAGTTTTCCTTAGAATACACCAACATCATCTATACAAACAAATGTCATTTCAAACGCGACTTCTCAATTAAGTGCACCATATTAGCGTACCAACACAAGATATCCTAGCCTCTCATACAATACCGATAATTTCAAGTGTCTTAGCACCTATTCAAACACAAGTTTCTCATACAATAAGTGCAACTCAACCTTTGATTTCCTATTCCATAGGATCTACATACAGTCATCAGAATACAAACCTAGGTTCCGCTAATACAATGAGTACAACCCAGTCAAACATGGGTTCATGTGTCGCTTATTTCACAGTACCTAACGGAACCCATAACACATAGAATTATAATTATAGTACCTTTCAACAGCCTCCTAGTTATACTTTGTGGGAAATATACATGTGCAAAGTGTACCCCTGACTCAAATAGATATTATGTCCCAACATGTACAAAATCTGCAACAATAGATGGAAACTATGCAAACCATTAACGATAAAAAGAGCTACACAATGCAGGACTTGCGTCCTTATCCTTTTGATCACACATTATACATGTCGCCTTTCCCACCACGTTTTGAAACACCAAAATTTGACAGATACCAAGGGAAAGATGATCCTAGAGATCACATTAGAGAGTTTTTTATAGCATGTATAGAGGTTGCAACTGAAGACACTTATCTAATGAGATTGTTTCCTAAAATTCTGGGAGGCTCAGCCTTGAAGTGGTTTTCACATCTACCACCAACTATCACATCATGGGGTGAATTAGTTGAACATTTCATTGCTAACTTCTTGCATAAACTGGGGAATAGATACAAGAATGATTATAGAGTGGACTTACGTATCGCAAAACAATATGAGAATGAAACATTTGCATCCTTCATACAAAGATGGAGAGATGTATATAGAAGGTGCAAGACTATTATTCCCAAAATGGAGCAAGTTGACATATTCACAGAAAACTTAATCCCTAAAATCAAGTACTTGATACAAATGCAATGTTTGACCACATTTAAACAAATCACTGAAAAAGCCCTAAAGTGTGAGAAAGGTCTAGTAGAACAAGGTCTCATAAAATATGGCAATAACAACAACAATGATAAATCCAAATTTTAGTCAAAAAACAAAAATGTGACCAACGATGGTGTTGTAGACACCTGTACAGTGAACAGAACTCAACTGATTTTGTCTTTACAAGGCCCAAGTTAATCATTTAGTCCACATACAAATAATAACACTGTATCGACCAATATAAATGCTGCACAAACTATGAACACAAAATTCCCAAGGGTAAATGCTCCAAAAAGGAATTACACACCTCTAGGGGAACCTATTGAATCAGCGTTAAACAAGTTAATATAGACAAACATGATCACTTTGCCAAAAGTAAGAGTATATGAACCAGGTCCTTTCAAACCTACATGGTGGAATGATAGTGATTTTTGTGAATATCATCATACTAAAGTCACAAAACTACAAGTTGCTATAAATTGAAAAACTTAATCCAAGACATGATTGATCAAGGTGACATCACAATTGACACCAACAAAACTTCAACAAACACAAATCATACCATTTTTAAGGATCCATTTGTCAAACATGACAAAGGGAAGGCATCTACATTAGGAACACAAGACAACATAGCTAACTACACAAAAGTCTCATATGACTATACTATTCATGTCATTAGCTCAGGAGATGTAGTAAATGATGATTCACAAGAAGCACTTGATAATGATGAGAAATATCAAGAGACTTACAACTATGATAACCAAATTTTCATGATGTCAGAAGCACCAAAATATGATAAAGACGAGAATCTTTGTCTTATGGACTAGGGGCATGAAGAACCGTTTCATTCGGGATGGTTTGAAGATGAACTTATAGCACATATCATGGATGTTAGACTTGAACATAATGACTATAGGAAGGGATATGAAATGAACCTTGATAACACAGCATATGTTGCAGACAGTTCCCTCACAAGAGATGATACAGTGGCTACAATCACAATAACTCCCACTACAGAGACTGTGCAGTAGTTACTCACAGATCTAAAGTAACTTTACAAGAAGTACCATCAAACCCACCACCAGTAGTAGGGACCTATAAATTTGTTGAGAAACTCAAGAAAACCTCAACCTAGACATCACTCTTTGAACTATTGCGTATATCACCAACTCATAAATCTATCTTGGACAAAGCACTTCAAGATTCAGTAGTTGACAAAGATATAGATGAAAATGCCTTCTAATCCATGGTGGGGAATTTGGGTAATGGTACCCATATTGCATTCATAGAACAAGATATTCCTAGTGATAGACTTCTTCATAATGACCCACTACATCTAGAAGCTTACATACATAAGAGAAGAATCAGAAGAGTACTTATAGATGGAGGAGTTGGTCTCAACATCTGTACATTAAAGGTGGTTAAGGCATTGGGATATTCTGAACTTCATATTGATCCTTCAAAAAGAATAAGCATCAAAGCATATGATGATGAAGAGAATCCTTCAAAAGGTTTAGTTACACTACCAATGCAAATAGGACCTATAACAACATAGGTTACTTTCCAAGTATTGGACAGAGAACTAGGGTACAAAATGTTATTGGGTCGCCCATGGATTCATACCATGCAAGTTGTACCATCAATATTTCACCAATGTGTTAAATTCACGTACAATAGCATTGAAATGACCATAAAGGGTGATCCAAATCCATTCCAGCATTGTAATCCCTTAAAGGCAAGTGTAGATAACTAGGTACCCATTAATCAAGCAGCACCCCTCACTAGACAAATGGAGTCAGTAACGATCACAAAAATACAGAAGAATGCACCTACAACATCTTCTTTGCATATTAAGGATGTTGGTTGTGGGGAATACTCTATTTCAAGTACCTCGAAGGGTAAATAGTATCTCTTTCTCCTAGGTATTTTGGGAAACCTAGTAACACAATAATGAAACAAGATAAAGGAAAAGAAATAGTAAGATACTCAGATTCATGCTCTTTCATTAGGTGGGGAGATCTACAAGAAGAATCTCTGAATGAAGATGTGGATCACTGGATATACAGAGAAGAAGATGACATGACAATACCCAGGTTACCTTTAGATCAGTATGGAAACGTATTCAAGATGCTACAAAAACATGGGTATGATGGTACCACAGGCTTGGGATTATAAAAGCGAGGAATATTAGAACCTATTGTACCAAATGAAAACCCAAAGAATCAAGGGTTAGGATATAAACATATACCAAATATAATAGAAGCAAGACAACGTATACTAGATATACTGAACAAACCAAGGCTACCGTTAGAGTACATGCCTCAAAGTCAGTTGTCAACACAAGTGTTTCCCTCTTCATCTCAGACAAGCAAGAAAACACCAACATCTCCTAGTATGGAATCAGTTGGTGAAGATATGAGACAACTTCTACAAGAACCTAGCACCGAGTCACCCAACAATACAGTATCTGAAACATCCACACACGCAAATATGGTAACAAACACAAGCTTAGCACTAGTAAACGAGCCTAATCCTTGGTTGTTGTCAATTATTTTTCCAAGGGAAACAACTCAAGATCCACCCAATAAATCAGACGAGGAAAGACTACAATGACTTATACCAGGCTTAAGAAGGGTGACCACCTTATAAAGGAGGCCCGTGAATCTACAACAAAATCAGATGCAAGAACAAGAGATAAGTGACACGACCTCAAAAATTGAAACGTACATAGAAAGTGTGATAGAATCTCATGACTATGAATTCCTATCTAATCATGATGTTAGCCCACAAGCAATAGACATGACAGAGGACCACAAATCACCTATCGATGATGAAAATATATCAAGCCACTCAAATAACCAGGTATGCATGTTATCAAAATCTTTTACAATAGAAGGGAGCAATGAATTACCCCTTGTACACTCACATTTGATTCATTGGGGACAAGAAGGAAAACCAACTCTAGATTAGTTTGAGAATGATGAAGCTATTACAGAATTCATTGGTGTCAGAGAAGGGTCTCCACAAGGCAGGATTTGAACAACATACTTTGGAGAGGCAAGTGCCTCTGTGACAGAAGATATGGATCAACATGGTTGCAATGGAAAAAGTGAGTTAGACAACCTCCCTATTAAAACAGAGAATTCAGCATTACTCATGGAAGAAACTGAAGAAGTAAATATACCAGAAGGAGAAGTTGTACATAATATCCACTTAGCAAAATAATTAAACCAGGAAGAAAAGGACAAATTCATACAGTTTTTGAAACAACGTCCAATCAATTTCTCTTGGTCCTATGTGGATATGCCAAGCCTAGATCCAGAATTGGTGTGACATCATTTACCATTACTACCAGGAATCAAACCATACAAACAAAAGCTAAGAAAGATGCATCCACATATTACATTACTAGTCAAAATAGAACTCCAAAAGATTCTGGATATGGGCTTCATTCAACCTATTGACTATGCAGAATGGATATCCAATCCGGTGCCTGTGACTAAGCCCACTAGGGGCATAATAATTTGTACCGACTTCCGAGGTTTAAACAAAGCATGTCCTAAGGATGTTTTCCCATTACCTAACATAGACATGATAGTTGACATAACTACTGAGAATAAAATGCTTTCATTAATGGATGGTTTCTCAGTTTATAACCAGATCAGGATTGCACCAGAAGATCAACATAAGATGGCATTTACCTGTCCATGGGGAACATATTGTTGGAACGTCATGTTGTTTGGTCTTAAGAATGCAGGAGTAACATATCAAAGGGCTATGATAACACTATTTCATGACATGATCCAAATATCATGGAAGACTATGTGGATGATCTACTGGCTAAATCGCAGATAAGAGAAGGTCACCTTGAAGTCCTTGCAAATATATTTGATCGATTAGAGCAATACAATGTCAGGTTAAACCCAAAAAAGTGTGTGTTTGGTGTAACAGAAGGCAAACTTTTAGGATTTATTGTGTCTAATAGAGGAATTGAAGTAAATCCTGCAAAGGTCAAAGAAATCATGGATATGCAACCTCGATCAACACTTAAGAAGTTAAGAGGGTTACAAGGAAGACTAAAGTCTATAAGAAGGTTCATAGCATAGCTAGCAGATAAATGTCATCCATTTCAATATTTACTCAGAAAAGGAGTTACCTTCAAATGGACAGAACAGTGCCAAGAAGCTTTTCAAGCTTTAAAAGATTATCTTTTGAATACTCCAGTATTAGTTCCACCTACTCAAGGAAAGCCCATATTACTATATATATTAGCAACAAAGTCATATTTAGGAGCCTTGTTGGCACAACATGATGATCAAGGAAAGGAAAGAGCAATCTACTATATAAGTAGAACCTGAATCGAATATGAGCTTAATTACACTCCTATAGAATGAGCATGTCTAGCAGTGATCTTTGCATCTCAGAAACTTAGACATTATATGTTGAGTCACAAAGTGCAACTCATCGCACGTTTTGATCCACTCAAATATTTGTTAAGTAGAGCAACATTGACTAGAAGATTGGCTAAGTGGGTCATGATTTTAAGTGATTTTGACATAGAGTATGTGGACAAAAAGGCAATCAAAGGGAAGATTATAGCAGATCAGTTAGCAGAGGCTCCCTTGTAGGATAGTCACTCGCTACTATTAGATTTTCCTGATGAATCTGTGTTTACATTGACACCATCCACCATGTTGAAATTGTACTTTGACAAATCCTATACAAATCATGGAGCTAGAGTTGGGATTCTTTTCATCATCCCTCAAGGTGATTCTATCCCTAAGTCATTCTGAATAAGTTTTCCATGTACAAACAATATCGTTGAATATGAAGCTCTCATCATAGGACTTCATACCACTGTACAGCGGAGGATAAAAGAATTACAAGTCTACGGTGACTCACAACTGATTGTCAATCAAGTCAATGATGACTATAACACAAAAGATAATAAATTGATGCCTTATAAACAACTGGTAGAAGATTATAAAGAACATTTTAGTAACATCACTTTTGAACATATTCCACGGATCCAAAACAAGGCAGTTGACGCCATGGCTATAGTAGGGTCTCTACTAAATATGCCTAATAATGAAACTCGGTTTGAGTTTATTGTAGAACAGTTGATGATACTGGCATATGAGATTCCCTCATCAAAATATGTATGTATAATTGTGGGTCCCGAATCCCCATGGTATAATGAGATATACGCATACTTACATAATCAGTATATGTCTCTTGATTTGTCTAGAAATCAAAAGAAAACTTTTATTCGTTAGGCATCCAGACACACTATTATTGTTGACACATTGTATAGAAAGGGCTTTGATGGAACTCTTCTCCAATGTCTTGATGAAGAAGAAGCACAAATTGTCCTAAAGGAGGTACATGATGGAATTTGTGGGGCACATCAAAGTGGTCCACCACTATTAAAGAAATTGTTAAGAATAGGATACTATTGGCCAACTATGGAAAAGGATGCCAATAAATATGTACAAAAATGTAGACAATGTCAAATGCATGGAGACCTCATTCATGAACCTACACAAGATCTTCAACCTATTACATCACCATGGTCATTTTCACAATGGAGGTTGGATCTAGTTGGTAAAGTTAATCCTACTTCTTCCAGTGGGTACAAATTCATCTTAACGGGTACTGAGTATTTTAATAAATGGGTAGAGGTAGTCCCCCTTACATACACCACTAGTAAGCAAATAGCTAAATTCATCCTTAATTACATTATCTTTTAGTATGGGATTCCAATGTGCATAATGATAGACAATGGACGCCCATTAAATAATCAAGAAATGAGAGAATTATGTGAAAAATTTCAAATACAACAGAGATTTGCAACACCATATTAGTTGCAAAGCAATGGACAAGAAGAGGCAACAAACAAGACAATATTAAAGATCCTCAAGAAAGTTGTTACTGAAATAGGATGAAACTACCATCTCCAGTCAAATCCCGCTCTTTGGGCTTATAGAACATGAGTACACACCCCTATAGGAGCAATACCATATTCAAGTATCTATGGTATAGAAGCAATACTACATATTGAAATAGAACTACCATCTTTAAGAGTCTCCTTAAAACACATCATATTAAAGGAAGACTATCGGGTTGCAAGGTTACAAGAACTTGAAATGCTCGATGAAAAGAGACAAACTACTTTAAATCATCTGCAAGGTTACCAAGACATATTGAGAAGGATTTATAATAAACGAGTACACCCAAGGAATTTTGAAGTGGGAGATCTAGTTCTCAAGGAGAACCAAAGGAACCTAGCAGAACATGAAAAGCTAGGGAAGTTTGAACCTAATTGGCTAGGTCCTTTTATCATAACAAGGGTTATAGGAAATGGAGCATACAATTTGGCTACCATGTAGGGAGATCCACTCCCTAACCCTATGAACAGCATGCACCTTAAACAATATTATATCTAAGGGATGGGTTAGTTTAGGTTTTACTTTCCGTACTGGATCTCATTTTCTTCAAAGCATTGCATCACATATAGCTTCTTTTTCAAATGCATCGCATTTGCAAAATTCCTGCATTGGCATATATCAGCATCAATAAAACAAGGCAACTATCCAAGTTTACTATCCGTTTGCATTCAAGAGAAACAAGGGTCGTCTCCTTTCTTATATATTTAGACATGAACTCTTTGAGGTCCTAAGGTCATATATTTTCAACATATTACCCTGTGATGACACTTTACTTATGGTTGGGTAGTGATTTCACTATTTGAGACTTGTTGACCCAAAATCTATCAATTGTTATATCTCAAACACAAAAAAAAAAATCTCTAATTCATTCTAGACACCTAGTTGATCATATGACTAGTGAAAAATCTAAAATTCTACTTCAGCGCCGCTGTAATTGTCACACCCAAGTAGGTAACATTACTTACAATTCAAGGCAAGAAAACCAAAAAAAAAGAGAAAAAGTGCTATGCCAAATATTCATCTCAAGGAAAAAGAGCAATGATATATAACTGAAATATCATGCATACAAAGTGCGACAAAAATATTGACTATGGGAACATGCAAGTAACTCCATCGGGGCTATGAATGCATGTTGGCAATGGAGAAATATTTGAGAAATTACAGTCTATAACCTCGTCGGAGCTCTACAAGCTTGCTGGCAACGAGGCTCTATTCGGGATGCTTTTGAAGTTAGAATAATCCATGTAGCTAGTCATATAGGATGCTAAGGATTATTAGTGAACACAAGAGTGAGAGTTAACTCATTTGCACACACATGGCAAAGGAAGATCAAAGTTTCAAGAACCAATGGGGAAGTTTTCCGCATCTCCATTTGTAAATCCTAGTCACTAAGTGTGTTAATTTGGATGTTCCAAGGGACCTTAAGGATCGACTGACTGCTTATCTACTAAATTTTTTGTACCTCCAATTCAATCGGTGTATTATGAAATGCTAAACAAACACAGTCATCCTTGTTCACATAGGAAATGCATCTTCATCATGCATATTGCATTAACATAGGTCATGTCAAAAATTCATTGTCTCCACATGCATTCTGTAGATCATCATGTCATATAGGTCTACACACTGGGGTCATAACTGAAAAAATCCTAAAAATCATATAAAGTCCTGAAAAAATCCTAAAAAACATATACGATCCTAAAAAAATCCAAAAACAGTGAAAAACATAAAATCCAAAAACAATGAAAAACATAAAATCTAAAAACAGTGGAAAACATAAAATCCAAAAACATTGAAAAGAAAAACATACCAGAAACTCCATATAATGTCTCAAAAAAATCAACCAAAAACATCCAAATATCAATCCACAAAATCAACCAAAAACATTCAAATATCAATCCATAAAATCCAAAACAATCATAAATCAATCAAAAAAAACTTACAATAAAATGTCTCGCAAAAATCAAACACCCTAGCAAATATCCAGCAAACACTTCACATGAAGTTAACAAAGGATATAACTATCTAGTCAAACATCTACAATCAACTGATCAAACAGTCTTATCAATCTTCAAATATCCATATCAAGTGATCATTATCTTGTCTTAAACAGAAGAGGATAAACTCAAAATCAGACAGGTCAGTCTTAAACGGGGTCTGCAACTTTCTGAGAGCAGACATTATCAACCGTCACATCAAGCAAATGAGAATGAAGGCACAAGGTCAATATAGCTTCTAAATTTTTTCCAGGTCAGTCTTTATCTTTTATCATTTGGCGACAGATTGTGTTCCTATGCTACTCAAGGATGTCCACAAGTGACTAGAGGAGCCATGATGGGCATTATCTTTTTCTTTGTTTGTTGTTTGTGGTGTGAACCAATGAGGTTCTAGGGAAATTGCTCTAGTGGGTATCTATGATAGGAGCATTCAGCTTGTGAATGCCATGCATGCCTCGACCCCTAGTGTATTTCCCAAAATGGAGAGTTCACTCCTTGTCTGCTACGTGTTTGTTTCTTCAATGAGATATCTTTACATCTTGGTTCCTTATACCCTAATGTGCTAAGCTCCATTGTTCAATAATAAGGCTTAGTGATGAATATATATTGCACAATCAATAATGACATAGGTTCGTGAATCAATCATTCTCATTTCATCTCATTTGCTTATTGCTAGTTTGTTGATCATTTTCTCATCATCTCTTTCTAAATCATTTTCTATCATCTAATATTATTCTATTTCATTCTAAGGTTCATTCTCTCATATTCTATCTCAATATCATCTTCACATCACCTATCTCTATCTCTAATCAACTGACTATTATTCTATCTAACATTTTCTTTTTTCGAGAGATCGTTTATACCTTTAATGCATAAACAATCTCTCGAGGGGGCATTACACCCTAAGTATTACTTGGGCATACTAAGACAGAAAATTTTTGTTTTCTTTGAAACAATGTCATTCTGACTTTGTCTCAAAGAGGGGCAAATGTAGACACCTAAAAATGTCTCATTAATCATGTACTAAATATTAGTCTAAATTAGTTAAATAATTATTTAATTATTTAATTAAATTAACTAATCTATTCTTCTAATTTCATATTTCATCATCATTTTATTAATTATTTCAATTTCGATTCTATCTTCATTTAATCATTTAAACCATTTTCAAATGTTAATTAAATATTTATTATTTAATTAATTATAATTATTAATCCCTCAATTTAAATAATCTTTATTATTTAAATAAATTTCATTTTCAATTTCTATCTCTATTCAATTAATCATTAACCCTTTTCTAAATATTAATTAAATATTTATTATTTAATTAATTGTGATTTTAATCCTTTAATTTTAATAATCTTTATTATTTAATTAAATTCAATTTCTAAATAATTAAATAGTTTCTTTAAATTATTTAATTAACTCATTTGTTCTTCTAGTTTCATCTAATTTTATTTAATTTCATAATTCTTCTAATTTCTCCCAATTTCAAATACGTCTGCATGATTTCAAAAATCAAATTGAAAATCAAAGTCAAGTACTAAATATATTCAAATAACCAAATTGAATTAAAATAAATTCAATATTTGAATTAGATCTAATGCAAAGATTAAATTGAAAATCAAAGTCAAAGTGCAAGCACATGCTAAATTAATAAATTCAATTAATTAACTAATTAAATCATTGTCTTTTCAATCTCTATTTCTATCTTCCACTTTGTTGTTTTCCAAAAAACTCTCAATCAGTCATCTCAGTTAACTATTCCTCCAATCATCCTTTTTCTATCTTCTAGTTAGCTTTTTCTAAATAAAGTTTTCTTTGTCATCCTCAATTATTTCCTCCAATCACCCTTTTTCATCTATCAATCAGCTTTTTTCTCAATCAAATAACTCATTTAATCTATTCAATCAATTGAGTTTCACCTCCAAATCAGTAGTTCAACTATCAATCAGCATGTGAGCTCACCTGAGTTCCACCTCTTGATCAATATGTTCCACCTTTCATTCAATCCTCTCCAATAATCTATAAATTGAGTATTCAATCTTCATTTTTAATAATCACAAACTTTGAATCTTTGTGTCACTTACAGGATGCCAACGCGATATCTGAGAGCCACCATACCACAAAGAAGAGAAGAACAATGGAAGCAATATGCAATCATGGGATAGAGAGTTTTTATTGATAGATTTTATACTCTTATTGTTTGATTGTGTTATTTCATTGGTTTGTGGATTCTTTAATTAGGATAGGGATTCATGATTTCCCTTCTATTTCTGATTGGAATACATGATGAATTTTACATGTGACAACAAGAACCAGAGGTATCTCTGTCGAAGCTATAGACGTTTGGCTAGCAACAGAGCTACGCCCAAATGACATTGCATGAAGCACATGGATTGACTTCGCCTATGTACCTTAGGCCCAATTTCCTTTGTTTATCTTCCTAATTATAAAACGATGAAGTAATAAATCAATACACACACTTACGAGTGGATCATGTTTAGTTCCTAATTTGGTTGACTTCTCATTAGCTCAATCATCTTTTGGGCTCTTATATGTTGTTTTGAATTATAGTAGCCTCAGAAGTCAGATAAACTAGAGATTTTGACTTTCTAAAATGCCTAGAAGTCATTTTTCCCAGAAAGTCGCCATTTTTTATGCCCTGCATATCTAATCCCATCATTTTCCTTTCCTTGAAAATATGGGTCCCATTTTGCTTTTGTCTTGTTGTTTGTCTCTTTTGGTTTTTTTTGCTTTTTACACCTTGGAACCCCGGAGTCCTAGAGTTCAGGAGTGTCCTTTGCTTTGTTTTGAGTTCTACCTCAGAACCCCAGAACCTCAGAGTTTTGAAGTGTGCTCTTTGCCTTATTTTTTTTTCGTTTTTTGGTTGGACCTTGGAACCCATAGTTCCAAGTTCTTTGTGTTCTGTCTTTTTTGTTGTCAATCTCGGAAGTCTAGAATTCGAGACTCCCAAAGTTTTGTTTTGGGTTTCACATCGGAACTCCAAAACCTCAGAGTCCCGAGGTGTGTTTGTGTTCTTTTGTTTGTCCACCTCAAAAGTCCGGAACCCCGAACTCCCGAGGTTGTTTTTAGTGCCTTTGTATAGACAACTTGCGGGGAGGTATAAATAGTGAAAATTAATTTTTTGAAGTTTATTTGTGCATTCAAGATTTTGAGTTTCTTAGCTCTAATCTCTCGAGTCCGTGCATCCATGTCTGCAGGTTACACGTATTTTTCTTCCATCATGTTGGTGGATTTCTTTTTGGTTTTTCATGTTTTGGTGGTTCAGATTTCTGATTTTTTCGTAGTTTAGATTTTTATTTTTTGGGGGATTTTTTTAGGTGTTGCATGTTTGAGTTTTTCGCCTACCCCATGTTTGGGATTCTGGGTCCCCGAAATCCTGAGTTCCTTTGTCTTTTCCAAAATTTAAACCTCAAAACCCAAGAGCTTGAGATATCGAAGTTCATTCCATAACCAATTTCCATTCCATCCCAGAAGTCTAGACTCCTGGAGACTCGGGGTAATCCATCCAATAAACTTTCTTTCATCCCAAAACCCTAGAGTTTTGGGTTATCTTTTCACTGTCCATTTCATCCATCCGGAACTTCGAAACTTTGAAGTCCTGCGATCCATTTTCACCCTTAAGTTTTTACACCTCGGTACCCCCAAAACCCCGGAGTTCCGAAATTTGACTATTGATTTTTTTGACAAGATCAGAACCACGGAGTTCCGAACTTTGCAGTCTTTTATCTTATTTACACCTCGAAACCCCAAATTCCTAAACTGTGTTCTAAAAAATTGATATTTTTGACAATATCATAGTTGACTTGTGGTGTCTTTTTGCAAGTCAAAGTAATTGAATGGAACCATTATCCAGCAATAAGGTTAAAGACTTAGATAAAGTACCTATCACAATGAAGTACTAGTACTAAGAACAAACATATGCATCCAAATTGGATGATGAAATCAAATGGGTGACAAACACAGAAGTGGGTCATATAGAGTTGGAAGACATTACAAAATAACTAGCACAACAAAAGTTGAATGCTCTTCATAGGAGGATTAACAGATTTGGGCTAGTGGAGGCAACAGTGTTTCCACAATCAGTTCAAGCCCCTGAATTTATCATGACCGCCGCCCAATTCTATGATCCTGATACCAAAAGGTGTGTAGATGAAAAGGGCCTAAGAGTAATTGATTTATCTATTAAACTACTTCATTTGGTGTTTGGCATTCCTACTAGTGATGATGTACTACTAACTACTGAGGAGGAAGCTTTGAAAATTTGGGATGATGATACATATAATTGTAAGAAACATATGAATGAAAATTGGTTGGAAGAAGAAAGGAAAACAGGTTTGAAAGCTAATGACATACTAAGGGCTAAATTCAAAGAGCCACAATGAGATTTGATAATAATGTTGAATAAGACATTCGGCAAACCTGACTATCACCACTTCCACTTGCGGATGTTCCAGTACATGACCACCATTTTGATTGGTAAACAGTATTATGATTGGTCTCAAATCCTGTCAGACAACATACATAATCAGTTGGTGAATGTGCACAAAACAAAGAGGTCCTTTTTCACATTATAGGTCATTTGGGTAGTAGCATGAGCAGGACAGTTCCCAGGCTGCAAACTTGATGCAGGAGCATCCCCAGTTCTTGGAAATCTTGCATCAACCAAAAATATTTCCTTTTTGTTTTGTAGTTTCAGCATTTCATTCTACATTTTCTCGCATTGGCTCACCGGAACTTGAGGAGTTGGATTTTTCTTGACAACTTGATCATCTACATTATTCCCAAATAGCGAAGAATTTGGATCATTTTCCAAGAAGTTATCACTACCGGTTTCCGAGATAGTTTTATGGTACCGGTTGCCTAGACCTATTTGTATTTGTGATCTATCGGATCCCTTCTATAGCTTGTGGAGCCATGAGCGTTGATTCTGATGTTCCTTGGTGTGTGGCCGACTTTCCCTTTGATCTACACTTCATCCTTTGGATTTTCTGGAGGAATTTCTTTAGCTGAGGTCGACCTTGTTGGTTGTACACATTAGGTCTTCTTCTTCAACATTTGATCCCTTTTTAGGCCGACCATATCTCTTGGATCATATATATCATTACAATTGAGAATTAGAATGGAGATAGCAGATAGTAGGGAGTAGACCAAACATAGAATCTAGATCTTAAGATTTGAGGTCTCGCTTGTGACCTGTTCTGTAATTGAGCATGTTTTAGTAGGCCAGTGAGCCAGTTTCTATAACTCGGTTGTTACTGGTTGATTGTAATCAGTTTTCATGATATAATTCATTTCATTTTTCATTGCTTCCATCATATCCTTGTGTTTCCATTGTGTTTACTCTTGTTGACCAGTCCGGATTGATATCATTAAGGTCCCTCCTAACCGATGACTGCACTAAGTGGCATTAGAGAAAGCTTTCATTTCAAAGATTACGTTGTCTTGATAAATTTTGTTGTAGGGTGACGGACTGTAGATCCGACTTGCAGCTACAGAGGATTGGCGTGAAGATGGCTTGAAGATGGTGCAAAGAGGAAATAGGAATGGTGGAGCACGTGGGAATGCAAACCCTGTTGTGATGGAAATATTGAGAGGAATTGCAGCTCAGTTGGAAGTTGTTGTGATAGCATAGAGAATAGGTCGACATATTGAAGATGTGAGTGAAGATGAAGGAGAAGTAAACCCACCGGCGATTGATCTAGATGAAGAGAGGTTTTTGAGGGTTTTGAGTAGGGCGATACTAAACCTCATTTTACCCCACTGGAATATGATGGAAAGTTGGATTCAGATGAATTGATGGATTGGATCTCAGAGATGGAGAAATATTTTGATTTTGAGAACATGGTAGAGGAAAGGAAGGTGAAATATGTTTGTACTTGAAAGGACATGCATCTCTTTGGTGGGAGCATTCACAGGTTGATAGATAGAGGAGAGATAAAGAGAAGATCAAGACATGGGATCAGATGGTTGCTAAGTTGAAATCAAACTTTATGCTAGCTGATTATCAAGTGAATCTGTTCCGGAAGTTGCAGAATTTAAAGCAAAAGGAATCTAGTGTGAAGGAGTACACCGAAGCATTTTACAAGTTGAATATCAGATTCAGACATGTTGATGATGAAGTTGAATAAGTTGCAAGATATTTGAATGGATTGCGGATGTCTATACAAGATGAACTCAGTTTGATCAAATTGAAGAGTGTTGAAGAGGCTTACCAATATGTGCTAAAAGCAGAAGAGAAGCTAAACAAAAGACATGAGCAGAGACAGAGAGGTAGAGGTGGAAGGTTTTCGGGAGGAAGATTTCAAGGAAGAAGAGGATATACTGGAGGAAGAGGAACCTGTATAGATTAGAACAAGGACAAGGAAGTAAGAAAAGAAGGTAATTCATACCGGAAGGATGATAGAAATTTATACCAGAGGAGAGAACCAGATGGCTACAGGAATGAAAATTTTAGAAAAGATGATAGAAGACAAGACAAGAGAGTGTCCAGAGGAACTTGCTATAAGTGTGGAGGAGAAGGACATCATGATTTCAAATGTAAGAAGACAAATAATACCAGGAGAACAACAGTGGTGGAAGAAAGCCCCACCAGATAAGCTAACAAACCAAAAGATGGAGAATTGTTAATGATGAGGAGAGCTTTGTGTCATACGAGAGAAGATGAGGAGCCCTTGCAAAGGAAGAATTTGTTCAAGACCAAATCTAAGGTATCTGGTAAGTGTTGTAAATTTATTATTGATAGTGGTAGTTGAGATAACCTTATTTCAGAAGAGATGGTGAATAAGTTGAATTTGGAAAGATTGAAACACCCTAAGCCTTATCAAATAGTATGAATTCAGGATGAACATAAGTTGTTGGTAAGTGATCAGTGTTTGGTGAAATTGAAAATTGGGAATTATCATGATGAAGTCTTGTGTGATATTATGCCTATGGATATTTGTCACCTTTTGTTGGGTAGACCTTGGCAGTTTGATAGACAGGAAATACATGATGGGAGAAAGAATACATACACTATTGTGGCCAATGGGATGAAGCAAACCTTGTTACCCTTCAAGGATCCTTTTAAGAGTGAATTTTGTACAAATGCTAAAATCTATTTGGTGGATGGAAGGAAATTCATGGATGGAATGAGACATGAGAATGTGTGTTTTGCCATAGTTTCTAAGAAGACTAAGAATATGGAACATGTATGAAGATATCATTTCAGATAATATGCCTGATGGATTACCACCTGTGAGAAGTATCAGTCATTGCATGGACCTGATTCCTGGAGCTAGTTTTCCTAGCAAAGCTGCACACCAGATGACACTGATAGAGAATGAAGAGTTGAATGGACAAGTGTAAGAGCTATTGAAGAAAGGTTTAATCAGAGAAAGTTTGATTCCTTGTGTAGTACTAGCAATATTAGCACCTAAGAAGAATGGAGAATGGAGGATGTGTACCGAATCCAGACCAATAAACAAGATCACAGTGAAATACTGGTTTCCTTTGCCTAGGATGGATAACATAATGGATTGTTTTAGTGGAGCCAAATACTTTACAAAGACAGATTTGAAGAGTGTATATTATCAAATTAAAATCAGAGAAGGAGATGAGTGGAAGACATCATTCAAGACAAATGAAGGACTGTATGAATGGTTGGTGATGCCTTTTGGATTGACTAATGCGCGGTGTACTTTCATGAGGTTGATGAATGAGGTATTGAATAAATTATTGGGTAAGTTTTTTATTGTATATTTGGATGACATTCTGATTTTCAGTAAGACAAAAGAGGAGCATTTGTTGAATTTAAGACAAGTTTTGCAGAGGTTGACAGAAGAAAAGTTGTTGATGAACCTTAAGAAGTGTACTTTCATGAAGGAAGAGTTAGTCTCTTTGGGATTTGTAATATTTGAAGATGGTTTGAAGATAGACCTTGAGAAAGTAAAAGCAATTTTTGAATGGCCTACACTGGAAAGCATTGGAGAGGTAAGATCATTTCATTGATTGGCTAGTTTCTAACAGAAGTTTATCAGAAATTTTAGTTCAGTTTGTAACCCTATGACTGAGACAATGAGGGGAGATAGGAAGGAATTCAAGTGGAATACCAGAGAAAGCAAAAATTTTGAACTATTGAAGCAGAAAGTGACTGAGCAGCCTATGTTAGCTTTACCGGATTTCAACAAAGTATTTCAAGTGGATTGTGATGCAAGTGGAACTGCAATAGGAGCAGTCTTGAGTCAGGAAGGGAGAGCAGTAGCTTATTTTAGTGAGAAGTTGAATGATACCTGAAAGAGATATTCAGTGTATGATCAGGAGTTTAATACCATAGTTCAAGCCTTGAAGAAGTGGAGACATTACTTTTTGCCTAAGGAGTTTGTATTGTATACAGATCATCAATCTTTGCAATATTTCAACAATCAAAGTACGTTGAATCAGAGACATATGAGATGGGTAGAATTTTTGCACAGTTACACCTTTGTGTTGAAGCATAGAAGTGGGAAATCTAACAAAGTTGTTGATGCATTGAGTAGAAAAAGGAATTTTCTGACAGAGATGAGAGTGATAGTATTAGGATTTGAGGAGTTGAAAACCTTGTATGATAATGACCTGGATTTTACAAAACCTTGGAGAGCATGTAGAGAACCGATTATGGTAGATAGAAACAATTGGTTGGATTACTTCATTCGGGATGGGATGTATTCAGAGGAGTCCAATTGTGCATACCTAATATTTCTATGAGGGAAAATATGATAAAGGAGAAACATAGTGGGGGATTAGTCAGACACTTTGGTGTTGACAAAATAGTAGCATTGGTGAGTGAGAATTAATTTTGGCCCCGAATTCATAAGGATGTTAAGAAATATGTGCAAAGTTGTAGAGTTTGTCAAGTTGCAAAAGGTAGTAGTCAGAATGAAGGATTGTATAAACCTTTGACACTACCAGAGAGACCTTGAGAAGATATAAGCATGGATTTCATACTTGGATTGCCTAAGACACATAGAGGAAATGATTCTATATTTGTGGTAGTAGATAGATTCTTGAAGATGGGTCATTTCATACCTTGTAAGAAGACATCAGATGCAGTGCATATAGCTGACCTATTTTTCAAGGAAGTGGTGAGATTGCATGGATTACCTAAGAGCATAGTTTCAGACAAAGATACTAAGTTTGTTGGTTATCTTTGGAGAACACTTTGGAAGAAGATGAAAACAAATTTGAAGTTCAGTTCTACTTTTCACCCACAGACTGATGGACAGACATAAGTAGTTAACTGGAGCTTGGGAAATTTGTTAAGATGTTTAGTTGGAGACAAAACCAGAAGTTGGGATTTGATTCTTGCAGAAGCAGAGTTTTCCTACAATAATTTAGTAAATAGGAGTACCGAAAGGACACCTTTTAAGAATGTTACCGGAGCACACCCTAGAGGTATATCAGAATTAAGAGATATCAACAGTGAAGACCGAAGAAGTTCATAAGCAAAATACTTTGCAGACCACATGACAGCCTTACATATTCAGGTTAAGCAACATTTGGAGGACATGAACAACAAGTATAAGCAGAAAGCAGATGAGAAGAGGAGATATAAGGAATTTGAAGTTGGCAATGAAGTGATGGTGTATTTGAGAAAAGAGAGATTCTCAGTTGGAACTTATAACAAGTTGCAGATGAGGAAGTTTGGACCTTCCAAGATTTTGAGAAAGTTCAGTTCCAGAAATGCATATGAAGTGGAGTTACCAGATAGTCTGAGTATTTCACCTATATTCAACATTGTAGATCTACATCAGTATCATGAACCAGAATTCAATGAGGAGAGTAATGAAGACTTGGAGAAACAGTTGCCTCGGAAGGAACCGGATCAGATTGAAGAAATTTTGGACAGTAGGATTGGGCATAGGATAAGGAGTATCTTGTGAAGTGGAAATCTAGACCAGTTGAAGACTCATCTTGGATTTCTCAGGCAAAGGTAGACCGCCTTTTTTTCCTCTAACCCCAACAAAGTGAGAGACTCACTTTTTCAACAACCCTGGATGTCTGTTGCAGGAGCATCCCCGGTTCTTGGCAATCTTGCATCAACCAAAAATATTTCCTTTATGTTTTACTTTTTATTTTGCAGTTTTAGTATTTCATTTTGCATTGGCTCACCAAATCTTGAGGAGTTGGATTTTGCTTGAGGACTTGATCATCTATCTTATTCCCAGAACAGTAGCATTGGTGAGTGAGCATTACTTTTGGCCCTAGATTCATAAGGATGTTAAGAAATATGTGCAAAGTTGTAGATTTTATCAAGTTGCAAAAGGTAGTAGTCAAAATGAGGGATTGTATAAACCTTTGACACTACCGGAGAGACCTTGGGAAGATATTGTATACACCTAAAAATGGTCTGAAGATAATTAATTAAATAAGCAATTATTTAATTAATCCCCCTCCCAAATTTAATTGAATCCATTAGAAATTTGATTAAATTCTCCCTTTCATCTACTTATTAATAAATCTAAGGATTTATTCATTAAGTTCATCCCATGGTCCCCTTTGATTAATTAATTCAAATTAATTCATCTTCCTCCTATTTCAATCAATTCTTCTAATCCCCTAATTAATTAAAACAAATCAATTTATGAGTTGTTATAAATTAATTAGTCTTTTCCTATTATTTGAATTTTTAAATTCAAATTACCCACATGCCTCCTAACTTCTAACCACCTAACCTAACCATCCCTCTAACCTAACCCATTCCACCTAACCTTGGGTTTGCCTAACCCTATCATATCTTGCACATCCTAACCTCCTTATCCTAACCTCCTATGGTGTGGATATTCTTCCCTTGAGACACGTGGCACTTTGGCCACATATCTCCTCTCTTGGACACTTTCCCTTTTATGAGCAAGGCTCCTTGACACTTGTCACCACAGACATGACAAGTGTCCCTTCCTCCAACCTCCTCCAATTTCACCCTTGATATCTTCAGACTCAATCTTGACTGTTGATTCCTACCACCTCATCCCTGGCCTTGGAAATCCTATAAATATCCCCCATTTTGGAGCACAAAGGATCCATCTCATTATCAATTTAGGCATTGTTACTATAGGAATATCCATTCTAGCATATCATTTGAGTATTGTTATTATAGGCAATTGCATCTTATATTTAGCTTAATTTGATCTTTTTCTAGCATAATTGTTGAATCATGT
The DNA here is from genome assembly GCF_030272615.1 of Cryptomeria japonica. NCBI lineage: Eukaryota > Viridiplantae > Streptophyta > Pinopsida > Cupressales > Cupressaceae > Cryptomeria > Cryptomeria japonica. The sequence goes on from NC_081410.1 coordinate 393,513,042, forward strand.
AGCTTAATCAATCTCTTTTCTAGCTTAATTGCATCATCATCGTAGCTTAATCATGAGTATCATTAGCCTAATTAGTCTCTTGGATCAATATAGCATAATCAATCTCATCTTTGCATATCATTATCATTTCAAATCCTCCATCTGGGTGTAGTCAAGTCACTGAGATTGCTTATCCAGATCTGAGAGAAAATCCATACTCGCATCTCTTAGGAGGTGATGGGTCACTTTGTCATTGTTCATCTTTCATTTTCTTCTTATTTTCTATCCATGCTTGTAATGATCTATTGAATGTTTGTCTTGCAGTTGCAGGTATCACACTTCACAGGCATGACATTTTGGCGCCCACCGTGGGGCCAAAAATCTAATTTTTGGCCTCTTAACATCATCTAATTTTCAATCTAGAAGGTTTTTGGCCGGGTCTGATTTAGAATTTCATACTAGTTCCCTTTTTGTCTCATACGAGTTCCTTTGTGTCCTCGTACGAGTAGGTGAGAATTGTCATACGAAATTATGTTTATGTGTTTTCAAAACAGATTGCATTTTAGCGTTTTCATGCTTTAATTTGATTATTACTAATGCTAACCCTGGTCTGTTTGTGAGTTTTTTTGATAGCCTAACTGGTTTTTGCAGGACTATTGTCAAATATTATGCTTGTCAAAGCTTCATTTCATCCAAACATCATGACTACTAACGTATCTATTTTGTAGGTTGCCTAGAAGGACTCAACCAAACTTTATGTCTTCTTAAATTTTCTAGGCACACTTGTTTTGGCTAATGGAAATAAACAAACATGTCTTATGTGTTTTGATGATAGGCGAGTATGCTCTCACCTTTCTTAGGTGATCAGAAAAGCAGTCTCATCCTTTGCTTTCAATATTGCATATCTTTAGCAGGCCTGCCCTCCCGAGGAGCATATAAAGCCAAATCCATTAAGGTCAGTGAGGGGAATGACCCAAGTGGGAACGGCTAATGTCCAACCCACTATAAAATAAACGTGATTTAATGAAAATCAAGTTAACGGCAGTGTTTAGGAATAGCTCTCCTTTGTACCTTCGGGTATATCAAACTTTGGTTTTCAAGGTTAGGAGATCTCTTAATTGAGTTTATACCCCGACGTGTCAAATAGATCCCTTACTAGTTCCGATTAAAATTAGAAGCTACCTGATTCACCTCCGAAAGGGGGATAATATTTTTGCAAGAGAGATAGTAACTCTCCCAAGACACTTGCCATATCGTGCCCCAATTAGCATTTGGAGTCAGATAATACAGCATTGAGAATCCATTGTGTGAGACTCGGTGGCCATATTTTGATTAGCTATTGGGTGTGTACCTAAGTTTGCAAGAAAAGGTTTTATCTCTCAGCCAACTTCCTTAGGTAGTGTACTGTGCTTGAGGTCACTTATCATATCACGTGTTTGTTGTGTCTTTGTAACAGAAAATCAGACATCTAAAAAAATGGAAAACAAAAGCAAAACATCAAACTTCATTAATCAAAAATATGTCCAAACAAAGTTTTTGTCTTTGTTTCCATCCTCTATCGTACGAGTTTGTTAGTTTGTCATACGATGCATCTAGTTTATCATCCGGTCCAGTGAGAATTGTCATATGAGTCATCTTAGCAGAAAACTTTGTGTTATCTTTTATCGTCTAGCCCAATGGGAATTGTCATACGAATCATTTTAGTAGAGAATTTTGTGTCATCTTTTGTCGTCTAGTTCTGTGAGAAATCTCGTATGATTTTATGTCTTCTGTCATGCGAGATTTCTGGTTTGCCGTATGAGCCTATTAAATTGTCATTCGGGGTTGTATAAGGTGTCGTACGAATTTATGTCTTTGTTTGTCCAGAACTGTCTTCTTGCATGTCTTTTTCAAATCTGTCATATTTGCTTGGTCAGTGTACAATGAGCATAAACACCTAGTATCTATCATTTAGTGCTTACATTGTCTCCTTGGTTCGCTTGGTCAAGTTATCATCTATCAAATTGGATTCTAGAAATAGACACCTCAAGATTTTCAAGTATTCACCTTCAACAAGTTCAATACTAACACCTCAAAGTGCATTATCACCCTCTTTGATAAACTGATCACTCAAAACATAGTTTCTCATTAGGATCTATCATCCTCTATCACGAAACTACAACATTTGGTTAGGACACCCTTGTCCCACATCATAAGATATATCGTTCCTATTGGACTTGGTTTTTATCAAAATCATCATCATTGCACTCCAAACCCGAAGATCAAAAAACATGCAAACTTTTAAAACACTTGAATCATCTTTTCGTGTCATATCACTCTATCGCATTTACATTAACAATTGATCACTTATTGAAACAACTTTTGTACAATCGAATCCTAGCACAATATCTAGCACATGTGTATGCCCATTTTAACCAGGGCTCAGAGACGAAAGATTGCAGAAACAGAAATAGAAACATTTGAAATAACTGAAGATTATAGAAACATGGAACACGAAGATAAAATACAGGTTGAAGAGGAAATAATAGAACAACATGTCAGAGACATCAAAAAAGATCCTCAATTCGATAAATTTATGCAAAAAATATTCGAGGGAGGAAAAGAAAAATATTTTCTAATGTTAGAAAAATCTGGTGCTACACTCCCCCAAGATTTTGATGTGAACAAATTGACACAAAAGAGAAATGACCCTCCCCTTAATAACGAACAATATGAGGATATTTTTGGTCTCAAAATTAATGACACGTCAATTCCTAGTAACACTAGAACCAATGAGGAAACTTACATTCCCAAAAGGAATGACGTAGAAATTCAAAATAACATTGAATCCAATAAGGATACAAGAAGGGATAGAGATGATACAAGAAGAGATCAAGATTCTCCTAGAATGCAAAATCATGGTTATACAAGAACAAATCATGTTGATAATCATATCACAACTCTCACACAATAAATACAAACACTGCAAACGCAAATTCAAGATATACAGAGAGGAAATGTTAGAAGATACTCACTTCAAGAAATCTATCCTTATCCATTTGACAAAAATCTAAACATGATACCATTTCCTATAGGTTGTGAAACTCCTAGATACGAAAAATATGATGGAAGCACTGACCATCAAGATCATATATGGTAATTTTTCACAATGAGTATGGAGTTTGCACATGAGGATACCTACTTGATGAGATTATTTTCAAAAAGCTTAACCGGACTAGCTACCGAATGGTTTTCCAAACTTCCACCTAGAATCAGATCATTCTCAGAATTGGTGGATAAGTTTTTTTCATAATACTCTTACAACATACAACATGAAGTAACAATGCTAGACCTATGTAATGCCAAACAAAAGAGTGGAGAACATTTCATGATATTTTTACAGAGATGGAAATGGTTAGCTTCATGATATCCTCGTACAGTGCCAAAGTACGAAAAAATGGACACATTCATCGACAACCTAAATGATCAAATTATTTATCATCTAAAAATGCAAGGACATCAAAGTTATGAAAAGATGATTGATAATGGAATCGGAATGGAGGAAGCCATGATAAAGAAGGGTGAGTTGAAAATATACAAAGAAGAAGTTCACCCTCCTAACAACAATGATAAGGAAAATTTTGGAATAGAAATTGTAATATCGTCAGCGATGGAATAGTGGATAACAACAATGTGAAACCAAAACAATCGGTTTTTAGTTTATCCAATCACTTAGTCGCGGCTCGGCAAAACAACAATCACCAAAAAGCTACTATCAAAAATTTCTTTCGAAGGCAATTTACAAACATTGGTGAACTCAGCACTAAAGACATCTCACAAACAAATTGATTACTTTGCCAGAAGGAAGGAACTATGAACCTCAAGTAAAGCCCCCTTGGTGGAATGATAACCATTATTGCGATTTCCATCGAAACAAGGGACATCACACAAATAATTGTAAGCGATTGAAACATGTCATCCAAGATTTGATTGATAATGGAGTAATAACTATGGATGGACATACGACAAACGAATCGCATACAACTTTTAAAACTCCACTTACAAACTATGAAAAGGGTGAATCATCAAAAACAAATAATGGTAAGGGTAAAGCGAAGGTAAACTACGCTCATACATATGATAATGTGGTAAATGTGATTGTAGTTAAAGAAAAGAAAAATCAACAACCTGCTCATGCTATCACAAGAAGCAAAGCTAAAGTTGTTTTGTTGGGTCCTACCACCAACATGTCATCCACTGCAAAACAATATAATCTAGTGGAACAATTGTAGAAAACGCCCGCGCAAATATCCATCTTAGAACTTTTAAATCTTTCACCTGCACACAAAGAAATTCTTGAAAGAGCATTAGTAGATATAACAGTGTCTAAAGATCTGGATATAGATCAATTCCAAACCATGGTGGGACACCTCACAACCCCTCACTGCTTATCATTCACTGAACAAGACGACATGTCCTTGCAACATCCCCATAATGCTCCCTTGCATATTGAAGTCATCATTCATAAGACGTGAGTTAAACATGTCCTAATAGATGGAGGAGTTGGCTTAAATTCTTTCTCTTTGAGTCTAGTCCATGCTCTAGGTTATTCAGAAGATGTAGATGATCCCCAGAAAAATATCACCATTAAAGCCTATGATGAAGAAGAGCGCTCCTCTAAAGGAATTGTGATGTTACCCATCAAAGTGGGACCTTTACCAGAAAGACACAACATGCCAAGTTCTAGACTTGGACTTACCATACAACACTCTTGGGAAGACCCTGGATACATGACATACAAGTTGTTCCATCCACATATCATCAATGCCTAAAGTTTCCCTACAATGGGAAGGAAATCACGATCTCAGCAAATTCAAATCCATTTCGGTATTGTAGTAATCTCAAACTAGCTCAAGAGGTCATTGTTCCTCATAATAGGGAGGCATCATCTTCGAACACACAATCTAAATAAAAATCATTTGCCTCAATTTTATCAAGTATGGAAAAACAAATGCAGCTAAGAGATCAAGGGAATGGAGAATATTCAATATCACAATTACCACTTTCTCCTAAATCCTTTGGAAAACCATCAAACTCTAAACAACAACCAATTGTGAAACATATTCCAATATTTCATGGAGCATTTGTTAGTGTTGGGACCTTATCAGAGGAAACAGAAGACAAAGATGTACTACAGTGGCTATACAAGGATGAAGAAGTCCAACAAAAGATCAACAATGTCCACATACCTACAGAAAAGTATGGAAAAGGATTTAACATTCTTATAAAAATGGGATACACTAGAATAGGTCCTATAGGGAAAAGAAAAGAAGGTATATCATAACCTATCCAACCTCATACTTAGCAGGCTACAGACAAAGCAGGCTTAGGGAATGGACAAGCTACTCTATCAGAAGACACATCTTTTAGCTAATAACAAGAGGAATATGAAAACAAACAAGAACAACTGGCAATTGAAAGAGAAGAAACATCAACTAAGCAACAAGCACAAGCAAACATGAAATGGCAAAAGAAGCAAGCTTCAAATCAACAGGAAAAACAAACTAAAAACACCTCCCAAGCAGCATTAAATCTCAATCAAAACAAGAAAGAAGCTAATACAAGTCAAGGAGAGCTCATAGCAAGGTTGACAAAATTCAATCTCAGTCCAGAAGAGGTTGAATATGAAAGAAGAAAAGATATAAAAAGAAAAGATTAAGAAACAAATCAAATACTATATGAACGGAACTGTAGATTGTAAGCTGCAAGTGAGACAGATTCTAACGAATGGGAATGGGATTCCTATCACTCTAAAGAATCAGCTGAAGAAAATTGCTTTGAAGATGATGTAGGAGTCGATGTAGTTCACACGTATGTAGAGCGAACATTAGGAACTAACCCACTTGAACTGGAATCACATTCGGCTGACTTGGACTTAATCGAGGACGATCAGGAGCTCCTTGTGCGAGGTCATTCTGACAAGAGTACCATTCTAGACATAGATAAAAATATCAAAAACTTTGACATATCCATCATGACCCTTGACACTCTCGAAACATCTCAACCTGATGACCCCCTACCTCTAATCCACCCCAAACTTATTGACTGAGAAAATGAAGGACATACTGTAATTGATACCTTTCTGAATGACCATGCCATATCTGTATATCTTAATGTAATCGAACCCGCAATAACTCTCACCAGGAATTTTACCAACACATCTTCCAGTCAAGTGGGTGCCAAATCTCCTAGTCGCAGAAAGGAAAATAAAGAAAAAATATTAGGTCTAATGCTGAAAACCATTTCTTGGCAACATTAGATCAAAAAAAAAAGTAAAAAGAAAGGACACATATAATGGTGAAAACCTCCTTGAGTTGCCGGAAGATGGGAGATTTGACAGTTTACCTGTGCACTATCAAGAAAGGTCATCCATTTTGATCGAACCAATAGAGGTAGTTAACATTGGGACAATAGAGCAACCAAAGATCCTACATCCAGCAACTTCTCTATCAAAAGAAGAAAGACAACAATATATGGAATTCTTCAAACGATGACAAATCAATTTCACCTAGTCATATGCAGACATGCCAGGATTGGATTGGGAGCTTATTGTACATCACTTAAATGTCAGTCTAGGAGCCAAACCAGTTAAACAAAAATAAAGGAAAATGCATCCACATATTGCTCTTCTAGTCAAAGCAAAACTAAAGAAATTACTAGATGTAGGATTCCTTAGACCTGCAGCATATCCTCAATGGGTATCCAACATCGTTCATGTTTCCAAACCAGATAAAAGTATCAGAATATGCACATACTTCAGAGATCTTAATAATGCATGTCCAAAGGATGACTTTCCTTTGCCTCACATTGACATCATTGTAGATTTAATTGTTGGACACTCCATGTTTTCTCTAATGGATGGTTTCTCCGTATACAATCAGATTAAAATAGCACCTGAAGATCAAGAAAAGACAGCTTTCACATGTCCGTGGGGTACTTTCTACTGGAACGTCATGCCTTTTGGACTAAAGAATGCAGGTGCTACATATCAGAGAGCTATGACAATGATATTCCATGACATGATGCATACATTCATGGAAGATTATGTGGATGACATCTTGGCCAAATCATACAGAAAGAAGACCATATAGGAATACTAGAAAAGATCTTTGACAGGTTAGAACAGTATAAGCTACGGCTAAATCCTAAGAAACGTGCTTTTGGTGTCACTTCATGCAAGCTATTAGGATACATTGTTTCAGCTAGAGGTATCAAAGTAGATCCAGCTAAGGTCAAAGCAATCATGAAAATTTCATCTCCCAAGAGTATAAATCAACTCAGATCACTCTAAGGAAGACTACAGTCAATTAGAAGATTTGTTTCTCAACTGGCAAATAAATGTCAACCATTTACTCATCTATTGCACAAAAATGTTCATTTCAAGTGGGACCATCAATGTGAGGATACATTCAACAAGATCAGGGCATATCTCATGCAACCACCCATCCTAATGTTGCCAATTCTAGGAAAGTCGTTGTTACTCTATGTATCGATCATCGAAGTATCATTAGGAGTTCTGCTTGCACAACGGGATAATGAAGAAAAAGAACGAGTTGTATACTACATCAGCAAAACATTAGTGGGATACGAGATAAACTATTCACCAATAGAAAAAGCATGCTTGGTGATAGTTTTTGCTTCTCAAAAAATAAGACACTATCTACCATCTCACTCCATCAAGTTGATAGCTAAAACCGATCCATTGAAGTATTTACTCAGCAAAGCAACATTAACAGGACGATTAGAAAAATGGATCATGATCCTAAGCGAGTTTTATATTGAGTATGTAGATAGAAAAGATATCAAGGGGCAAGTCATTGCAGATCAACTAGCAGAGGCATCGCTTCAAGATAATTGTCCTTTACAGATTGAGTTTCCCGATGTTGATATCCTAACAGTCACCACAAAAACATGGAAATTATAATTTGATGGTTCATATACACAGCATGGATTAGGAGCAGGTATTATATTCATCACACCACAAGGTCATACAATTCCAAAGGCATACAAATTAAGCTTTCCATGTACCAACAACACAGTAGAATATGAAGCTTTGGTTACAGGTATCAAAATGGCTATAGAATGGAACATTACACAACTTCAAGTCTTTGGAGACTCTTAGCTCATCATCAATCAAATCAATGATGATTATCAAACAAAGGATGACAATTTAATGCCTTATAAAAAGATGATTGATGATATCAAGAAATACTTTGTATAAATAACTTTTCAGTAGATACCAAGGAATGACAACAAAGCAGCAGATGCCATGGCTACACTTGCTTCTCTACTTCAAACACAGGAAAATCAACAGTGTTACGAATTCCTGGTGGAAGAGTTGTTTTACCCTGCTCATAATTATCCAATTCCCAAACTATTTGTCACCTTGTTGGGCATGATTCCTCCCGTTATGGCCAAACTTACACATACCTGAAAGATAACACCCTACCTCTTGACTTATTGAAAAATCAAAAGAGAAACTTTATTCGCCAATCCTCTCATTATACTCTTGTCGCAGATACCCTGTTTAAACGAGGTCTGAATGGTACTCTTTTAAGATGTCTCGAATAAGAAGAATCTAGGAAGGCCTTAAATGAAGTCCATAATGGCATTTGTGGCACTCATTCAAGTGGTCTTACCCTTTTGGAAAAACTCATACGCTTGGGCTATTATTGGCCAACTATGGAACAAGATTCTTTCTAGATAGCTAAAACATGCAAACAATGTCAACTCCATAGAAATTTGATTCATACACCAACACAAGAACTTCATGCTTTGGCAACATCTTGTCCTTTTTGCCAATGGGGTCTTGATCTAGTAGGAAAGATAAATCCTTCTTCATCTAATGGTCACAAATTCATCCTTGTAGCTATAGAATATTTCACAAAATGGATTGAGGCAGTACCTCTCACAAATATCACAAAAAAACAAATTGCTGCATTTATCTTGAACTACATCATCTATCGCTATGGAATACCCATGACCATTATCACTGATGATGGGTGACCATTCAAGAATCAGGATGTCCAAGAGCTAAGTGAGAAATTCAAGATCCAACATAGATTTTCCACACCCTACTATCCACAAGAGAATGGGCAAGCAAAAGCATCAAACAAAACTATTTTGAAAATCCTTAAAAAGACAGTGAATGATGTTGGCAAAGATTGGCATATTCAATTGAACCCTGCTCTATGGGCCTATCGTACAAGTATCCGCACACCAACAGGTGCCACACCTTTCTCTCTTGTCTATAGATCATAAGCAATACTAGCAATACAAGTAGAGATACCTTCTCTACAAGTATGATTAAAAGGTCTTATCTCAGATGAAGAACAACGAGTATCTAGATTGCAAGAGTTAGAATTGATCCATGAACAAAGACAAAATGCCTTTGATCATTTAAAGGTATATTAGCAACAAATGTGCCACAGATATAATCATAAGATCAAACCAAGAAAATTTTAAGTTGGGGAACTAGTACTCAAAGAAAATCCATGCAACTAGGCAGATCGAGAAAAGAAAGGAAAGTTTGAACCAAACTGGTTAGGCCCTTTTGTGGTCACAATAGTATTTGAGTCAGGAGCATATCAACTATCAACACAGGATGGGGATCATCTTGACGAACCCATCAATAGCACGCATCTGAAGAAGTTTTATGTCTGAAAAAAGCAAAAAAATCCAAAAAATAGTGAAAAAGCAGAAAAATCCAAAAACAGTCAAAAAGCAAAAAAATCCAAAAACAGTTATAAAGCAGAAAAATCCAAAAACAGTGAAAAAGCAGAAAATCAAAAAAAAATCAAATATGAGAAAAAGTTCAATAAAAACATATGGTGAAAACCTGGCAAATATGCGCGATATGTCCGCTAGCTCTTCCATCTATTAGTTCATGCATCCTTCTGCTTGCATTCATTTTCCATCAACGTTGTTCATATCCATAATAAAGCTTTTGTACATATGCAGGCATCCCGAGTGGCTTCTCACCATGGTTTGGATCATTGGGTATATCATAATGAATTTGTTTCTAGGCATGGGACAAAATCCTACACCTAGCTGGGGGCAAAATTATCAATCATTTTTTAGCTTAATCAAACAGGAAGAACAATAGTTAGGAAACTATTATCAAGCAAAAACTAAGACACATCCAATGTTGAACACGAGATCAAATTATCAGCCATCAAACTATCATATATCAGTCTAAGCACATTCACACACTTTTCAATAGATGATATCTTTTGGATAATGATTTTAACATGGTTGTTATACTTTTCTATCTTGATTTTCGCTATCATGATTTCTGAGTGACTCCAAGATGTCTCTAACTAGAGGAACAAGGAAGGAACATGATATTTTTCTTGTCTATTGTCTGTAAATTAATCATTAATATGTGCAAAATTATTTGAGGACATGATCATCGGAGTATCATCGAAGATATTTTCGATTTACGTGTAGAAATGGTTAATACTGCATGTTTTACGCAAGCAACACTCAAGTCATCTTGGTTCAATTATACCTTGATGCTTGTGCTAACTTGCCATATCAAAATCTAGGAAAGTAGTGCTCAGGTCATCATGGTTTAATTGTACCATCAATATTTGCACTCACTTCCCACATTTTAAAAAGCTCAATGATGACAAAACGCAATAACCTAGTGACTGATCCAGACGTAGCTTTGCATTCCATTTGCATTTAGCCTACATCTCATTCTTGCATGGAATCCCGCATGCTCATTTTATCCAATGTTAAATCTATCGTAGTAATCATCAAGGTATCATCATAAGTGTATACGCAATCAGATTGATGACTCATCTCTCTCCAGATATTGTCAACCCAGCCCAAATCTTATGCTACCCTCTCAATCGAACCAACATCAACATATATGAATCTTCCTGCAACTTGATATCAACAAACTGTCATTTCTTTGCTCAATCAACCTTATCAATTTTATCAATCGATCACATCTAAATTGATTCTATCATGTCTTATACAGGATGTATCTTTCTTGAAACCAGACTTTTTGATCATGTCTTATACAGGATATATCGTTCTTGAAAACCAGATGCTTTGATCATCTTTGTCCTATACAGGATGTGTCATTCCTGAAACCAGGCTGAATCTCGATCTTATCAATCTAATCAATCAAGTTTTATCAATAATCAAGAACCACATCACCGTGATTGTAGAACTCGCATTTTCATCAACCACAGTTGTATAAATCAAATCATTTCTAATCGGGATATCAATTTCGCAAAAATTCACACACTCCAAAAAATCAATTATCTCAATTGATCTCCCAAGGGGGCATCATCATACTGCAATTTATCAATCAATGTCTGGGGCATCCTATCAAACTGATATCATCATCAAAATGAGATTGTTCTTTGAATCAACGCATCATCACACCTCTCTTCAAAGAGGGGCAAAATGTATACACCTAAAAAATGGTCTAAAGATAATTAATTAAAAAGCAATTATTTAATTAATCCCCCTCCCTAATTTAATTGAATTCAATATCAATTTGATTAAATTCTCCCTTTCATCTACTTATTAATAAATCTAAGGATTTATTCATTAATTTCATCCCATGGTCCCCTTTGATTAATTAATTCAAATTAATTAATCTTCCCCCTATTTCAATCAATTCTTCTAATCCCCTAATTAATTAAAACACATCAATTTATGAGTTGTTGAAAATTAATTAGTCTTTTCCTATCATTTGTATTTTTAAATTCAAATTACCCACATGCCTCCTAACTTCTAACCACCTGACCTAACCATCCCTCTAACCTAACCCATTCCACCTAACCTTGGGTTTTCCTAACCCAATCCTATATTGCACATCCTAACCTCCTTATCCTAACCTCCTATGGTGTGGATATTCTTCCCTTGAGACACATGGCACTTTGGCCACATATCCTCTTGCACACTTGCCCTTTTATGAGCAAGGATCCTTGACACTTGTCACCATAGAGATGGCAAGTGTCCCTTTCTCCAACCTCCTCCAATTTCACCCTTGATATCTTTAGACTCAATCTTGACCATTGATTCCTGCCACCTCATCCCTAGCCTTGGAAATCCTATAAATATCCCCCATTTTGGAGCACAAAGGATCCATCTCATTATCAATTTAGGCATTGTTACTATAGGCATATCCATTCTAGCATATCATTTGAGCATTGTTATTATAGACAATTGCATCTTAGATTTAGCTTAATTTGATCTTTTTCTAGAATAATTGTTGAATCATGTAGCTTAATCAATCTCTTTTCTAGCTTAATTGCATCATCATCATAGCTTAATCATGCATATCATTAGCTTAATTAGTCTCTTTGATCAATCTAGCATAATCAATCTCATCTTTGCATATCATTATCATTTCAAATCCCCCATCTGGGTGTAGTCAAATCACTGGGATTGCTTATCGAGATCTGAGAGAAAATCCATACTTGCATATCTTAGGAGGTGATAGGTTGCTTTGTCATGGTTCATCTTTAATGTGCTTCTTATTTGCTAGCCATGCTTGTAATGATCTATTGAGTGTTTGTCTTGTAGCTACAGGTATCACACTTCACAAGCACGATAGATATAAGCATGGATTTCATACTCGGATTGCCTAAGACATAAAGAGGAAATGATTCTATATTTTTGGTAGTGGATAGATTCTCGAAGATGGCTCATTTCATACCTTGTAAGAAGACATTAGATGCAGTGCATATAGCTGACCTATTTTTCAAGGAAGTGGTGAGATTGCATGGATTACCTAAGAGCATAGTTTCAAACAGAGATACTAAGTTTATTAGTTATTTTTGGAGAATACTTTGGAAGATGATGAAAATAGATTTGAAGTTCAGTTCTACTTTTCACCCGTAGACTAATGGACAGACATAAGTAGTTAACAGGAGCCTGGGAAATTTGTTAAGATGTTTAGTTGGAGACAAAACCGGAAGTTGGGATTTGATTCTTGCACGAGCAGAGTTTGCCTACAATAATTCAGTAAATAGGAGTACCAAAAGGACACCTTTTGAGATTGTTACCAAAGCACACCCTAGAGGTATATCAAAATTAAGAGATATCAGCAGTGAAGACCAGAGAAGTTCAGAAGCAAAGACTTTGCAGACCACTTGATAGCCTTACATATTCAGGTTAAGCAACATTTGGAGGACATGAACACCAAGTATAAGGAGAAAGAAGATGAGAAGAGGAGACATAAGGAATTTGAAGTTGGCGATGAAGTGATGGTGTATCTGAGAAAAGAAAGATTCTCGGTTAGAACTTATAACAAGTTGCAGATGAGGAAGTTTGGACCTTCCAAGATTTTGAGAAAGTTCAGTTCTAGAAATGCATATGAAGTGGAGTTACCAAATAGTCTGAGTATTTCACCTATATTCAACATTGCAAATCTACATCAATATCATGATCCACAATTCAGTGAGGACAGTAATGAAGAGTTGGAGAAACAGTTGCCCCAGAAGGAACTGGATCAGATTGAAGACATTTTGGATAGTAGGATTGGGCGTAGTACCCAGAGCAATCAATATAATGAGTATCTTATGATGTGGAAAAACAAATTAGTTGAAGACTCATCTTGGATTTCTCAAGCAAAGGTAGGCTGCCATTTTTTCCTCTAACCCCAACAAAGTGAGAGACACACTTTTTCAACAACCCTAGATGTATGATGTAGGAGCATCCCTGGTTCTTAGCAATCTTGCAACAAACAAAAATATTTCTTTTCTGTTTTGTTTTTTGTTTTGCAGTTTCAGCATTTCATTTTGCATTGGCTCACCGGATCTTGAGGAGTTGGATTTTTCTTGATGACTTGATCATCTATCTTATTCCCAAAAAGTGGAGCATTTGGATCATTTTCTGCCAAGTTATCGCTACCAATTTTCGAGACAGTTTTCTAGTACCGGTTGCCTGGACCTATTTGCATTTGTGATCTATCAGATCCCTTTCATAGCTTGTGGAGCCTTGAGCATTGATTTTAATGTTCCTTGGCATGTGGTCGACCTTCCCTTTGATCTACACTTCATCCTTTGGATTTTTCAGAGGAATTTCTTTGGCAAAGGCCAACCTTGTTGGTTGTACACGTTAGGTCTTATTCTTCAGCATTAGATCCCTTTTTGGGTTGACCGGATCTCTTGGATCATATATATATAATTGTAATTGAGCATTAGAATGGAGATAGGAGATAGTATGGAGTTGACCAAAAATACAAGCTAGATCCTAAGATTTGAGGTTGCGATTGTAACCTGTTCTATAATTGAGCATGTTTTAGCAGGCCAGTGAGCCAGTTTCTGTAACCCGGTTGTTACCGGTTGATTGTAATCAGTTTTCATGATTTAATTTATTTTGTTTTGCATTGCCTCCATCATATCCTTGTGTTTCCATTGTGTTTACTCTTGTTGACCAATCTAGATTGATCTATTTGAGGTCCCTCCTAACCGGTGACTACACCAAAACTAAACGGAAACTCTGGAAGGAGAAAAACAAAAGAGAGTATGGGAATACTATACGTAGATCCCTTTATCTCAAGCTAAGTCACATTTTAAGAATGTAAATGATGCCTTTCTATTCCTGTAATTATAAAACTCACTGGTGATATAGGTTATAGAATAAGTCAAGAAGGCATGGCAGTAATTAAGCAATGGGGATGTTGATTCCTACAGAACCAATGATCACATATATCAGAGTTAGTGGGTTTACAGGAAATCTAATGTTGTTGCCTAGGTATTGTAGTAACAGGGTTAAAAGTTTGGAGTATGTTAGGCAGATGTTCGAATTACAATCATTGTAATCTTCAAAGCACAAAATAGGTGTTGATTTTCTTGTAACAATTGGTTACTTTTCTTGTTAAAAAATACAAGTAGCTAAGACAGCCAAGAAAGAATCACAGGATTTACAATTGAAAGAATTTGATTATGCTCAAGAGTTTTACGACCCCTACGACAAGTTGAAATTAATGATGCTCAAAGCATATGAGGGACATAAACCTGAGTTGGAAGATTTTTGGGCTAACCTGCAGGATAGTTTTGAAGATAGAGAGAAGAGTTATCATCGTCTTACAATACCACAAATAAGGGATTTTGAAATAAAGGCAAATCTCCCTAAGGAATTAAGGGATGATGGTGAATTGTTAGACCCGGTGTACAAGGAGCAAGGAATTGATAAGGAGCCCCTTTCTCTGGTAAAATGGTTAGGATAGGAAGAGGTAGACATAAATATAGTAACACAAATGTAGTGAAAAGAAATAAGCAATGGTTGAGCCTAAGGACTAGGCCTAGTACCTCAAAGGGGAAATAGAAAGAACTGGCCATAGATAATCCTCAGTCTAAGGTACACAAGGAGTACACTCAAAGAATGAGGCCTAGTTCTAGAAAGAACACATCTACAAAACCTGATCAAGCCTCTGAGCCTCCACCAACCCAAGAGGAGCTTATGGAACAAGTAAAGAAATAGATGCAAAAGGTTGAGCTATTAAAGAAAGCAGTGGACTTTGGGATAAGGGAAGCATTGGGAGCTATGCCACAGGCAGAAATACATCCCGCTAGGGTTTCTATTGGAAAGGTATCGGGGGAAGGTACCACAAAGATAAGTGAGTAGGGAAGGGCTGATGAAGGAACGTCCTCATCAACTCAACCTCCTCCTAACACAACAACAATATTATCTCAACCTCTTCCTTCTACAACAATACAAGCACCTATTATTACATCACTAGCTACTACAACTTCTGTAATAACGATGGTGTCTTCACCCACTGCTACAGTTGCTACATGACATCAATACCAACACCACCCCTATTAGTACATAAGTTTGCACCTATAATAACTCCTACCATTGAAAGGGTGATTATTCATAATATTGTGTATGACTCTGATGAGGAGGATCAACAGCCTATCATGCATTTGGCATAGAAGGTTGAGAAAAAGAAAAGAAAGAAACCCACTCGACTTGAGAAGCAGTCACAGGTGCTTGAGCAAGAACAAGTTGATCCTATTATCACTGTTCAAAAAAAGGGTATTCTTTTCCCATAATTGGCTAGGTTTATGAAGTTTTTGAGTCAGGTATCGCCCATTTTCTTTAAAAATTGTTTTGAGTCCTAAGGGGTTCAGGGTTTAGGTTTTAAAGTCATTTCAATATCTGAGAAAAACCCCTTCTGGTTTCTAATTTGGCGTTACTTTATTCACTTAAGTGATGGGTCTATTTATCATAAAAAGTGTTCCCCCCTTGTCATTTACCTAGGCGGTCCCTTTAAATGTTTTAATTTTTGTTCATTTTTAATCTGCCTTTTCTAATGTCTGTTGGGCCTTTTAAGCATCATGCAACTTTCTATTAATCTGATGGCCCACGTTGATTCACGACCAAAAAGTGCTCGAAAGTTAGCTTCCGTGAAGTAGTGAAAGGCAAAAGTGGACCCAGCATATAGGTTTGCATCGAAGCTAAACATCGATCAAGTTTCATCTGATTGGACGGACAGCATGGTTTCGCAAGATCAAGATGAACGTGTTTTAACCTTCACGAAATGGCGAAAGGGTTTGGTGGGTCCCAGAGACAAGCGGTCTTCCTTGGTTAAAGAGTGATCGGGTTGGAAAAGGATCAATGGCTCACATTGATTCGTGGTCGGGAGATGAACGTGTTTTAACCTTCGTGAAATAGTGAAAAGGTAAAGGGTCCCGCTAAAGGTGGCAGTGAACGTGGTAGGTCCAACTGGCAATGACAGAGCAGTGACGAGGCACTTAGTTGGCGGTCTGTAGTGGGCTCAAGCATGGTTGTCATAGAAAGGAGTAAAAAAAAAGCAAGTTCTTGAGATCTGATGGCTCGCGTGGATTCACGAAGGTAAGATGCTAGTGAATTAAAGCCTGCGAAATGGCGAAAAGGCTGGTGGGCCCAAAGACAAGCAAGGCCCGAAGTTAAAAGCCAATCAGGTCTGTTTTGATCTAACGGTTCTCGTGGTTTCGTGGCTGCAAGCCAAACAAAGAATAATATTCATAAAGTCTTGAAAGACAGGTGGAAATCACACGAAGGTGTGACGTGGCATAACAGCTGCCTCTTTTTGTAGAGCTCAATAGTGATGTGTTGAGTGACACGTGGTTTTAAAAAGTGGTTGAGGGCCCGCCTACGTGTAACCGACAGTTATCTAGGAAGAATAAAGATAACACGTGGCGGATTAAAGGTGGAACCCAGAGAAGTTTCCAGGGCTAATGGTCGACTGCCATGTGGCATTTATTAACTAGAGAACAAGTGGGGTAAGTAATTCCCAGATAAAGGGCCCACTTAAAAGGCATTCATCTCAAGATTGATCCAACGCTTCTCATTGTTTCGTGGCCCGAAGATGCCCACAACTTAACTTCAGTGAAATGGCAAAAATCATTAGCCGTCAAGATGAGGCGCGGTTAGTAAGTAAGATTGACTGTCCCGGTTGGAGTTAAAGACCAGGTGATTTGAGTTTCAATCTAACGCTTGGCACGGCTTTGCGAAGGAAAAGTGCATGATTGTTAAAGCGCGCGAAGTGGCGAAAAGGAGGTAGGGCCCGACACTAAAGCAAAGAGATCAAATGGAGATAAAGGCAATGTAAGTTCTCGTGATCCAACGACTAGTGTTGTTTCATGAAAGAAAAGAGCACAAGTTTTATGTTCTGCGAAATAGCGAAAGAGCAAAACAGAGGAAAGACTTAGAGAAATTATGGCCCGTTGGAGCCAGTTTTGAATTCGATTTGGCGAATTCAATTCTAAAAAGAAAGCCGAAGCATGCGGAGTTAATTTCTAAAAACTTAAATGCCAACTTGTCCTTTTGAGTCCGCATCAACTTGATTGCTAAATATTGTTTCATCGAATTTTGTTGCAAAGCGAATTGTTGCAGGGCAATTTTCTTCGGGTGAATAATCAGGTGTTTTATGCTTTTCTTGATAACTCTTGGTTTGTTCTCAAATACTGTTGTGTGAATTACTTCATTGGAGGTCTGTGCTAGCTTCTAGTGGTATAATTGTTTGACCAGAATGGCACCCAAAAGAGAATTAACAAGGAAGGTGAATTACCAAGATCAAAATATCTGTGATGATTTTTTAGAGCAATTAACCATGTCCACCAATGCTGGGGCTAAGGCCAAAGAGCTAGTACCCAAGAACCCTCATCTAAAAATTGGAGATGGCCTTTATGATAAGGGTAATTGGTTGAGGGACCCTAAAATAGGATTATCAGGCTTAGGACTATTCAAAGTTGGTTTTGGGCAGAGGAATTCCCCAACTCCTTTGAATGGCATATGGGAACAGGATGTAGGAAAGCTTGTGGTCCCAGGTGTTTTTATGGATGTAGATCTATTAGCCCTGATTGCATAGAATTATGACCCTATGGCAAGATGCATCAAGAACATAAAGGGATTAGTCTTGATTGAGATAAATGAAGATGAATTCAGGAAAGTGTTTAAACTCAATGAGTCCTCCAATTTTTTAGAGCCTATTGACTTTGAGTCGTTAGCCCATATTTACAACGTGTTGTTCACCAAAAGTGATAACCCAAGAACACCTGCAAATCTTTCTATGAAATGGCCAATTTAAGTCTACAAAACACATCAGGGCTTGGACAACATAACATAGGACCCTAATTGATCCTCCTGCACTTCAGGTTCTGCTAGACCTAGGGGGAACACCCTTTCGATGCACTAAATACAACAATTACAGACACATAACTGCATCAACACTAAGCAGATAGATCATTTCACAAGCTCAACATGTTAGGAAATATTACATATTGGCTAGATCTATACAAACAATAGGATGAAACAGAGCTTAGAAAGAATGGAACACAAACACCCTTAAACATGAAGGGAAATTAGATTTATCTTTTAAAATGTTCATCTGAAACCTTCCCCAAATCTGTCAAAGACCAGTGCCTTGTTCATCGGGCAACAGAGTCACACACACAGAACTACAAATACAAATCACAGATCCAAGTTTGGTTTTCCTTACAACATATCCCTGCACTAATACCTTGTACTAATGCATTACTCAATCCATTCACAAAATAATCAGATTTGGGACACATTTCATTGTTTATGACTGATTATAGAATTTAAACTCTTCATTGAAGAATGCCTACAAACAATCATACAATCTCCTTGAGATGACAAATTATAAGCCTCCTTGAGGATTCAATTCATAACAATTAAATGCATACACAGAGACAATATCATGGGAAATTTACTCATGCCTGACACAAGTAAGACCTGCAACTAAAACCACATTCATAACATTGCCCTGCAATCTCTATACCCTGAAACCAAACAAAAACATTTACAAACTTGGGTCAAGATGTTCAGAAAGTGGAAACCATCAAATCTGGAGCATTTTCCAAATTTCTGGAACCCTTACAACTAAGAAGAATTGGGAATAAAAAGGGAGAGGGAACCAAATCAAATCTTCAACTGAATTGCCAAGTGTCTCCTCTCTAACTGAATTTTACTCTCGGCCAAACTACTTCCAAAATATCCCACATTTGTCAAAATTAACCCCATAATCAGATTCCTCACTCCAAGAGCTTTCCGAAAACATATAACACTTTATATTTTGGCCAAAATTTAGACCCTAGGCGAATTAATTCCCCAATGTGCACATCATTTAAATTTTTGAATTATTTAATATAGTTTAAACTATATCATTAACTAATTTTAATTTTAATTTTTTGCCTCTGATGTGCTCTGACGCTATGCCACGTGGCGGCCTCTGATTAGCTGATGGGGTTGACCGGACACCACCTGGGATGACACCTCATCATCGCCACGTCATCTGCTTTGTCACTGCCACTTGGCCACCACGTGTACACCACCTCAGCGTCATGTCATCGCCACCTAGGCACCACCTCATCGGGACCCGCACGCTGGACCACTGACTGTACTCGCCACCTGGCTTTCGCAACTTTGCAGGGTGTAACTCGCGTGCATCTTCCTTTCGTGAAATAGCGCGTACCGTTGATCGATCTCGAACCTGCTCACTCGTTAACCCGACCTTTCTCTGCAAAATTCTGCCTGTCTGCCTCGGGAAGCGTGCCTATGTGGGGTCCACCTGGTCGCCACTTAGTCACCTCCTCCATCGCCTCGGGATCCATGCTCGCATGTGGGCCCACCTTGGGCACCCATAGGCACCATCCGTCAAAAGCCTTTATGGCTTAGACATATTACTACTATAAGGATTTACATTTAAACATTTAAAAATGCTCTCACCCAGCCAATGTGGGACAAAACGTTTTGCCTGGGAATGCCTTTTTGAAGCTTTTCCTGAGTTTTTAATGGCGCCTGATTGCATTTGCTTTAAAATTTCAATGTCTCTTTTCACCACCACAGAGAGGAAGCTAGCAAAGAACGATGGGGAGTGGGCTTTACAACAGCCAAGTGCATTTGCTTCAAGTTTTTGCTGCTGCCAAACATCAACATGAGCATTTGCTTTGCTGTTGACTGGCATTTATTTGTTTTTGGCAGCCTTCCTCATCTCCACGTCCAGCAGGGAGGTCTTTTGCAGTTAAAGTCTACAACCACACAATGGTCCACCTTCTAGCTCACACGCAACAAAGGAATTTGGCACATACACCTGCCATTGTGCATTCACTGGAGTTTATAAAGTCTTCTCTTTGTCAAACTTCAAGCATGGAGGATGTTGGCAAAGTCATGAAATTTGGCTTACACCTTCCACATTGCATTTATTTGGGAATTCCTTTACCCACGTGACCTACCAATTTGCATTGGACTGTTTGATTTCACACCATTTCCATGCTGAAGGAGGCTACAGGAGGGAAGTCTTTTACCAATAGATTGCATTTCACTAAGTTTAAGGTTTATCAAACCTTTCCCAGCCATACATTTCTCATTTACCATATGCACTTCAAGAAACAACTCATGTGCAACAAGGGAGATGATAGCTCTGAGCCTGCCAATGTGCATATTACAAAATTTAATGTGCCCAATCTACCATTTCTGTTTGCATTTGTTTGAAAGCTTTTGCCAAAGCCACACACAGCAAGGGAGGATTCATAGCTGCACACTTGCTATTTAATTTGCTTGAAAGTTTTTATTGATTGCCTCCTTACCATGCCACGTAGAAGCCTGGAGTGCCCAATGGCATTTGTTATTTCAAGTTTTTCGCTGCTGTAGCTTCACATGGGGAAAGAGATCTGTTGTTTGCATTGGCTGGAGTTTTAAAATGCACTCCCAGACATCACACACAACAAGGAGAATGTTGGGAAGGTTGTGGAATTTGGCTTTCAACCTCCCAAATTACATTTGGTTGAAAGGTTTAATGGCTTTTCACATGCCAATGCATTTAATTTGAAAGTTTAAATGGTCTTCTCACACCATGGCTGCCGAGTGCATTCACATTTTTTAATGCTCTTCTTTGTCGCTGAAGGAGGACTTAGCTCCAAACTCACCAATTTTAAATTGCTTGAAGTTCATAATAACATCTTGAACTCTTATGACATGCCTCGTGATTATAATCCATATTTAGATATTCTGAAAATCTCTTAGTGAACAAAGTCGCCAATAAACTAATATGGCACAGGCATGAGCCAGGTCGGGCCCCAAAGTGGGTCCGACTAAAAAAAAAATTGTTTTCATGCAACTGACCCTTGGAATGCTTCACGGAACTCAAACATACCTCCGAAAATGATCGGCATCATTTTCGGAGCATTAATCCGCATTTTACAACCTTCAGGCAATTACGCCACAATTTTCGCATTTAATCGCGAAGACGTAATTTTCAAACCTGTCAAAACATCTTTCTGGAGCTCGCCATCTGACAGGCGTGTACTCTAATATACAAGGATGACTTCTACCAAACGGTTTCTCAAGATGAATCCTGAGCCAAGAGATAATAATTTCCAAAAATGCCCAACTGGCTTTGTCGACACTGCGGACGTGATGAAGTCAATGTCCTGGCAACACATGACGTCTTTCTCAAAAATATCAAACGACCTCCGTAGGCCCTCAAATTTGAAACATAGGTACCTTGAAGTACATATTAAATCTTTGAATCCTCAGTTCGATCACCAGACTGACAGGATGCAAACTACGCGCTCACAAAATGGCTACATTAACTGATATATCACTAAAAGTGCGGATAACTGAAAATGATAGCTAAATGAATCCTTTTGAAAACCGATCAAACGGATTGATAAAGGCTTGAAATTTGAAACGTAGCTCATCATTTATACTGACATCAACCTAAAAGAAACACTTTGGCATTATGCTTACTGAGGCAATTTTTACAATTGTGCAAAATAGGGCTCCGACTCGCTGTCGAAACAGGGACTTGCCAAAACACACAAACTGCAAACGGATTCGGCTTTGAAAACTGAGCAAATGGATTCGTCGAGACCTGAAATTTTGCAAGGTGACTCATATTAATGCATACAATTGAATCCATTTTGAATTTTTTCATGAAGATCAACAGGGCAAAAGATGTAATCGCTCAAAGAAGGCTACTCCATAAAATTTGCATTTGTGCCTAAAATGCACTTCCAGCTCACCCCTCAAAATGGGTACCTCATAAACTTATCCAAATTGAATTCTGAAAGTTGCACATCACTGAATAGGCCAAATGAAAGGTGTGGGACATGAATCCCGAGCCTTACCCTCTGAAAATCAAGTGGCTCCATTTTACCCCCTTGCTAACTAGGCCATTCAAACTGACTTATTTTAATCATTCGGAAATGCCGGGCAAATTTTTGAAATGGGCCTATAAACTTGACTCAGTTTTAATTAGTCCCAACACAACGCACAAAGGGATCATCTTATAAATGGCCCATTGAAAGAATTCTTTGTAAAGATAGGGGGGTTAACAGTTGTAGGCCCCAACACAATGGAACCATTCTCTCTCAACTTATTTACTCTAAGAGCTAAGGGTATGTATTGGGCATTATGCCAGATCTTTGGAGAAGATGCTGAAAAGAATATGCTGACCCATTATATGTTAATGATTGCACAAATTCTAAACCCCTCCCTAGTAATAACATTTGATTATGCCTCATACCTTGCTGATGCAATTCATAAAGGGCTAGTAGGAATCAAGAATGGTAAGGTGGATAGGCCATTTGGATGGTATTCCATGTCAATGCACATGTTCTTATTCAAAGGTGATGATTACTTTGCAAAGGAAATGGACTTGATCAAGATAAAGGATAAAGAGGAGATGCCAGTGCAATTGTGGAGTACTGTTCTATCTTGGGATAGAGAGGATGAAAGTTATCTAAAGTTTGATGGATGCTTTGCATCTAAAATTAGGATTCTTCTATACAGAGAAAACCCTAGAATTCCTAAGGCTCTTTTGGAGTTTCTCAGACCTAAGGAGTTTGCAGAGGATATCAAGATTGTTCACAATTGGGGAGACATATATTTGTACCCTGTGTCTACTGTTTTTAGAGTGTTTGGATTTAGAGGCACCCCCTATTTACTACCCTATCAGGTCCCATTAAAGATAGGGATTGCAGAAGTATTAAGACAGATTGGAGGAGTGCAGGAGGCTGAGTTAACTAACAGGGGTAAAGGGACAATTTTCCCAACTATTACCATAGCCCACCATTTTGTAATCACTAAGGGTGGATGGAAATATTTTGAAGAATTCTTTAAGCCATATAGGTTGTCAATTGCAGTGTCAAGATGTGCAGACCCCGAAGACTTTTTCAATGGCATGTTCAGAAAAAGAGCAGTGTGTAGAGGTAGGCCACATCAATTTCAGTTCCCAAAAGATCTGATTAGAAATGAATTCAGCTTAGATGAGCAGGAACTGAGGAAGGAGAAGTGGGTTGCATATAAGAAAGCCCTTGATTTTATCCATCAATTTGACACTAGCTATGACCCTCTTTCTATCTTCAATCCATTTGAGGAGAAAATAAAATTCCTGATTCTTTATTTTGAAGACCTCATGCAGACCTTAAAAGAAAAGAGAGAGGCCATAATGCAAAATGAGCCTGATAAGGTTAAGATGGTCTTGGCTAAGCCTGCCTTTGCTAGAGCTATCCCACCTGGTAACTATGTAATGTGCAAGAAGTCAAAGTACATTGTGATGATGCCAGTGACAGGTGATCCTTCCACTTCAAAAGGGAAAAGGAAGATTGAAGATGTCATTGACATTCAGGATTCCCCTAAGAGACAAAGAGTGGGAAAGGAAATTGAAACTGATGAGCCTCAATATTCTCCATCTCAGTCTCCTATCCATATTAGAGATGAACAAGTTGTGGCTGAACAAATATTGCAGTTAGGGAGTCTCGGTGAGATTGCCTATACCTATGAGGAGACCCAAGAGGGGATGCCCGAAGAGCCACCTAGTGCTAAAATGGATTTGACTGATGGTGAGTTGAAGGGCCAAGAATTGGACCTTAGTGTTAAGAAAGCTAGTGAAGAATTCCTAGCTGACAGTAATTTTGTCACATCAGGAGCTTTTATGCAGTTTTTATGGAAGCAAAATATTGATCAATTCAAGATCAGATGTGAGCAAAAGGTAAGTGAACAACCTCTCAAGGATGCAGCCCAAGTGGAGGAACAGGTTAAGCAAGAAATGATGGAGGATTTCAAAGCAATCACTCTTGAGAAAGGAAGAGAGATGTTGGATAAAGCTGGTGTGTTGATTCTCCCTAAATGGGATATAGCTGATGCATTGATTCTTGATGCAGTAAGGAAGGAGACAAAGCCAATGGAAGGAGTGACCTTTAGCAAGGATAATTTTGCCCTGGTCATGTGGTCTCTGAAAAGAGATGAAAATAGAAAGAAAAAGGATACCCCAGGGTCAAGTTACCTTGGAGGCATGATTGTTAAGAGAGTCCAAGACACAGGGGTAGTAGAAGCTGCAAGCACAGTCCTCGAGACTGCAAAGTTTAGTGTTGTAGTGGCAAAGAAAGAAGCAAAGGAAAAGGCGGATCTCCAAGCTAAGTTGGAGACAGTTTTAAAAGCTTACAACAATGCCAAGGAAGAGGTAATGGGTAAAGATAGCATTATTGCCAAGTTGAAAAGCTAGTTGGCAAGACAATACTGTCAAGGTGAGTCCTCAATATTGATGATCACTTCTTCTCCTACACGACCTCCACCTACTAGCCCCATCATTTAATTCCCACCATCTCCAGCACCTTCTAGTTCCCAATTGGTTGAGATCACTCTCCATGAGTTGGAAAAGCTAAAACAGGCTCAAGCCCTGTTTGCAAATAAATATGAAGAGAGAGTGAGGACTACAAAATTGAGTTTTGCTGACACCATAGGGTCCTCATTAATATACAACAACATGAGAAAAATTTTGGACATGTGGAATGAGCTCAATGGAGACAAGGTTGTTTTGATGCCTATTTTTGACAAGTGGAAACCCAGGGAGCAGGATCTAGAACTTATTTATGTATCTTATAATGAGATAGGGGCTGACCCCATTATCAAATCCACCTGTGACATGGAAAAGGATCTAGAAAAGTTAGCAGAAGGAGTAGATAATGCAGATAGAAAGATCAACTTGTACAAGAAAGAGTACACTGATCAAGTATTTGAATTACTCCCAAGGGGTTTTGCTAGTCCAACTCAATTGAAGGACAAAAAAATATGGCTTAATTAATTAGAAGCCAACCTATCATTGAGAATAAAAGGAATCATTGATTCAGATGATACTTCCCTATTTGTCAAAACAACTGAGGAGATAGAGAAAATCAAATCATACTATGGTTTTCTAAATTCAGAGGTCAACAAAATGAGGAATTCTTGGAAAAGATTAGCCAAGATGAAGGGAAAAGTGATTAACTTCTCGTGGCCTACTGACGATGTATACCAGGAGTGGACAAGAAAGTACACGGTGCTGGATGTAGAGTAGTTAGAAGAGGTTGCAACAGAACAACAAGTAGAGGAAGTCGCAGATGTTGAAAAGGACTTGTAACCGCTTCTTGGAAAAGACTCTTGTTTGTAACAAACTTTCTTTTGAAAGGTCTGAAGCTTGTATGCATCAATGATATTATAAATGGATACCAGGACTTCTAAAAAATGATCACAAGAATTTGTAAGAAAACTCTGCAAAAATATATCTGGGATTTTCTAGTCTTATGGAGAATACTCTGAGTTTTGTAATATTTTCTCAAAATTAATATCAATATACAGACTATCAACTTTCGAGCCTAAATTTTGTGTTGTCTTCTGGTCTACTTGTAAATATTTACTGTTTTCAATATGAGTAATCTAGGGTTATTCATTTGAGTATGGATTGTAAGGCAATCTTAAATAGAGGTGTTTCTTAGCTTTTCTCTCCAAGAGGGAAATTAAATACACATGAAGCATTTCTATCAGTAAATTCCTTGTGGGAGATTTTGAATTTGATGAATGCAGTCTAGTTTGATAAGGGTAAATTCTTATCTATGTCAAGCATATGTGGGGTTTTAGAGAAGCCGAGGTGATGGGATGTGTGGAGATATTTGATTGTGGGAGTATTGTTTAAACTTAGATGACTCTGTGGCTTGGATAAGGCACTGGTATCAATTGTAGTTGTCTTTTTTACATGTCTTGTAGGTCAACACTGAACATGAGTATAAGCTTTCTTTCTTTGTTTCAGTTAGTTTTGAGGTGATAGGATTCATTGATTTTCAGCCTGGTTTACTGTGGATCTATCTTTTAAAAGTGTGAAGTCTATTCACATAAGGTATACCCGCCTAAACTTTGGATAAGTTTGAAGTGTAGAAGGTTTTAAAACCTTGTCATATGTTGCTCTGAAGTTTCCTTCCCTTTGATTTCTCTTCTGCAGACAGAGTTTATTATTTTATTATAAGGGTTTTTAAGGGGAATCATAATTTGAGAATAACAGATCCTATGGAGGTGGATGAGCAGAATCTACAAGGAGAGCAATTGGTTAACAAAGAGAAAGAAAAGGATAAACTTGATGAAGAACATGATGAAAGATTTGTCTTAACCCCTGAAGACTGAGAGAATTTTTTTAAGGAAATAGCAGGTGAAGGAGGACTAAAACAAATAGAAGAAACCGAGATGGCTTTTGGAGAGAAAGTAAATGAAAAGGTAGAAGAACTTCAGCAGCAGCGACTTGATGTTGATAGTGCTCTTCAAGAAAATCTAGCTTGATAGCCTCCACCAACCCAAGAGGTCCAAATTCTTCAACAGGAACAGTGACAAGTTGAAGAAGAGGATAAGGGTAAGGATCAAGAGCGAGAGAAAGATGAAGAAGAGGAGCAATTACAAAAGGCACACAAGGTGTCTGCAGAGATCGTAGAACGGGAAGGTGAAAAGGATGAAGACACACCATAATGGTTAAGTTTCACCTTTGAGAAGAAGAAGAAGAAAGTGGTGCTGCCAAACCTCACCTAACTGCAAGCAATCACTAAAGAGCCAAGGAAAATGAAGAAGGCAAAGACAATAAATAATTTGTCTAGAATAGATTCTAGTGAAGTGGTTGTTGATATTGCAACTCTTATACAAGTTGAAGGGGAAAGCTCCCTGAAATACCAAGTTTCACAGGTTAGATTGGGTAAGAAGACCAAGTGGGGAGAGTTAGATACCTTGGAGTTTGTTACCAATACAGTAAGGAGCAGAATTAAAAAGGAACATAGTTCTCAGTCAAAGGTTAAAGCATAATTG
The DNA here is from genome assembly GCF_030272615.1 of Cryptomeria japonica. Lineage (NCBI taxonomy): Eukaryota > Viridiplantae > Streptophyta > Pinopsida > Cupressales > Cupressaceae > Cryptomeria > Cryptomeria japonica. The sequence continues at coordinate 393,540,642 of NC_081410.1, forward strand.
GAGCAGTTTAAGTAGTTACTTGTAGAGATGGGGAAACCACTAGACTCACGTATGGATGACACTTTGCCTTCAGTTTCATCGCTTTCGGAGGGTGATGTGAGAACATTCATTGAAATAAAAAAGGTGGTCGCAAAAGCAAAAACATGGGCACAAGGTAATGCTTCTAAACATAGAATGTTTTTGCAAAATACCATGGTAATATATAAGGAAGCCTTACAAATAGAAGGAGTTTTAGTTTCATATTCTCAACAATGGGAGCGGAAGCTCAACATTTTTGCCAAACAATATGAGATATTGAATAACATATTGGAACTTGGAGAGGATATCATAATGAAGGAAGATCTATTAGGGGGGGATAGTATTGGGAACTTGTAGTCCTATATATACACATTGGAATTAAAGGTTGAAATACTTCAACAGTGTAGAAAGAATATTTTTGGAAACACATCTTCCTCTCCTTGGTTCGATAGGAAGATATGAGAAATTTGTAGAAAAGTTAGGTATTTTTGGACTTGGTATTCTTAGTAGTGGATATTTGGAAGAAGACAATGTACTCAATCAATGGGACTCGTATGTAGCACATTATTTTGTACCCATTGCTAAGTTTAGTGTTGAGTTAATGGACAGATATACATATTTGGTGTGTCAATGTCAACAAGCTGAAGAAGTGGTAGACAAGTTGGTAGATAGGCGAAAGAAGGTGAAGAAGGTTTTGAAGAAGTTCAAGTTCAGAATCAAGTATGTTGTTGATCCTCTTGTTGAGACAGTTGCATGCTTCATTAGTAACTATAAGAACTTTAAAAAGAAGTGAAAGGTAAATATACAATTGCTAATAATAGCATTGTATTTTTTAGAGTTTTGGTTGTCACTAATACTGGGACTTTAACTACCTCTCCAACATGTGCTTCAATTATTGGGCGAATTTTGGCATGATTACGAAGTGTTGGTTCATGGAGCACCATTTTCATAATGGTCACCCAGTCACAGTATTGCAGTAGTTAATTGGAGTTTAAGGCAGAGACTTGCATGTCAACTGCAACTCCTTGCTTTTGTAGTGCTTAATTTAAATAGGCTTATTTCCTAGAAAGTAGGACTAGAGACTCTATAAATTGGAGGAGTTATTTCAATGTAAAGGTCCACGAATTGATGATTTGAGGTACATTTTTAGAAATTTTATTAGACATTTTTATGAGTTTAGAATATTTTGTGATACTCTTTCAAGTTTAATACAAAAAGAAGCTTGTGGATTGCTTGATCTACTTGTGTGTTCTATGTGTTTGTGTTCTTCGCGGTCTGGTAACTTCTATCGTTTGAATCAACAACTAGTTCTTTTGGATGGTTTATTATTTTATGAATCATATTGTGCACGCAAATGGTATATGAGGATTAAAGTGATAGGGTGATTATTGGTTTGGTGATATTCATTTCCGTTGGTGTGTAAAGTTATCTGACTTTATATATTTTTCAGAGTTCGTCATTTGAATGTTGATTCAGTGGTATTGATAATATTTGGATTACAAAATACTAACCATGTGGATCATTCAGTTGTTATTGTATCAATTTCTTTGTTATTTCCTTATTTCCCCGATCTATCTTTTGTTGTTTATTTTTAGAGTTGAAATCAAAAAAGTACAAAAAAATAGATATTCTGAAGTGTGTAGTTATCACCAGCATACCCCATTTATAGGTACAATCATATCAACTACTGAGCTGCCCATCACTGTCGAGACCCGACTATAGAGACCTTGGAGTGGTTAGTTTTTCAAAATTTACTTCTTTTCAGGAGAGGTGGCGAGTGTTCACATAAACTACCTTACTGTTGGTGAGTGTGTCAAAACACTCGTCAATAGCTGTTTGTGTGACTTGAGGAAGAATACTAGATCTCTTCGGGAAGGGGAAGATTACTAAACTTAGTAATCTAAGTACAGATAATGATCTGAAGATAGAGAGGATGCATTTAATATAGGTGGCCAATATGGGAACGTATTCAGGATAGAGAATAAAATCTCTTGTAGTAGAAAATCTCCAAGACAACATAACTGATTTTTTTTTTAAAAAAAATTGCTTTGGAGGGAAAATATTAGGTGTACCGAGCCAATTGAATCAAGCAACAGAATTGATGAAATTTGACAATGGTAGGTGTGGTTGTCGAGATAGAGATAGAGGTGGAAATAATTTTTTTTTATTAAGTCTACTGCAAGAGTTATAAGTTGTCTGAGTTGCCACCAAGAAAAAAAGTAGAAGCTACAAAAGCAGAGAGAACAGAGATTGGAATGAAAAAATTCAGCAAGGTGAAGCAGAGGTAGAGAGAATAGAGATTTGAACAAAAAATTCAGCAAGGTGAAGTAGAGACAAAGAGAAGAAGAGAAAAAGAGAAGCAAAGACAGAGAGAGGAAGACAATCAAGAAGAGGAAGAACATTAGCGGGTAGAGAAATTCATTTTCAAGGTGTGAGAATTTGTAAGTGTTACAAAACTCATTTGTAACAAGGCTATTAATATTTTTTTTAAACCTTTATTTCTTGTAAATTGTGAACTCGCAATATTGGTTCCCACTTTTTGACCAACTTTGACACTTAGATGAACATTTTGAAAAAAACCTTCACTTTCCGACACCTATAACTTTTAAACCGTTAAGAATTTGAAGATGATGTAAACTAGTGATTTGTAACATCTTATTTGTAGATTATAAATATACTTTTTTTAAAAAAATTGAATAAAATTTTATTGATTTTTCCATCTCCCTCAAAAAATAGTTTTTTACAACAAACGACATTTTTTAAGAGTAACGTGCATCTCGAAATGCATAACTTTTTTTCTATAAATGATAAAAACTTAATTCTTTTGAATTTTGGTTTGTAACATCAATACCCAGAGCATGCAGTTGGTTTGATAGTGATATGTTGTGTCATGCCCAAACTTTTGGACAAAAAACACAACAACAATTTTTTTTTTTAACACTTAATTACTTAGATGTGACAACTCAACAAGTTGTTCCAAACGAAATCTTAATTGATATTTAAATGGGTTTCTAAAGTGAGCAATGAATTAAAATTTAACTAGAAGTCTTAGGTTTCAACTTTAACTCCTAAGTGACTGGATTAGATTTTTACTTATGTAACCATTATGATAACTCCTATTATCAAAACAGAATAATTTAATTGTATAAGGACAATATCCTTTTTTATATTAAATAAATTCGCTCAAATGTCCCTTCAATTTTAGTTACATTTAATAATATTTAAATGGCCCAAATTCTACTAAATTGACATTAATATAATTTCTTAAATCAAAAATTATTTATCTAAGTAAAGGTATATCAAGTATTTCCCAATACATTGATATTATAATCTCTTCATTTATAACTTAACTAATTCTTAAATCTATTAATTCAATATTAATACAATTTTAATGTATTAATATTAATTAATTGGGCAAATAAAATTAAAGTGTCAAACGTTATTATAATAATTAAATTATTTAATAAAAGGTTCCACTAGGGTTGAATAAGTTTGCAAGATCAGGTCCATTAACTTATTATAGAAAAGTATATTATTCCACTACAATACCCTCTCACTAAAACAATAATAATCATTTAAAAACCACCATTATTAGAGTAGCCCATTAAAATTTCCAAAATGTATTTATATAACTTAAATAAGCCTAGAATCCATTAAATCAATATTGTTTCAAGCTCAGTGTATTAACATTACTTAATAGAGCGAATGAAAATAAAGCTTCTAAATTTGACTAATAAAGTTAACCAAAACAAATATAATATTTGTCTAATAATTCATCTCACATTAAAGTCCAATTTAATCCCCCTCTAGATATTAAATATCAACTATTTAATATTCGCCCAATATTGACCCTATAGATTAAAATTGAACATTTTACTTTATATATATATATATATTTACCTAAAATAAAGATTTCTTTTAAGGATGATAACCCCAATAACAATAAAGATTAAATATCAATATTCGACATTAAAAATATCACTTAAACTTAATTTTAATCATCATACCATTTAAAAGTTCTCGTTAATAAACTTTTTCAATAAATTTACCCAAAATATGGGATCAATATTGTCTTACAATTAATTAATTTCCCAATACAAAAATCAACCCAATAAATAAAACTTAAACAAATGGGGATATCCCATTTCAAATTTAAAAGAGAGCTTCCCTCTTTTTATTTATTTTATTAATATATTTCTTTTTACAACCCTAGCTAGGGTTTATTTATCTTTATAACTAAATCTTATTCCATCTTTTCCAATTGCTAACCCTAACCCGAAATGGGGTTAGGGTTTCATGTCTAATATATTTTTTTTTGTTTGTGTGTGTGTGTGTGTAGGTGGCGGCCATGGCGGCTGAGCAAAGAGGAGGGCCGAAGGGAGGCCGAAAGTCCTTGAAGCGGGGGGGGGCGTGAGGATTTCAATATTGGAGGGTCATGGGGGTTCGAGTGTGGGTGGCCCCTGTGGTACCCCACAGGGAGCAGCTGTCGTCCACAGTGGCTTACCACAGTGGCGGGTGTCGTCCACTATGGGAACCCACAGTGGCGATCACCGTCATTGTGAGTCACCCGCAGTGGTGGGTCTCATCCCGCTCACTGCGGACGGCTCACAATGAGCGGTGGCTTGCCCATTGTGGCGCCCGCAAGGGAGTGAAGGTGGCCGCCATGACCGATAGCGCTCAATAAGGGGGGGGCGACTAAGACCCCCGCCCCCCTCCCTCCCTCCCTCAAAGTTTCATTATATTATTATTATTATTATTTTAAAATTAAAATGCTTAACAAAAATATTTAGATTAATGTGTTTATATATATATATATATATATATATGTATGTATGTATGTATGTATGTATGTATGTATGTATGTATGTTATTATATATTAATATATATATAAATTTTGACAGTCGACTGCATTAAAATATTAAATAATCAAAATACTAAAGTAAAAATGCATTTCTTTTATTTACAGTTTATTAATATTTCCTCATTTATATATATATATATAAAGGCAGCATACATATTATTTATTTTTCTTAGAAGAATACAACAATTTAGATGATTGATTTATTTTTCTTAAGGAAAAACAACAACTCACTTTTATATTTAGAACATTAGGAATTATATATATATATATATATTTCAATGAAACATAATGGGTTAGATTTTAATTTCTTCCATTAACATATAGTTGCTTTTGATTTAAAATAACAATATCTAGATTTATATAATTTCCACTATACATGCATTTTCAGAATAGTAAAGAAAATAGTAGAAATGATTTTATTTACAGTTGCAACTAAATTTTCCTAAAATCCATTTAATCAATAAACAACAAGATGTATTACAAGATTAAATACCAACTCTAAAATGTCTATTAATCTTTCTTTTGTATCTGAACTATAGACTTAAGGAAATATTTCATTTCTATTTAAAAGTGACTACTCTATTAACATTTAACTCTACATTTCTTTTTCAATTAGCTAAATAAGATAGAAATAAAATTCATTTCTAATCTTTATCAAGAAGTAAATAACAATAAGAATAACTCAAATTTTATTCTTTTCTTTGCAAGGATACATTCAAATAAAATACATCTATATTACATAGTAAAACAAATCCAATAGTTACATTTAGTACATCATAGTTTCTTTTATACAAATACGTAAATAACAAAATCAAGCCTCTCATTTCTACTAAATGAGGGCTTTCCAAATACATGTATTTTCTTTTTGCAACTAAATACAAATAAACAATAGGATCAACCATAGCTTCCTTTCCAATCTTTTCCCAAGCAAACCTATAATAAAAAACTTGTAGGTTGTGATCATGGAGGCTAACCTCCCAACCTAGGCTTACAAGAAGCTACCCCCGAGCTAGGAGAACCAAGGCTAAATGAGTTACACTCAAGCATAAACACATAAGCAAAGGAAAACACAACATAAACACTCCCAACCCAAGGATGCACAAAGTCACATAGTGACTATAACTTGAGGGGTGAAGGTGGACCAAATACCTAGAGGAGAAATCTGCAAGTAGGAGAACAAAATGCCATTGAAAGGCTACCAAGTAGAATAACCACAAGTTCCAAACTTGTCCCAACAAATCCTTATGTCCCCCAAGGCATACAAGCCATCTAACTCCCCTTATGACCCCCATTGCATAAACAAGACACTATGCAGCAAGAGTCCCATAATCCCTTGTGTATCACTCTCTTCCAAAAAGAGCCTCTACACTCTTAGGCCTTCAAATAACCCTTCACTCCAAGGCCACTCTACCCTCCCAAGGGTGAGTTTGGCCTTGAAAACTCCCAAAACAATAAACATGAAATAACAAAAGAAACCCACAAGAAGAACACATTTTTTTTTTCAAAACAACAAGAAAACAACCAAAGGCACAACTCATACATTCATTCATACACAAAGCAAAACATAAAAAGAAGTAAGCAACCAACCTTAAATTTTGCGAATGGAAGAATAAAAGTTGTAGAAGAGCTGCCCAAATTCACTATCTTTTCCTTCACAAGACTTAGCCAAAACTTCCAAATTCAAAAACCAATTTCTCAAGAAAATCTATGTCTCCAAAAATAGAGAGTGGGTGACCAAACTTCTCCCTCTCAAACCATTCCCTAAGAAGACACTCCTCACTCTTTCCAATCCTCTTGGGAAGGGTGAGGGATGTTCATAGGTTGGTCTTCCCAACACCTTACAAACTCTCTAGCCAAGGCACCTCAAAAAGGTAAAAGGAATGGGGAAGAGCAATGTCGCTCATGAGGAAGGTTGTCTAACCTAGGTAAGATCTTCAAAAGTTAAAATTCGGCCATCTTGAAAAACACAACTTTTGGGGTGACTAAACAATCCCTAGGAAGTGGACACATAGCTAAATTTGGCCTTCATCCATAGGTACATCATATGGCCCACTAAAAATGCCCCTAACTTGACCTTAGGAGTTAGTTTAACCCTCTAGAAACTCACCCAAAGTTTACCTATGAGTCAACCTTGAGTTGACCTTTCTAATGGCTCCCTAACCAAGACTTTCTTGGGACCATACTAGGATGTTTGAAAAATGCATTGGTAAAACAAATTCCTTCCAATGGACATGTCACTACCAACTCACCATACATCACATGTGTCAAGTGACACCACAAATTACACATCACTTAAATACACATGGCAATGTCCCTTTTTTGGAATTAATAATTAAACAATTTTCAAATTAAACACACATCCAAGCATAAACATTTACAAATTAAAACACATTTACAAACGAGGTGTTGTCTCTCCAAATAGACAACCCTTGGCTTCACAAACGCACATAGGTTTAGGCTTGATTCTCCTAGTAGTTTCCATGGTCACATGGATTAGTTTTCCTGCACATCTCACTTTGCACATTAGTAACCCCAAATAATCACATTTAATATCAGCATATGAAAATAATACCATTCAGACACTTTGCATACAATTTTAACCATAACGATCAATTTATCATTTATCCAATAAAATCTACATAAAGCAATCTACTCAAAAGGCATCATCATAATCCTCATGAAAACTCAATCATTAATATGACATGCATCCATGTTTTCTAATATCATAATAAAGTACTGCAAATTTAGATATAGCTGACATACGTCATATCAAGATTATCAAACCAATGGATCATATAGGATCTAAATCCATAACCCATCAAAATGTGCACTGCAAGGTAAAATGATTCCATAACCTAGTTCAATTATTTTTCCCACTAATCTATCCATCTAACATATCCCATCCTATTGAATTATAGCATTTATTAATGCAGTCAACCATGGTCAACTAAGTTAACCAGATCTTGATCGGGGAGGGACTCTTCATGTTGAACATTTTTTATGTTATTAAGTTTTGAAGTTTGACTAATTATAATTTAGATATAGGTGTACGTTTAAACACATAACTTGTTCTATAAATATCAAAATTCTATTTTATTTTTTTTATTAGAAAGAAGACATCAATACCTAGTGCATAGATATTTTTCAGATTTTTTTTGAATTAGTTTACTATTTTTCCCAATGCATTGAACAAATAAGTTCATGTTCGGAGAAAAACCTACATTCATAAGAAATAAAATAAAAATATATTAATGAAATTAAATGTATTAAAAATTATACTATTTGGAAAGCTTATAATAAGGATTAAATACTTTTAAAAATAAAACTTCTAAATGAATTCATTTGACCCCCCAAAAGCTAATGTAAAATTAGTTTTTTTATCAACATTTGATAGATGCAAAGGAGATTCCATTGCAAGTATGATTTATAAGTAGAGAGGTTCAATCCAAGAAAATTTTGACCTAAGAGCCTTTGATCTAACTCTTTTCAATTAATTACTTCAAATGGGACCTCTTAAAGATTAAATCATTATATTTTCTAAAAAATGTATGATTTCAAAAAAAATCAGGATGTACCAAAAAGTGGGAACCAACATTGTGAGTATGGTTATCGTGCCTTTGATAAGTACGGTGGTGAAAACCTGGCAAACAAGCGCAATTCGTAAAAGGTTGTAGCTCCATTGTCTTTCAGACTTGTTGCGATCACATCCATTGCATCCCTTCATACATCATTTATACCATGGCTTTGTATTGATCTACAATCTGAGTTATTGCCTCATAGGTCCCACGTCATGCTTTCACATTGACACCTAACTGGGGGCAATGTTCTTAACATAATGATTGTAGTGGATTCTCCATGCTTGTTATTTGCTAAGTTACTCATTTCAAAAACATCCTGAAATAATCCAAAAACATTCAAAAAATCTCAGAAAACAATCCAAAAACATCCAAAACATTCAAAAAATCCAAAAAACGAGAGAAAACATAAAAATTCAATCAAAAACATTGCAATAAAAATTGTTATTTGTACATAAATATCCAGTCAAACAAGAAACAACATTTTAAACTACTTAATGATGACCACCTATTAGATCAGCACACAAATAAACATTCTGAGCACAACATATACAAAAATGTGTTAAACAAGGATGCATCCTTCCTTCAAACAAACAAGACATGGTGACATATATCTTTGACAAGAAGATGTTTAAGTTGATAGGCATTTGGTTAGATTATGGCTTTATATATTCGGTTCCTATGTCACTCCAGGATATTCACAGGTGACTAGATTGGCAAGGATGGTTCTGGATATCTTTTTCTTTGTTTTATGTCTGTGGATTTGTTCCAATGAAGTTTTGCGGCATGTACTAATGGTGTCTACGTGGGAAGTTCACTAAGCTACAAAATCCTATGTAAAATATGCAGTCATGGATCCCTGTTGGCTTGCTGACTACAGTGTATACCTTGATCATCTGCATATGAACCATGATGGAGGGTTACTTTCCTTGTCTGTGATGTTTGTTTACCGATGCGACATTCAAACTTGGTTTTTGATACCTCAGACAAGATTGGTACTACCATGCTCAATGAGGATACAAAGAACAATGAATAATCCATGGGTCACCATTCCATCTCATCTGTATATATTGCATTCCATTGCATATCACCCATTCATTTATTCCTTTATACATTGTACATATCTTTTGTCAAGCATGCAATTAATTAGGGATGCTATGAAAAAGTTCGCTATCAAAGGCTTACCTTGCACAAACATCATGACAAAGTATTCTAATACATCATCTCACATCTCCATGTCATTTTTGCATGTTCTAACACATTGGCATTTATGTCTCATATAGGATATAAAGCATTTGTAAATAGTTGCATTTTCAACCCATTTACGTCAATTCAGTTTTCATTATTCTTCATTTCATTCATTTAGGTATTCAATTCACTTCCTATTATTTATGTGCATTCATTTTAAATCATTTAAGTGCATTCATTAGGTGCAATAATTTAAGTCATTAAGAGCATTCATTGGATGCATTCATTTAAGTCATTAAGTGTATTCATTAGGTGCATTCATTTCAATTCATTTAAGAGCATTCATTAAGTGAATCCCATTTAATTCATTTAAGCACATTCATTTAATATATTAAGTGCATTCATTAGGTACATCCATCTTCATCTCCTTTTAAATACATTTTTAGATACATTAGTTACTTACATCCATTGATGTAGATTCCTGTAAGTGCATTCATGTACATTTATTTTATATACATTTGAATTCATGTAAGATTCATTAGGTGTAGTCAAAATATTAAATGGGTACTAGGTCCTTCATACCTTCTATCTAATTTTTTAGAAAAATCTTAACTTGTTAGAATGAAAAATGGGATAAGGGCCCCACGGTGGGCACCAAAATGATGCACATGAAAGGGGATATAAGCCAAAAACAAGATTCAAATGTTAGTGAGTTAGTTTCCAACCAAAACTAAAATAAATGAAACAAGAAACCTTCACATACATATCAAGAAAGATTAAAAAGCATGCAAAGAAAGCAAGATAAAAGAAGAAAGCAAGATAAAAGAAGAAAAGGAAGAGTAGTATCCCTAAGATGCTCCCATGATGCCTTTGTTTCTTCTCCCTTGTCTCTCTCCTCCCCAAGATCCAAATGAGTGTAAGTAGCTCTCAGTTTTAGCACTAAACCATGGATGTCAATGGAGATTCAAAATGGTTGAATGAACTAAACTTCCTATTGCTATGCAAATGCCTACTATTTTGATACTCTTCCATAGGAATGGGTACTAGGTCCTTCATACCTTCTATTTCTAAGATTCTCCCATGATGCCTTTGTTGCTTCTCCCTTGTCTCTCTCCTCACCAAGATCCAAATGAGTGTATGTAGATCTCAGCTTTATCACTAAACCATGGATGCCAATGGAGATTCAAAATGGTTGAATGAACTAAACTTCCTATAGCTATGCAAATGCCTACTATTTGGATAACACTATTTTGATACTCTTCCATAGGAATGGGTATTAGTTCCTTCATACCTTCTATCTAACATTGACTCCCCCCTCACCCTCCCTATCTAGGTCATCCCCATAATTGCATACCCTGCATCATTTCCCATCAAAATCGATCAAGCCAAGTACTCTAAATCGAGGTCGCCGATAGTTCATCTTGATAATCAAATCAAGTTATTGTGTATTCCTTTTAAGCCCAACTGTCAATTGGTCAACCAATCAAACACAATCAAACCAGACAATTTCATCAATTGTCTAAGTCTCAACGAGTACTTTGATTCAGATCCCTTGACTTCATCAGGAAATTGCATCTATTGTCTAAATCTCAACAGGTCCATTTGATTCAATTACTCGGAATTTATCCTATCCAAGCGAACAACTGACATCAACTGTCACGCTTTGACTAAAACTGGGGGAACTCACCTAATTGCACCAGACTGTCACAACAATATTGATCAATTGACCAGCATCAATCTAATGTACCACAATATCGCCTTTGCATTATATCTCTTGCATGACCTAAGGGTACTTATCAACTTCCCATTATTCTCTACCACTCATCATTCCCCCTCATTCATACCTGAATCCCCCATTCTACAATGCGTAATTTCCTCAAAAAAATTGAGAGAGCACCCAAATTTTTAAAATTTCATCCAATTTCTTGAGGGGGCATACCTAACCACCAACCTAGTGCATGTTGGGGCATGTACCATGCTTCCTTGTTTTTCTTTTAAATGATGTGATAAACCGCACCGTCTCAAAGAGGGGCAAATGTAAACACCCAAATCTGTCCACTTAATTAAATGAATACTTAGCATTTATTTGATTATTTAACCATCATTCAACAATTAATTAAATTAATATTTAATTAATTGATCCTAACCCTCTCCTCCTATTAATTAAATAAATTATTCAGTTTATTTGATTTAATTCATTTAAACCATATGCTGACTTTTAATTAATAAATCATATTTATTTGATTAAATCCCTTTTTTACATTTAATTAAATCTACATTTAATTAAATACCCTCTTCACATTTAAATAAATCAATATTTATTTAAATATCTATCTAAATGCAAGTTGCAACCAATAATTGAAATAAATCAATTTTATTTTAATTAAATCCTAAAAATCTTCCCACTTGCATTTTCTTACAAAATCCACTTGCATGCCTAAACCCTTTTCTAGATTATTCTAATCACTTCCTATTTGCCTAATTACCCCTTAAACATTTGCACATTCCTTAAGAAAAGGGTCACTTATCAAAATCCTCCAAAGTCTTCATAAACCATTAAAGGCTTTATGCCTTCAACAAGTTAATCTCTAAAGTCTTCCATAACCATTAATAGTTAACTCAATCTTAACCCTTTGTTAGAGACTTTGTCTCTAACTTAACCATTCCTTTAACTCATGGGTCTCTTAAGGCATTCAATTCTATGAATTTGCTCTCAATTCTCTGAACTCAATGAATGTAAATGAGACAAATGAGCCTTGGAGTTTCTATTGATAGGTCGAAATTAGGGTTTTTCACTTCAAAACGTTTGTGGTCCCCATCAACTTTGAAGCACTTGTAGGATAGTCAAACAAGCTCAAAACTTCACGAAACTAGAAACTAGCAATCACAATAATATTATCATTAAATTGGTCTCAATTTCCAAAAATTTTGACCAATTTACCTAGGGGCATAATTACACCCTACCATTGATGGGCCACTCCCGAGCAGGAATTTTTTTTCATTTTCTTTGAAAAAATGTTGTTCCAACATTGTCTCAAAGAGGGGCAAAATGTAGACACTTAAAAATGTCTCATTACTAACATACTAATTATTATATATTTTTTAATTATTTAATTAACCTAGGTTTGTTCTTCTAGATTAGTTTAATCATCACATTTCATCATTTCTAATTATTCAATTTTTTTCTAAATTGTTTAATCATGTAGCTTCCCATTTAAATTAATTAAATAATTTATTATTTAATTAATTTTGAATTTACAACTTTAATTAAATAATCTATTATTTAATTAAATTCAATTTCTAGTTTCCAACAATTAAATAATTTCTTTAAATTATTTAATTGTCTAACTCATGTTTTTCTAATTTGAAAATTCAAAAATTATAATTTCTCCAAATTCTAATTTTAATTAATTTTAAATAAATGTGCATGTCATTTATGATTTGTTTGTTAATTCGAGCTAATAATTTAGTCCAATTTGATTAGGGGAATCACTAAGTGGTTCATGGGTAGGGGTAGCCGACTATTCTATCCCAACTTATAATAGTTGTAGGACCTCCCACTTCTCGATTTTATACGTAAAATGAGTGGGAGGGCCCCAACCTATTCGCTAGGGTAGTGAGTGGGGGGGTAGGTCAAACCATTGGTAGAGGTAGGTTCCATTTGAATGGGTAGGTTCCCTTCTATTGCAATAAGGGATCATGTGGGGGGCAGGTCAAATCCATAGGGTTCCATTTGAATGGGTAGGGGTAGGTCAAATCCATCCTTCCCTCCTTAGGCCTTCCTTCCATCCATCAAAATTCAAATTAAATGCAAATTAAATGCAATTTCAAGACAATTTTCTTACATCACATGCCTAAATTTCTAACTGGCACTGGCTCCCACTTCAACTATCGATCATCTTTTCTAACTGTTGTCACCAAGATTGCACCCGTGATGCTTAAGTTGAAAGTTCAGTAATCTTGTGAAACATGGGATGATTTACAGGCCTATGGGTTGCCTATGATGGAAATCAACCTCTAGAGTGAGTTGGTTCTCTTTGATGAATCTCCTACAAATGAATTTCTGATGGGAAAATGGATAGGAAGAAACTTGAATTGGAACATATCCTAAGACGTGATGCACCAAATGATTGACCGAGATCTACAACCTACTTAACTCACAAAACCTTTCAACAAAATAGACTTGAATCTCTCACAACCCAACTAAACAATTAGATGCATAAGTATTTCCTAGAAAGGACTGAACCCAAAGCTTGCTTGAAGGAAGACAATGTGTTTTGACAACTACAAGCTACTAAAATCAGTTAGCACAACCTAAGACCTGCACCTATCATGTATCTTCCTACATCAACCATATTTGAATGATACATATTTAAAGAAATAAACATAAATCACAATAAAACATCAAATCAGTCATCCATGATAGGAAATACAAAGTATTGAGAAGGAATATTGATGCTATTTTATTGAAAAATAAAGGAGCGTGTTGTTACAATACTAAAAAATGAGCTACAATGTTTCATGCCCAATTGAATGCAAAGGGAACAGAGAAAGGAACTATAATAAATGAGAGAAGAAAGTGATTCTTATAGAAGAGAAGGCTTATCTAGAACTGAAAGAAAGGACTGAGGTCAAACTCCAGCTCCAACTGATGGTCTTCTTCTTGGAATATTCTTCATCTTGCATGAGATATTTGACATGGATCGAAATTGATTAAAAATCATGCACAGAGCCACATTAAACTGTTGATAACTGAGTGTTTGTGGCCCCAAAATTCCTCTCAACTGATGTATGAGCCTTGTAGGGCTTTGACTGCACTAGAATTGATGGAACTGCCCTTAAATGACTCCTTTTCAAGCCTTCTAATTGATATGTGATCACATAGATTTTAACTTGAGTTTTTATGCATGAATTAGGGGTGGTTTAATGATAGATAAAATTGACCTAATCCCTTTTGAAGCATAAAATATCTTCAAGGAGACTTGAGTGTAAAGTGTTTTATCATTTAGCTTTATATTAAACTCAATGATCACTAAAACCCTATGTTCATGCATATAAACTCATCCCTAATATACCTTGTTTATGACACCCTTTTAACTCTTTACTTCTATTGTAAGAAGTGTCTCTATTAGCTGCATTCTTTTATGGTGTATCAAGGTCACAAACCTCCTAACTAAAACTATAACATCTCTAACAATTGGTAAATCAACAAACTATGACTTATGGTTGTAATTGCCTCATGACTGCAATCTCACTATTTTAAATATCAATTTCTAGAATATTTGCTTTTGTTATTGTTCCAGGATTAGTTAGTGATGTATGAGGGTATGAAACCTTGTGTGCTAGAAGCTTCTAACCTTAAGCCTTGTTTCTTAATGATGACAACTCATTTCATTTACCAACATCTCTATATTTTCTTTGAACTACTCAATGACTTGTGCTCTTGAGACTTTGAAAGTAAACTATGACCACTTCATAGTATTTCAAAAGACTATAAGTTGTGTCTTTACATTGGTATATTATCATCTTACGCTATATTTTCTAGGCTCTTTCCTTATCTATAGCTATCTAAAAAAATTGGATCATTATTGCAACATCCAATCATTCCTTTGATGACTATCCTCAATGTGATCGGTGCTCTTTGGGTTGTCTTTATGCATGCATCCTTTGACTGCTATTTAGCCTTTGATCTTTGTCTTTGATCTATAACACTTCTTAGAAGGTATCTTTTGCTTTTGTTATAGTCTCTCCCTATGTCTATTATCCTTTCTCAATGGCAATGTGTATGTGGCAGCTATCATAAGTTCTAATCATGAAGCTTTTATTATTTCCCCTTAAACTTGCTACAACAATGTCTCTTGAAATGTATTCTTGATAACTCTGCACCACTACTAGGGAGACCTTCATCATTGTGTATATATCATTCTTTTGTGCTCTCTAATCTTGGCATAATGATTTATTTCATTTTTCTTTGATGTCTACAGGATTGCAATAGCCATTACTATCTTTTAGGTTTGCAATATTGATCACTTCTTTGTTGTTATTTCTCACTACCCTCTTTACTATCTTTTTTGACACAAACCTTTTAAGATTGCTATGACTTGCTATAATGCTCTATCTCATATCAATATGTCGTGTGTGTCTTATTTATGCTTATATCCCCCACTATCATGACTATGATGTCCTCATGGTTAAGACCTCTTTCACTATGAGAAGCAATGACTCCTAAGAAGAGATAAAGCTTTGTTTAGATCTTACGACTGTTTTTCATATTTTTACCTTTGACCTTTATCTTGTCACTGATAATAATATTCATTTTCTACTCCTTATGACACTATCTACGCATGCCCTTCACATGGACTTGATTTATGGCACACTTCTTTTCCTATCTCAACCTATATGCTATAATTATCACAGGACTGTTCTTTTTCAAATTTTAAGCTTCCATTGTGACTGTGACTACTAAATGTCTTTCTAATTTTGCCCTATGAAGTGTTCATGTTGTTAATATTGCAAATCTGAAACTCAATCTCTATGTCTCTATTCTTTTACTGTGTGAGCTGCTCCTAGTTTTAGATCTGTATCTTGCCAGTAAATTGTCACCAAGGCTACCCTTGACATCACTGTCTATAATGCTTTCCACTTTGTCCTTTGATTGACAATGTAAGTATCAATGAATAAGCTTAGAGATCCCTGGTCATCAAAATAGTGATCTTTTCACTGTTATTTTGGTAGACATTTATGTCATTCACCTCTTGTGCTCATACCTCAAAACCTTCAAGGTTTGTGCTTTATAATGTGGTCTTTTGAGATTTTTGACAATGGATGCTACTGTCTTTTGCTTACTCTTGATCTTCCTTTATAGAAACTGCCATGACCTTGTTGGGACTGTCTTCACTATTTTTTACTGAGCCTCAAATATGGAATTGTGTGTGATTTAGAGAACATTGCTACTATTGATCCTACATGCCTTGAAGCCTATCATGTTCACTATGTATTACTCTCTCTTTGTAGACTACTCTAAGAGTGGTTTTATGACTTTTATATGCTCCTTGCTCTTCTAAAATCTTTGTATGGTGACAGTGATGCTTATTTTCTTTTGCTCCTTGATACTATCATTAACTCTGCATGGCCTTTGACTGTTCCCAGCTACTGCTTAAAAAAAAAAAAGGCTCATTGTTTTATACCTTCAAACCTTGCTTCTGGTTTCGATATAGATGGTTCTGTGACTGCTCCTAGGGTTTGAGGATTAATCTTGGAACTTTGATTCCATTCTTTGTTCTGTTGGTTCAGATCTCCCCTCTCATCCATAGTCTTATCATTAAGAAAACCTTTGAGTAAATAAATTGTTCTTCTATGAAAAGAAGCGAAGACCATTCATATAAACAATCATAATTTATATTTTCACAAATGAAGATAAGAGAGAGTTACTAGGATGAGGTGGACCTGTGATGATAAAGAATGGTGTACTTGATCTTTGCATGGGTGGCTTAAATATCTTCACACTTTCTTTCAATCATATAAGCATGCTTTACACTCGAGACTCTTTTAAAAGCTATTCAACTTCTCTTTGCATCCTTGGAACTTCTCTTTCCATTTTGATGCTTGTTGCATATCTCCTTTCGTCTTTAAAACTAATAGAACACTGAAGATGGATCCCTCCTTTACCTATTGAAGAAGACATGTGGTACATACATATATCTTCTCTTTAAACTTATGTTATAGACCCAAAACATCCTAACCGCCATGAACTGCAACATGTAACTTAACAAACTAGGGTTTTCCTTCCTTTCACGTAGGAGTTTGATCTTGTTGTGGTTGATCCTCTAACTCATGGTTAACCAAAATAATGAGATATTTTCCCTCCAAACATTAAAGGTTGGCTTTTTTTCACTCTACTCGACGTGGGGAAGTAACTTTCTCTTTTCTTTAGAACCTTTTTCAAAATAAATAAAAGACAAAAAATATCCTTTACTTATTTTGACAACATAAATAACCTTTTGAAATAATTTCTTTGTAGAACTTAGAAACCTCAAAAAATTTAACATAAGATCTAGAGGGATATATTAGGCACCCATGACTGAACCATCAAAGAGGAAAGGTGAAGGTAATCCAAGAATCATAAAATGTTCAAAATGTTCCACTATCTATGAGACTAATGATTTCAAAGCTGACAAGCTTGATGTGGCATGCACTATTATTTTGTTGTAATTTAAAAATTCATTAGCCTTCCTAGCCATTTCTTTGTAATCTCCAATTCCCATGACAGCTAATTCCTGATCGGAAGTAATATACAACCAATTTAATAGCTTTTGAGCATCAAGGATTTTAGGTGTGATGGATTGCATGACATGTTCAATAGTGGTGCTTCCTCCAGTGCATAAGGAGTGAGAGTCTGCTAAGAACTTCAGGGCCGGTTGCAAGAAGGAAAAAATTGCTTTACTTTGTCCCAATAAGAGATGTAGAGCTCTTGAATTATGCGAGTAAAATTTGTAAGAGGAGCAGGAGGAGGTACCGAGGATTTTGAGAGGAGTTCAACTTCAACTTCTTTTGACTCTATCCTCTCGTACAATTCTTTCATTTTCTTAGCTAAATTAGATATTTGATGTTGTAACATTATCATCCTAGTGCTTTGATCCTGCACTTCTTTCTACAACTGATTATTACTTGCTTGCTCATTTTCCAAAGCCAACCTTGAATCCTAAATCTCTCTCTCAAACTGGGCTTGTTTGTCTTGTAGTTCTTGCAAGACCTGTTCTTTTACCTCTCTTTCCTCTGCAAGGAGAATTTGTGCATTAGACAACTCCTAATAATATTGATCCTTCTCCTTAATAGCGGTTTGTAATTGGTCCTGAATCTGAGTTACATCTAGGGAAGGTGCCCATATTTGCAGAAGCTCTTGTTCTTTGTCAAAAAAAACCCTGATTAGCTTATTCTTTGTGGCCTTTTCTACCTACAACAGGGTTGCTACATTATTAAGTGTGCTTTGGAGCCTATCTTTTTCCACCTTCTCTTGTTGCACCGCCGATTGAAGGCAAGTATTTTTTGCTTCTTTGGCTCATCCTTCTTTTTGCTAACATTCGACCGTAGCCTTAACTGCATCTAATTCAATTGTGAGCTTATTTGGGTATTGAGTACGCTTCAAATAATCAGACGACACCACTCTTTGAGTCTCCTCCATGAGTTCCACTTTATCTTGCAGTCATGTCTATTTTAAATTAATGCCAACAATGTGCACTGCATAATCTTCTAGCTGCATTTGACCTGTTCGCTTGATGATGTTAAGAGTCATAGCAGCAAACAATAGATTCTCACGATCTTTGTTGTAAAGCATCTGTATTATTTTTAAGAATCTTTTCTTTTTCTTTTTTGTGCCCTCTAAGCTTGAGCAAGCTTGGTAGAACCTACATGTTGCATGAACTCTGATAGAGAAGGAATCATTTTCCCTACAAAAGGGGCCCCAGGTGGCAGAGCAAATGGAATTGGGACTACAAGGGCTTGCGACTGAGTCTGCACAGGCAAGGTGAGAGGAATAGGGAGAAAGGAGGGATTCATTGCAGAACATCAGCAAGAGAGGAGAACATTGAACCAACACTTGATGATGCCATAGGTGTATAACTCATGAACCCTAAAGCTCACTCCACTGAGGATGCAGATTTTGACTAACTTGGAGTCATGGCAGAGTAGGAAGCACTTACTACTATGAAAAATGAGGCAACACTAAGTGAGGAGGATGTGACAAGTCTAGCAGATACAGGAGTTGATTGGGATTGCACATTGGTTGTAGAAGATATTACCACGACTGGGGAACTAGATATAGCAACTGAAACATGCGAGGACAAGGTTGTGGGTGAGACCATAGATTGAGAAGAGAGAAAAGTGTACCTGAGCCAAAGATATTGTTGATGCGGCTGAAACTTGGGTTACAACAGGTACTCACATTTGTGCACTTCCTAAAACATCAACTATATTTTGTCTCTTATTTTAGGGAGCCATGCTAACACTTGGAGGACTCTGAGGTTGAGATGTCTCACTAGGTTGCTTCCTCATGACTTGTGAGTGAGGCCTGCTAACGGGCTTCTTTATAGCTTCATACGCGGCAATGGGTCCAAAGACCTGAGAAGATGGTTTTAATACAACTTGCTCCCCCTTTTTCCCATTGTGATGTTGCTTCTTCTAGAATAACTGGATCTGCAAGATCAGTGCAACCTGGCAGAGGGTTGTAGTCGGGCTCTGTATCATCATCACCTTTATATTTCTTCCATTCTTTCTCAAAAACCTCATATATGGAGATGTTTCCCAACCCCACTTGGGTTTGCTAAATTTCATGCTTGTATATCCAAAAGGCTAGCCTCTTTTCCTCGGTCCAAACATCATCATCCATTTTCCTCTACAAAATGAGGGGCAATTTCTTGGCAGAATCTGCTTCCCCTTTTGGCTTGTAAAACTTCCACCATGGCGGTCGTTCCTCTTTAGGAATGAGGACCAGATTCACATACAACTTTGGATCGTCTTCTTGTGGATTTACCCAAGCCTCCCAATAATCATGTGGTATGTGCACTATGTGTATCTTCCTTTTTGAAAGGTATTCATCTAGGTCGTAACTCCATTTGTCATCAATAAAAAAAAACCTAGTTGAACTAGCCCCGAGGTGAGCACACCCTCCTCTTGGAGCCTTTTGTCAACAACAATGGGTCCTATGATCTTATGATCTTGAGTTATGGTGATTTCATGTCTCCCTACACCTATATGGGTTTCAATCATAACTAGTTACCTAAACATTTCTAGGGCTAAGGTACATTTGGTGACACATGTTGGGAGATGAAAAGGTTCTTCTATAAAACCATGGATTTTGATAAAGGAAAAGCTCTGACCTATGAACTAGTCAAAAGGGGGTTGTCATGACAACATCCAACAAATATGATCATTAGAGAAGTGAATAATAGAGTTAGGGTCTTCCTTATCTAGATCTTGCATGGTATGAGTCAATAAGGCATCATAAAACGCATATGCTTCATGCATAGCAGACAAAATGTGGGTCCATACGGTTACAAGCTTCTTCTTCTTTTGATTATCAAAAATTGACAGGTCCATATATTGACGAAAGAAATCTATATTTTGATGCAGAAACATATGGACCATAAATGAAATGTACCTGAACCTATATTGCTTCGGAAAATTTGTCAACTGTTCTACAATCCCTTGAACAAGGATGTCTACAAAATCATACCAACAAATCTCTTTCTACTTCTGAAATTTGAACAAGAAACTCATTTGAAAGGGATAGATACTACAATCATCATCAAAATTGAAGATATACGCTAGCATGGAGGCAGTGCCTTACATATCTTTTTGCTTCAAATCACCATATTGTAATGGAAACTTTGGAAGATCTTCAATACTTTGGTCCCTTTCCAATGCGCTATTATAAAAACTTACATCATCCCTTCTTTCTCACCAATATCCATCTAGCATCTCTCTGCGAAAAAATTATGTTCTCTCATCAAGAAGAGGAATACATAACATATCCTTGATAGCGTCCACTCTTATCATCACTCTTAGCAAGTTTACTTGAATAATTGGCAAATTCAACCCAAAATTCTTAGTGCATGCATAAATGAACTCAGGAAAATGGAGAGCCATTGGTACAATGTATTGTGAAAGGCTAAAATGCTAGAGTTTAACCGCAGGTGCCTTCGAATCACCCATCTTCTTCAACATCCTTTGGCAAGCGCCTTCTTGGAGATTTTTTGGATGCTCATGTAGGTCTAGGTAATAAACCTCTTCATATCATCTACCACCACCGAGGGGTTTTTGGTCATGCCTTTTGCCTTCAGCTTGTCTTTGGATGAACATGTTTTAGGGCATGACATGAGAGGCATAGGATATGTCCATAAAGGAATTCACTGTGGAAGATCCTACATCAATAAAAATGCTTTCTTCTGAAGCCATTCTTTTGTTCTTTGTTTTCAAAATTCTACTTCAAGGTGAATAAAAGTTCTCTTTACAGAACACTTCCTTTGCATGTACCTTTTACGTGCTTCTAATCTTCATCAAGATGTTGCAACCCTTGATTTTCATGTTGAACAACATGTTAACTATGCATTTTGCTCGATGCATGCGTCACCTCAAACATTTGTACAAAATTAAGTTGCATGATACCTGCGCTGCTACTATCTCAAAAAACCAAAAAGCCATTATGCTTTCTACCACTGTCATCTAAAAAAATTTATGCCCTTCTTGGGAAAAGCACATCCCCTCGCTTGTTGCATATTTAAGACAACCTGCTGAATATATATGAGCAAGGGGATACTCAAGATCTGCCACAATAAGGAAATTCTACGGAAGGATGTGCGGCTCAAGCTCATGCATTGCACACTCTCCAAGCCTCTGTACAACTAGATTATAATCATTTTCAATTCTTTTCGCTTGATGTGAAATCAATTGGCATTATGTATCAACTTGCATTGATTTATGAATTGTTAATCTTACTTTTAACTCATGTCATTTTGCTTCTATAAATACACCTCAAATGGATAATCACATTCACACTGGTATTTGGGTTTCACTACTAATTATAGAGGCTATGGATACTCCCATTAGACTATCAAGCATTGGGACTCAAATAGCTTTCCTAGACAACATCTTTGATTGTCACTTGTTGAGAATGACTAGCATAAAAATCAGATACTCATTGCCGCAATTAAGTGGGTACTGGGTGAGGAAATTGTAGGTTTTGAAGATAGATACCATGTCAACATGGATATTTGTTCTTTCTTTGTTGATTAACTGCTTGACATCAACCTGCCCAAGCACCTAATTATTCACCTTACTAAAGTGCTTTTCCCACAAATGTACCTGGGCAGACTAGACGCGGTGGTAGAGTTTGCCATTCCTTACATGGTAATCTCCAGAGTGATAGACTTGAGGCGCTTTGTTGACAATAGGGAGGTAGTCCCATGGCTTCCTTTTCTCTTTGGTTTCAAAACCATGTCCCTGGCGCAACACCAAGATCAAGTAAGGCGCACCTCTAATTTTTTTGTTGTAGTTGCATTGCCTAGTTAACTTAGACAACGTTACTTGGTACACTGACTTTCAGGACTACATTTTCCTAAGGATTTTGACTCCAGACAAACCTCCAGTTCTCCAGGTGATTATGATCTTTTCTAGTTTTGAGGAAGATGAAGATGATGAAGAAGACAATGAACATGAAGATGACTAAACCTTCTTTGTTGCTACTCTAAATTCTCTCTTTTTTCTCACAAGCTTACAAGGGCCTAAGAGCCAATTTTGTCATGTAATATGTAAAGAAAAATCAATATATAATATTTTTCTACAATTGGTGTCACATGGCTCTCTTTTATTGGAATGTATGTCTTTTACTTCTACCTTTTGTTTTATTTTACCATTCAAATGCTCTAAAAGGCTTAAAGATTTTGAACTTTGGCTTCTAGGATAGGACAAAACACGCGGCCTCAAAGAAAATGAAAAAAAACACGCTATTTACAATATTTACATGACTAAAATGAAAGGGAATCAATTGAAAGGCTTGAGGTGGATTCCATTGACAAGAATTCCAAGCACCTCACCTTGCATATTTTCTAGCTTAAAAGCATGAAATTCCTTACACTCATAAATGCCGAAGGGGCCTTCCCACAAGCTGTCAAATTTAGCATGCTATCCTGGCTTAGCACCTCGCTCATTATAATTTAAAACAAGGTCTCTGCACTTAAAATCGGGGTCTGAGCTATTGTTGTTCAACCATTTTTTAACAATATGTTGCCGGTTATTTAAGGCATTAAAAGCTTTCTCCCTCTCTTCTTATAATTCTTGAAGATCCGCTCGTTGGACTTCCATAGGTTCGTTCTCCTCCAATTCTAGTGACTTGAGTAATTGCATACATGGAATTTCTAAGGAAATTGGAAATTGAGCCGCTTTTTCATAAACTAGCTCATAGGGAGAGGTCTTCAGTATCTGCTTAGAAGTTATGCAATCTACCCAAAGTGCACTTGGCAAATGTTAATGCCACTCCCTTTTGTACTCTGCCCTTATCCTTTTGATGAGTTGGATCAAGTTCTTGTTTATTGACTCTACTAAACCACTCCCTTGTGAGTAATAGTTAGAGGACATTTTTAAGTATACACCATGATTGAGAGAAAATTGTGTGACCCAAGGGCCCAAGAATGCCTTAGAATTATTTGAGATGATTATTTTTCGCGGACCAAATCTAGTAACGAGCTCTTCTAGGAAACTTAAAATCTCTGACTCTGTTGCACTCTTTAGAGGAATTGCCTCCATCCACCTAGTTAAATAGTCTATCATAGTGAGGATCCATTTGTGGTTGGCAGTGGATATTGGGTTGATCATCCCTATGAAATCCAAACCCCACTGTGTGAAGAGTTCATCTACTACTATAGGTCTCAAAGGCATAGTTGCATTCCTATGCTTACCAACATAGAACTAGCATTCCTTGCATACACGGATTAAAGCATACACATTATTGAAAAGAGAAGGCCAGTAATACCCTACATGAGTGATTTTGATAGTTGTTGTTTGAGCTGAAAAATGGCCTCCTGCAGAGACATTATAATTGTGCAGGATCATTTTTTCTTGCTAATTGTCTACACATCAGAGAAGCACCCCATCGAAATTTCTTTAAAATAAAACTCCTTCCACCATGTGGTAACCACTATTCTATAGCCTATAGAATATTCTCTTATTGTTTGGGAGATCAGGAGGAAACTTCTCGGTTTTCATGAACTCCACCCTATCTTTAACCCAACACCTCTCAACAATAGGTTCATTGACAAGGATTGTTTCATCTTGCTCCTCTTCAAGGATCTCTATTTCTCAAGCTAAGTACTCGCAGAGACCTTTTCCTCAAACTACTTTTGTTGGTCTTATATCAATGTCATACTCCAAGATTTTTGTAATCCAATTAGCCCTCTTTTATGTTATCTCTCCTTCCATTATGTATTCCCAGACACTCAGATGAGCCACATGCACTGTAGTCTTATTGCAAGCAATGAAATATCTCAATTTCTTCAGTCCATTAACAATTGCAAATGCTTTCTTTTCAACGAAGTTGTATTTGACTTTCTAGTCCTTCAGAGTTTTTGAATGGAAGTCAATTGGGTGGTCTCCTTTTCCTTCGTCATCCTTTTGTGTTAGACAACAATGCTAAAATTACTAGCATAAACATACATCTGGAAGTCTTTGGACAAGTTAAGGTTAACCAAAATTGGGGCAGATGAAATGACCACTTTGATCTTTTCAAATGCCTCCTTATCTTCTTGGGTCCACTTAAAATGCAAATCCTTCTTCAACATTAGAGTGATTGGTCTGACCATCCCAGCAAAGTCAGATATGAATTTGCTGATAAAGTTGATTTTTCCAAGGAAAGACTAAATGCCTTTCTTATTCATAGGCAAGGGAATCTCTTTAATAGCCTTCACGCGATCTGGATCAATGGATACCCCATCCTTGGACACTACATGTCCGAGTAGTTTTCCTTGTGGAACGTCGAAAATACACTTCTTCAGATTGAGGGAAATTCCAAACTCTAGGCATTTCTAAAACACTAGCTCCAAATTATAAAAATAATCTTCCTCTCTTTGAAAACACAATAAAATCATCTAGGTGTATCATGATGATTTTGTTCATGAGCTCCATAAAAGCAATATCTATTGCTCTTTGAAAACTAGCTCCAACATTTGAAAGGCCGAAAGACATTTTAGAATGTACAAATGTGAACATTGTCTTATGTTGGTCTTCCCATTTAACCAACACCTAGTTATACCCGAAAATTCCATCAAGCATGGAAAACATTTCAGAACCAGCTACAATGTGTAAAATTTTCTCCCTAGATGGGAGAAGATAATGATCCTTTTTGTGAGTAGGTACCAGGTTGGAAACCCATGTGTTGTGCTTGATCGGATAAATGATTTGAGAACCAATCAACTTTTGGAGTTCCTGGGACATTAGGGACTCAATTTTAGGATTTACTGGCCACTGCTTCTGTCGGACTATTTTTTCTCCTTCAACAAGCTCAATGGTGTGTTGAATTATGTTGGGATATTATCCCTTGAGCTCGTCATAAGACCATGCAATCACTCCCTTGTACTTTTCACAAAAATGGATCAGCCTGTCTTTGTCCCATTGAGGAATGTTCTTACTAACCTTAAGCTTTTTACCTTCTCCAACTTGAAGGTCGATGTAATCTCCTTTATCAGTAGCAAACTTTCTTTTATCATTTCTTACATCATCACAATCAAAAAGATTTTCTAATGTGATTAGGCCTTTTTAGAAGCTTGTTTGACTTTAGTTGAACGACTTGATCATCATATGCTTCAGCAACTTTAGGTTGTAACTGCTTAGAAAATTCACATGATTGCTATATGAACATTTCTATCTGCTCATCATTTTCAAAAACTTGCCAGTGTAAATCGTTGTTTGGTATAGCTGATCTGACAATTACTTGGACCAAGTGCTTG
Source organism: Cryptomeria japonica (assembly GCF_030272615.1). Classification (NCBI taxonomy): domain Eukaryota; kingdom Viridiplantae; phylum Streptophyta; class Pinopsida; order Cupressales; family Cupressaceae; genus Cryptomeria; species Cryptomeria japonica. The sequence goes on from NC_081410.1 coordinate 393,566,778, forward strand.
TTTTCTAACAAGTTCGAGACAAGGTCAAATTGAGATACTATCATAGCCATATGATCTACAACTTTGTTTTGCTTCTAGAGAAGCTCTCTCGATATTGAAGACTTCAAAACTCTTGATCAAATCCCAGACTCGATGATGGTAGGAGCACATGCAGACATGTTTTGCGACAGACATACCTCAAACTTTCTGGACAACTAGCTCAAAATATCCCAAGATTCTTAGTTGTTTGATGCCTCAACTATCTGCAAGGCTTAGCCCGTGGACCAACCCTTCATATTCTTCTTCATTGTTTGAGCAAGCAAAATGGAAGCAGAAAGACCTGGGGATTTGTTCTGTGAAAGGAGATATCATGCAAATGCATGCTCTGGATCCAATTTTACACCTTGCTGCATCGAAATGTAAAGTCCAGAGCTTTGAGGTTCAATCCTCTTCTTCTTTTTCTCTATCTTGTAAGTCTTTCGACACTTTGGGAATTATGTGATCCTCATCAAAGATCACATAGGTTCCAAGGCCAATGGCATGGTAATTCCCATATGGGTCCACATCTATGAACTCATTAAGAAACACCTCTTGATATGAGGTGCGGTCGCTAGTCACTTCTTCACCCTCAAGCGACTCAACACACTTCATCTCATCTCTAGTTTTGGAAGTATGAGTTGCCTCAAAATTAATAATGGCTTCATCAACTGCATTCTCAGTATTTAGGAATTCAAATAGTATTTTCAATTTAGGTCCATGCTTGGTCCTAAGAATCAAGTGAGATTAGTCTAGGGAAAGGTATCCTCCTATTTTGGCAGTAAAATCACTAGATAAACAGATGCTGAAAATGAGGGGAATATCGATGACCACTACTTTCTGAAGAATTGTGATGCTTGGAGAAGCAAATAAGGTCAACATAAGGTTCTTAATTAAACCTATGGCCTATAATTTGTTTCCATCAAGTTGCATGACTCCTCTGTTTAAGGGCTCATACTCTAGCTTCAAGACTTCAGCTATTTGCTTAGGCATCGTTGTAGTACTAGCTCTAGAACCAATCATAGAGTTATGAAGCAATTTATCTCCTACAATAAGAATAAAAAAGAATGGAGTAGATTTTATTTTACCAACCTTGCCATTGTCGGGAACTTCTCCTTCATTAGTGAGCACTGCAGATGATTGTGATTGCTTCCTAGAATCTGGCTCTTTGCCCTTCACAGGTTTGATAGAGGGCTTATCTAACTCACCCAATGCTTCCCTCAAAAGGGTCTTGTGCTCTAGAAAAGCAAGAATATCCCATAAGGACACGTTTGTCAGGTCTTTCTTTAGTTTCTCCACCACGTCAAGAACCATAGGAATAGAAGTCTTTGATTCTCTAGGCTTGTGAGGTATAAACTTTTTGATTCTTTGGGTAGTGGACACTACGACGGGCTACTCTTGAAGCTTATATGAACTCACCTTCGACTGTTGTATAATAGGTTCTCCCGTAAATTGATTCTTAGAGCGAAGATTATAATCAAATTGTACCTAGGGTGTCTTTGAGGACGACGGGGAAGAATCATTCATAAACATCGTATCTTTGCCTTGCATCCACAAGAAAAGTGCATGGTTCGGGGCAATCTCTGCTTCTTTCTCTAGGGACATACCTTGCATTTGAGCCATGAGCGCAGAATCCTGCATCCCCAAGGAAGCGTATACTCATGCGTCAGGGTTCATTCCTTGACTTCTTTGTTCTGCGATCTTCTATTGTAGGTTTCCCCATGGGTAATTTCATGGCATGTGAGCATCATCACAAGGGAAACACTAAGAGTTAGTATCATCTGCTAGATTGTTCTAACTTACCACTAGCTCACTATTTTGGTTAGGTGGTATAGATTGCAAAGGGGTCGACACAGGTACGATTTGATTGTTAGGCTGCGTCTGGGTTGCTTTCGCTCCTCCTTGGGATTGATTTTGCTGATACGAGGGTCTTCCACCTTGATAGTTTTGGAAAGGGGGCCTAGTTGGTGTTGTTAGTTGCCTCTTAAGGTTGATTATTTCATTATAAAAGGTTCTTAGCAAGTTTTTCATGTCACTTACTTCAGTAGCTAGAGATGTGAAAGTAGAAGCGTTAGTTTGCTGGGCATTCGGGTAAACATACATGGATGGCGATGTGGATGTACTTGGAGAATTTTGTTTAGGCATTTGGTTTGACAACTCAAGAAAACGCGACATAGGAGGCCTTAGAGGAACCTTTCCTATATCAATAAGGTTATTTTATACCTGGACTGCGAGCTCATAAGTGTCAGGAAGGGTATTTCCACCTAAGGACTGAATCATAATAGATATATCGAAGTTGAACGCTTTAAGGTAGAAAACAAAGGCCTTGTCTGCAAGGGGATAGGCAACCAAAGATATCCTCTGCCAGGTCTTTTGGAACCTAACATTAAAATCCATCACGACCTCTTGGGGGGATTGCTTGATAGTTATTATCTATTGTAACAAGGAGGATTTGTTTCCCTTTTCTATGAAGCGTGCAAAGAACAAATCTCCCAGCTAGTCTCAATCAACTATTGAATTTGGTTGGAGAGACCTATAACAATCCTAAGCTTTTCCTTTGAAAGAGGTTGCTAGTAGCCTCAATGCCATATTCTTTTATCATGAACAATACATATATCGGCTACATCTTATAAATGCTCTTCAGGAGTTTTGGGATCTTCCCTGGTAAACTTTGGTAAAGATTTTAACATAGGGGTTGGAATGACATCCCACTGATTAGGAGGGGCTAGTGGAATAAGGGGACATCCGCTATTCCATGCAACAAAAATTTAAGGAGGAACTGTAGCCATTTGCACAAGGAATTGAACTTGGGCTTGTGTACCTCCTCCTGAACTTCTAACTTGGACTGTTACCAGAGGTGGAACTAGCAAGTTCATATTTAGAGAAATTTAGGATCTAGTAATAGGTCTATGGCTCATACACCCACTTAAGTTAAGAGAATTTTGGTCCCACCAAGTGTACCAGAAAAGAAACCGTTGATCTCTAGAATTACCTCTAGAAATACAGCCTTACGGGAAACTCAGTGTTAGGGGGAGCTATGCATTTTCACTGAGCAACCCCCAGGATTTTAGAAGTCGACTCTTCATTCATTGAGATGGGAAAAGGGAAGCAAGAACATAAAAGCAAATCTAATCTAAGGTGATATATGCTTGAATGGATTTTTTTAGTCAAATAATTGGCACAAAGAACTTCATATACATGTAATTTTAAGGCCCATTCAACAATCTACATGCCTTGAAAATTCCCCAAGATACATTTAAAGATCCTTAAAACATGAAGCAACAACACATAAGAATATCTACCAAAATAAAAGAGTGTATAACATGATTCAATCAGTAGAGCTTAAGCATACATTACTAGAGTCGAGGCTAAATTTGAAATTACACAGAAAATAATCAATGCACACTGAACAAAATAGTCCCAAAGGCCTGAGGCATAGTTTGATTACTTTAATTTAGAAGCACAACAATAGCTTTGAGGCTAAAATTCCTACCTAGAAACTTTATCTATATATCTTCAAGAAAATAAAAGGTCATAACCCCTTCATTATACAAACAATCCTCTTTAAATAGAGGAGAGCCTAATCTCTTGTTGCTGCAAACAAGAAAACCTCCTGAAAATGCACTAGCTAGCACTCTACGCATTCATCAAATATCATGAAAGAAATGACTTCATCTTCCTTTTGCACAAACAGGCACACCTTTTTGTTAATTGATCAAGAAAAAGGAATCCTAATCGTTCCCCTGCAACAAACTCCCTGGACTTAACTAGAACGATGCCCCAAAATTAGTTCGCAGCTAACCATTTTGTTGTTTGCCTCATGAGAAATGTCTTGCTTCTGAAAGTTGAATGTTTGGAGCCTTAAGGAACTACTTTAGAAGGACACATGATGGTTTCGGCAAAACTGCAAACCCCAAAATCCTATGAGACTGCCACAAGTATTTAAATGTGCGCCTCGTCAAAAAATAAGCATGTCTCTACAAGAGAGCGAGAGACGAAACCACATGGCGCTCGAGCGTGGATTGCGGTCAAAAGAAAAAGAGACCATCAAAAGGATATGTTGTGCCAACACATAGTGGGCACACGCGAACTGCAGTCCAATATGCCCCTGCCTGAAAAGAAAACCATACTTAGACAAAAAACAAAAGAAAAACCCCGTAGATGCAATGTGAATTAATATTCACATCTCCTTATAATACTCCCTATGAATAGATCCAACCCCAAGTGGGATCCCTAAATAGACCAAGGGAAGTGAACCAATTTGGAATCTGAGAATACGAGCGATCCTAATCTGGATAAGTCAGAGAGTATGAAAAAAGAATATAGAGGATTTGGCCTCGTTAATACGTTGCCCTGAAGCTAATAGATAAGTATCCAGGGTTCTCTTGAAACCAGTAGCCTCACTAATTCGAGCAAGACCCATTAAGGCAGTTTCATCCACAAACTGAAGATGAGAATGAGGTGGAAGACTATTAGACCAAATCCAACCCTGAATCAAACCTTGACAAACATGGGCCTTAATGAGTCTGCTGAGAACTTTTGCCATGATAACGAAAAAGTAAGGAGAGAGGGGGTCTCCTTTCCTAAGGCCCCTAGAAGCACTAAATAACTCAGAAGGTTCGCCATTAATCAAAATAGAGGAGGTGAAAGTAATGCGGTTCATATTCTACTTCACCCACTCACTACTAAACCCAAAGGCTAGGAGGACCTTTTGGAAAAAAGACCATCGAACCCTATCATAAGCCTTGGCCATATCTAGCTTAATAAACATGGCCTTTTCCTTAGAATTATCCATAGAGTGGATAGCCTCCACAATAATGACAATCCCATCCAAAGTCTGCTTTCCCACCACAAAACCACCTTGCTCCTCAGATATCGGGTCCTTCAGATACATCTTAAGCCTTTCCGTAATAAGCTTGGTGATAATTTTATAAACCACATTGTAGAGAGATATATGTCTAAATTGATCAAGCTTGTTAGCACCTTCCTTCTTAGGGCTAGGAGCCAAAAATGTATAATTCATAGTCCTTAACATCTGTTTATTTCTTTGTGATTCCTGAACCACCTCCAAAAGATCATATATAATGATCTCCTAAACTTTCTGAAAGAATTCAACAAGAAATCCATCAAGACCAAGCATCTTTCCCTTCTCCATATGAAATATAACCTCTTCCAGCTCCTAAAGTCTAATGGGGCGAATGAGGACCTCATTTGTTTCCCTCGAAACTAGAGGGGGATGCAATCCAAAACCATTGCTTCATCTTCACCAGTAGGGGGTTGTCTTAAGTATAAAAAGCAAAAAAATACTAAGAAGCCTCCTGAAAAATATCATCCTTTACACAAATCTGAGCACCATTCAAAGACACGAGAGAAGAAATAAGGTTGACATTACGTCTAGCCTTCACGGAGTTATGAAAAAAGATACTATTCCTATCCCCTTCCTAGAGATAGTCAATAGGAGATTTTTGTTTTCATAAAATTTTCTCACGCATCTCCCATTCTTCAAGATCCTTAATAACTGAAACCTCTTCCTTTCTCAAATCCACAGTCAATCCTTTCTCTCTAATGAGGCAGATTATATAATCAAGACATATTGCATATTCCACACCTTAAGCTTATACTTCACTTATTGCAACCTTTTAGAGAAGGAATACATAGCCCTACCATGAGCAAGCTTACCCTCAAACCACCAAACTTTAACAAGATCTTGGAGAGAGAGATTGTGCAACCACATAAGTTGAAAACTTGAAAGAAAGGCTTTTAGAAATGCTAAAAGCGACAAAAGAAAACTTTATCGACCAATGATCCAAACCTCACCAATCTAGAATCTCTAAACTTGTAGTCCATTTGTCACCCACCCAAAAACAAGATACCAAAAATCTATCAAGTTTTTCAACGATTGCCTCCTTCCCACATCTCCCATTATCCCAAGTGAAGATGCCATTATTTAGTTTTACATCAATAACTTTTAGGAGATCAATATTGAGATTCAGGAGATAAGCAGCGAGATCAAGCCTCACAACACCCCCTCTCTTTTCATCTAGACCACTAATAGCATTAAAGCCACCAACAATAATACATGGGAGAAAGGGAGACAAAGAATGAGCATATCTAATGTGGTCCCAAAGTTGAGCCTTTCCAATAAGGTCATTTACAGCATAAACATTAGAGAAAAAGAAAACTTCACCTATCTCCAAACTAGTAGCAATCATAGACATAACAGACTGAGTGGAAATCCACCAAAGATGGATAATCTTTCGAGGATCCAAAAAATAGGCCATTCCCCCATAACTACCATAGGCCCCAATACACTGATAGGAATCTTGAGACCAAATCCAAGCAACTCTATGAAGCATACCTTCTACAAAAAGTTTCATTTCATGAATAAAGGAAATATCAGGAGAGTGATTGACAACCAGATCTCGAACAACCTTTTGTCTAAGGATGTTGTTCAAACCCCTTGCATTCCAGGATAATACAATCATTTATGCAATTGGGAAAAATGGGAGTCAATGGTTTTAACTGACCTAGATTCCACCAAAGTATCACCAATTATCTTTAACCTTTTCTTGATCTGATTTACACCCATTCCGCAGAGGCTTCTCAGGTGGCCCCTTCTTTAAGGATTTTTGATGTAAACCTAAGGTCTTAGGACCTTGCTACTCTTACCAGAAGCTAATGATATCTGAATTGGGATAGAAGCATGAGATTCCAAAGATTCACCAGTATGTGGATCATCCACCTTGCTTGAAACAGGTACAACTGGGAGTTGGTAAGGCACATCAATATCCATATGCCCACCCACATGAGAATCCAAAATTGAATTATGACCTTCATCTACCTTATCTTTAGATAAAATCATACCCATAGCTCCTGCATCTAAAACTAGATCAGTAGGAATTCTCTCTCTTGAGCCATATCCTCTAAAACATCGAACCCGTTAAAATTCTCATCCATTTACCTATCCCTCAGAGTCCTTTTCAACCCTCTCCCTTTATTGTGAGGTTTGACTTGGATGAAACCCTCCTTATCTACAACCCCTTCCCCCAATGGAGCCTTCCCTTTGTCCACCTTAGGATCATAACTAGAAGGAGCACCTGACATTCCCCTAGTTGGATTAGAACGAGGGTATCATCTTTGTAAATGCCCATATTTTTTATAGATACAACATCTAAAAGGAAAAGTCTCATAATCAAGCTACTGAATCCAAGAAGATGATCCAAGACATATTTCGAGAGAATCTAATAAAGGCTTATTTAAATCGATCTCAACACAAATGCGGGCATAAGTAATTACCTTTCTATCTAATATTTGGGAAGTAGATCCAACCAGTTTACCAAGCAGAAGGGATATAGAGTGAAGGATATCACTTTTCCAGAATTCCAATGCTAGACAAGGAAGACAAACCCAAACAAGGACTCTTGATGGAAGCTCTTCTACAGAGCTAAACCCCCAATGCCATAGCTTGATGAAGAGCCTGACCTGATTAAAGAAGTAGGCCCCCCTTCAAAAGCTTTATTCCGATTTGACATGCATGAAAAAACCACAAGGAAATAATTATTAGCCCCCAAAAGAATCTCCATCTCTCCTTCAGGATTACATACCCTTTGGGCCCAAGATTCAATAACTAGTAAAGAAAGTCGAAGACCCATGAATTTGTCGATAAGAGCATGGCTGCACCAATACGTCACATCTTTCGACACTATCTCTGGTTGAATGACTAAAATAGGATGATCATGACTCCACTCCAAATACCCATTCACTTTCTTAATGCCAACAAAACCTTTTGAGGGTGAAGGTTCACCCCTCGAGGACATGCAACGTGGATGGTCATTTACCTTTTCATGTAGAGGACTAGGTGAATCTAAAGAATCCATAGCTCCAAGGATCACCAAACTAGGCGAAACAACTCGATCTACCATCACCCAGAGAAATCCAAAGGCAACTAGCCCCTATATCCAAAGGGAGCACAAAAACACCATAGATTAAAAGGAAAGAACACCAAAGAAAACCCCGATGTAGCAACAACAACACCTAATAAGGGGCCACCCAAGAAAAGAAAACAACAACCATAGGCACCTGTTGTAGGGAAATCCGAACAGAGCCCTTCACACCAAATCACTGCACACGAGCTCTCCCAAATCTCGCATCCCCAACACCACCATTGACAGACTAGAAAACTCCCCACTCAAACCCCTCGAACTAGCGTAATAAGCAAAAGGAACATGACTAGGCTTTCCCTAGCCCGCACAGGAAGCCATCGCCACCTTAGAGTTCATCGCTCTCTCCCTTTCCTTGTCGAATTAGAACCAAACCAAATAACTATTATCTATATTCTTGACAAAATTGTTGCTACAAAAATGATTTATTCTCAGATTTCCTAAAAATTCATTTATAAGAGCTAAATTGTATTAGTCAATGTGTAAAAAATGTTTTTATAATTTGTAAACATAAAAATTATACAAATAGACTTCAATACATAAAAAGATTTAAAAAATTAAAATAAAACTTATTTACAATGAATGAATGAATGAATGTTTTTAATAACGTCCATGAGGCCAAACAACCAATGGGACCCACAGATAGCTAGCAAAGAAGACAAACAAAGCCCGAACAAATCCAAACTGTTAAACCTATTTCTCCTTCTCCTTCTGCATCTTGGATCTTCTGCTGTGTAACTTGATTAGGAAATCCGTAACTCTTGGTATCTTTTCTTCGTCAAATAGACTACTTAAGGTGTTCACATTTAGTGTCTCAACATACTTACTCCAGATGTCACTGTAGGCTAGGCACTCCATGATGGAATGCCATTCAATCTCCACCACCCCTTGCGTGCAATATCTACACCTTCTATCTTCCCATTCCTCTTTGGGTATCATCCATCTCCCAGTTTCACATCTAAGTTGATGTGAGTTGGTCCTTATTTGAGCAATTGACATTTTTGCCTTCCACTTTATGTCCATTCCTATGTAGTTATTTTGTGTGTGGTCATGTGTAGGATTGAAGTGTTTGATATAGTATTCTTTTTTCCTCCCCAGCTGACCTACCCACATGTTTTCTTTGAATTTTTCCTGTACGTATTTTTTAATTTCTCCATTGTTATGCGGGCAATCTTGTAGGTTAATACTCCATTTATTCATCCATTTAATGTTTTGTTTCATCCATGTGCTCTTCCTTTTGTCTAACTTCTCCCCTGCTGCCATTTTTGGCCAGCGATGTATCTCAATGTTTTCTAACCTCCTTATGTAGCTTACCAATCAAAACATAGCTAATGCCTCAATAGGGAAAGCCCCTTCCTCCACTAGGACAATCTCATATGGGATAGATGATTTAATCTTGAGACTAATTGTAATCAAATGTTTTTGTAATCTCTCTATTTGCCTCCATTTCCTTGCTGAAGTGTTGCTACCCCATACCTCACTTCCATACAATACCATCGGAACCACAAGAAGCCCAAAAAGAGTTTTCTTAGTTTTCCAATCCCATAGTTCTTCTCTTTTGCATCTATTTTGGAGTGAGTATAAAGCTTTCCATCCTCCTTGGATCCTTTTTGTTCTACATGTTTCCCAGCTGAGTTTATTGTGGAAATCTAGGCCAAGGTACTTATATTCATTGACCACTTGTAAGGTGTTTCCCTTAAAGACAAATTCTCTATGGACCTTCTTTCTTTTCAGGGTAAAGATCATGACCTTGGTTTTTCTAGCGTTCACTTGCATTCCCGGCTCTTGGCAAAATTGTTCTAGAGCCTTCAAGTGTTCTTTCAAATCTTGTGTTGTTTTTGCCATTAAAACAAGGTCATCAACATATAAAAGCAACTTGATTACATAGTTGGTTAGATGAACTCCCCCACCCCCAAACTTGTCTATCCATTCCTCTAACTTGTCAATGTATAGCCCAAATAGGGTACGAGATAATGGCCAACCTTGCTTGACCCCAATGTCACTTCTAAAACATTATGATAGTCCCTCTTTTGTTTGTAACTTAGCCCAAACTTGGTCATAAAATCTATGAACAACAAGTCTATATTGTACTGGAATTTCCAACTCTTCCATTCTACCCCACAATTTGCCTCTAGGTACCCTATCAAAAGCTTTTTTGAAATCCACAAAATAGCAAAAGACTTTCCCTCCTTGTTTATTCCATACCTTCTCAATCAGATGTCTGAGTGTTATGCAATGATCAATGGTAGAATACTTCGGTCTAAAGCTTACTTGCCCATTTTATCTCTTTCCCTTCTTTTCAGGTCAACTACTGATTTGCCTTTCTATCATGCTCCCAAAAAGTTTACCGAAGAGAGGATTGATCATTATAGTGCGGTAATTTGAGGGGTTATTGATGTCACCACTTTTAAGCAAAGGGATGACCACACTAGTTGAACAATTTGTTGGAAATCCATTTTGGATGATTCCATTGAATATTCTTTTGATGTGAGGCATGGGAATTTCTAATCCCCACCTTAAATGTTCTGCTTGTATGCCATCTATGTCTCGAGCTTTACCCACTGCAAGTTTTCTAATTCCTTCTCTAATATTGTCCGAGGAGAAGAGTTTACTTCTTGATCTGATCATCAGAGGGCTATCTTTGTCTTGATCTCTCTCATATGGTTGCTTTGCATATTCTAGCCATTGAAGATTTGTGATATTATTTTCTTTTCCTGTGTCTCTTTGCTGCAACTCTTTCCAAAAGCCCCTTGGATTTTGTCTCCCGAGCTTAATCAATTCTTTTCTTCTTGTTCGCATGTACTCCTCGTTTTTCATTCTCACTAGTTTTGCATATTCCATGTTGTTACCTCGTATTTTGACCATTTTCTTTGATGCCTTACATTCTTCATCATACCATGCATTTGCAGGGAAGCTATTCTTATTGTCCTTTTTAGGTCTAGACCTTTTGCATGAGTAGAGAGCCCTGAGAATTATAGATGTCAACTTTATGCTACCGATCATTTCCTTGTTTGAATTGACCAACCCATTGACACCCTCTTCTTGCAACTATTTTTTGAGCATTGTTTGAAAGATTTCTTGATTTTCACGTGTCAAGAGGATAACTCCTTGAGTGACCTCCTTCTTTTCTAATTGTTGCATCTCCTTTTGATGTTGATTGTCTTTTTGCATGCCAATCTTAACATATATTGGGTTGCGATCTGATTTCATTTCTATGGGACAATCCTTCACCACAATATCTATTACACCTGTCACAAGCTTCTTTGAGCTTAAAACGTAGTCCACTACACTCTGACCATTATAAGTGTGACACGTAATGTTCCCTAAGCTCGACCAAGCCTTTAATCATTGCATATTATCAAATCATACAAGCTGCAAACTCCTAGCAATTCCACACCATAATGTGTGATAGCTGCTTTCTCATCTTGAGACATTCTTTCCCCTTTTTGACTCCCTTCTTCCTCTAACCACAAAGGATTGTCCCCTATTCCCTCCTCGTCATTAAGGCAAAGGGACTGGTTATTGGTTGTTCTAGCATTAAAGTCTCCAATTAAGATGATCTCACCTTTGTGATTGTATGCTGATATATCTTTTTTCAAGGTTGCATAAGGGTCCTCTTTGTCTAATTTCCTCTTCTTATAAAATTTTGAGCCATAAGGAGCAAAGTAGCATGTTGCAAGGTAGATTGTGAACTCTTTATCCTCTATTTTTATCCACATGTACTGTTTATTGGGGTCTTCTTTTTCCACATGAATAATTATTTCCTAAGAATCTCTTACTAAGATTGTTACTCCTCCATGGTCTTTTCCACTTTCTACCTTCATATATCCCTCAAATTTGGAACCTTACATCCTTCATGCACATGTGTTTCAAGGAGGACAATCATGTCCATCCCCTTTGCAATGGGCCCTAAACTAGCCCCCCTTCTCCAAGGGTAACCTCTACAATTCTGGCTTACCATTGAGAGGTGTGCTCAGGGGCCCCCACCTTCCTATTTACTATATGTTGTTTTGTCACTGAACTGGGCTTTCCCTCTATATATCCATGCTTCCTTACCTGCACTTCTTGCTGCTATGACTTTTTCCCATTTTTTCCTTCTCTCTTCTAACTGTAAAGGGATTAAATCTTCATCTATGAAGAATCGTGTGCCTTTGAGAAACCTTTTGTTCCTCAAAATTTTTTTCATGTCCTCAATACTTTTGAATATTACTCTAACATTTCTATTTCTGCCTTCTCGTGACACACTCCCAATTCTACTTGCTTGATGAATATGCCCTGTCCACTCCAACTTGTCAAGCTAGAAAGTCTTTAATTAACCTATCAGTATGTTCACCTTCCCCATAATTCTTCAATCCTTTAATTATTATATTTGCTGCCCTATCTTTTCTCTATCTTTCTTCCCCTATTTGAACTTTGATCTGTTTCTCTATGAGTTCCTTTTGACTCTCGATTGAACCCTTTGTTACTTGTAACCATGATTTTGCCTCTTCAAGTTGCTCCTTTAGTTCAACTTCTTTTATTTCTATGTTTGCTATTGTTGATTGAAGCTCTTGTAGGTGTGGGGTGTCTCTTTCCTCCGTCGTTGTGGAAAAATTTCCACTTTTTATCTGTCTTAGTTCCTCCTTCATGGTCAAGATCTCATGCTGCCCTATTTTCAGATTAGCTTGTGAGTTGGCAATTTCCTCTTTAAGAGACTTGTTTTCTTGGGTTATTTTATGGTTGGTTTCCATAACCTCTTGCCATTTGTTGAAATTCAGTTGTTCTAGCGCTTCCAAGCCTTCGATCCTTCTCTTTAAACCCATCGATTCATGAACATATAGGTCCGAGGACCAAGTTAGAGGTGTTGAATTAGGGCTGTATTGGTATATCTTACTGTCATCTTCCATCCCCTCTCCAATATTTGCCTTTTGTTGTTATGTTCCATCAATGCACTTGAGTTGATGCTCTTTTAGTCTGAACTTCATGATCCCCTTGCATTTCCATCCCTATATTTACTTGTTTGTGTTGCATCTTATGTATTATTGCTATTTGGTTGAAGTTTACTATCCTTGGCAAGATAGTGATAAACTTGGTATGCCCTAGCCATCTTAACCTCCTATCTATTTTAGCTTGCCTTCGTTGTAAAATCCTCTTATATTGCTTTGCATTAACAAATGTAAGTCCTTTTACATTTGGGACTTTGTCTTGTCCACATGCTTGAGATTCTAGACTCCTTGCTGATATATCTGTAGTGTATGGCATCATACTGCCTATCTGAGGCATACTCTTATGATCATTCCCAATCCTCTTCATGAAACTTTTCTCTAACTCTTCCAATGAGACAATGTGTTCATCTCCTTTGTATTCTGAGAAATCTATTAGCAGATCCACCTCTTGCTCTGTGATGTTTTCCACTATATTGTCTGTTTGATTTTTATAGTTTTATCGTACTGTTGCCCAAGTTTGTTTGTATTTGTTTTCAGTTTTGTTTGTGTTGCTGATGCCCAGAGTTGAAATGATTTGGTTTGAAAAAAAGTGCATATAAACAAACTCAGATATTGACAAAATCCACCACTAGAGAGGAAAATGTCAAATAAAACTTACCTGCAATGCCCTTTGAACCCCACTTTGAATCTTTGTCTATCTTTGTCTGTCTTGGCCCCACAAATTTTATCCTGCTTGATCCTTGTGCTTGGGTAGAGCCTCCCACGTTTTTAAGCAGATAAAATATAAAAAATACCTTTGATAACTTTATTGGATTTGGAAGCCTGTGGTTTGGCCCCACAACCCACTTCTTCTTTTGTTCTGGAAGGTTACCGACACACCCCTTAATCTCTGAGCCGACAAACTCTCTGTATGTCCACTATGTGCTCCCCTTATGCTCTCTCCGTGTCTTAGATCTACTGCCCTCCCTATTACTGCGTTCTCTACAAACACCCTGCATTCTCCCTTTTCTCTTTGTAACTAATTAAGTAAAAAAAAGAAAATTCATTGACAACAAGTACTAAGTAATGCAAGTAATGCATTGAAAGCACAAACATAACAACAAAAAAACCCAAAGAAATAAAGGAGAAGCACAAAAAGGAGGAAGGTAAATGAAAGAACATTGAAAAAATAATTAACCCATAGGCTTAGCAGGCTTTCACGTGGAAAGTGGTCTCATCATTGCTCCCCTCAGACCTGAAAACAAATTTCAACTCCCGATCAATATATCCGTTTAAGATGCTGCAAAAATCTTCTCGCGAGCTCAAAATCTAGTAGCTCTAAAACTCCGATATTTTCGTTTATTGTGAGTAGATTGAAGCAGCAGCTGTAGCGAGATTGGTTTTGATTAGTCTCATTATAAAAAAATTCCGCTTTTGGTATGGTTTCGTATAGCTTTACTTCAAACTCTGCTCATTTTTCTCATCGACATCGCTGACAGCACGACACGTTTTGTGCAGAATCTTGAGGTAAGTCACTTGCCACGGTTTGCGCGAGTTTTTTTTGGTAGGGGGAATCTGTATCGGGTCGGATCGTTTTTTGTCATGTCAAATTTCATTCTAAAACAATTCTGTTGATATCTGTTAAATTAGGGCATTGGTTCTGTGGTTATGTCTACGGCTGTTTTCATATATGATATTATTCTAATACCTACTTTTAGATCCCTATTTGTTTCTTCAGGTAGAAATATTTTGATCTGTGAAATGTTTTTTTCGTTTACTTTGTTATCTTTGTTCTCGAGGTTATTTTTTTTTATCAATTTTTCTAACAAAATTATTAAATCAGTATTGAATGGATACCAGCAACTGCGGATACTGTAAATTTTAATGTAATGGTTGTCAGCTATTTTCACATAGAGTGAATAGTAGAGATAGGACCATCTTTATATGTTAAACTTATTACATTCTTCTTCACAAACCTTATATGTGCAACAGTTTTGTGCCATTATATTAGCTCTGGTAGTTTAAAGACCAAGCGTTACAATGCAAGGGATTGGCGTAACATGAAATGACTAAAATTTTTAAAGACTCTGTTGAATAAGTGACAAACAGCTTAGTTTTCCAGATTGGTACATCTTCTCACATGGTTGGTTACTTGGTTAGCACTCAGGCGTACAATTAGTTATTAATATGCTTTTGATATTATTACATTCTTTTCTGAAACCATGTGTCTATATTACTTCAACAAAAACAGGGGTTCTACATTTGAGAAATCATCTTCCCACGGACAAACAGAGTTAGCATCTCCGCTTTTCATCAATTTGCAATGATTCAACATCCTTTTAGAATCAATTCTAGATAAGATTGTGTTTGGCATGTGTATCTTTAAAGTATCAAGTTTCTTTAACTGCAAAGAAGAATTCTCTCTTAAAATCATGAAATTTTAACAGTACATTTTGATTTATTTTAGCAAATATTTTTCTGGGTTTGGCTGCGTAAATTTTTATTACCAACATTTTAGATCAAATTCCATGATCCATCATCAAGGTATGAAAGCAAGAGAAAAGAATTCTGAGGATTTTAGCAGACCAAGATGACTAAATAGATGGAGGGAATTGAGGCACAAGACAAATTGACAAGAACCTAGGATCTCGATGAAAAAGATGAAAAAGGAGAAGCCTTGGGTGAGAGGAGAGAAAAGCAAAATGGTAGGGCTAATGACCAAATTTAAGTGAACAGGACAATAAGCAAGCAAAATTGTAATGGGCAAAAAAAAGCAGTGTTCCAAGGCCGTTGGGGACAGGGGGACATGGGGACGGGGGACAAAGGGCCTAAGTTTGGGGATGGCGGGGGGACGGAGGCAGGGTGGGGGGGGGGGGGGTGTGTGGTGGTGTTGATATAGTTATACATATACTTATAGTACTTGAAAAACTAGTTGTGAAAAGATGTATAACAGTATAAGAATTACATTTCAAATGAAACTATAGGAAATCAGTAAAATTATAAAATAGCAAAATTTGAAATACTAAATCTAAATACGAAGATTTCTAAGTTTTTTCTCCTCTTCAGCTAGCTGGTAAAAAAAATCAGAATCAGAAATGTGAATGAAATCAGTAGTTTTAATGGTTTTGTATTGCATTGGAGGAAGGGGTGGGGCCCACGTCAAATTAGGGTTACCTCCCAACCCGCAAAAATCGCCCAAAATTAAAATAAAATAAAATTTCAATTGCTTTTTGACGTGTTTGAACGAGAGACTTCTGCAAGTCTCCCCACCCCTCAAGAGATGCGTAGGAGTCTCCCAAGGAGTCTTGGAGACCCCTCCAAGACTCCTTGGAGATGCCGAGACGTCTCTGCGTCTCCGGTGGAACACCAGTGCCGGTGGCGGGACGACGGGAGACGCTATGTCCCTGTCTCCCTGTCTCGGAAACGTGGGCATGAGGGGTGGGGGAACGCG
This sequence comes from Cryptomeria japonica, assembly GCF_030272615.1. Lineage (NCBI taxonomy): Eukaryota > Viridiplantae > Streptophyta > Pinopsida > Cupressales > Cupressaceae > Cryptomeria > Cryptomeria japonica. The sequence continues at coordinate 393,583,088 of NC_081410.1, forward strand.
TTTCCATGGAACACTGAAAAAAAGAACAAATATAAAAGGACAAGAAAATAAATAAAGGATTAAATGAGACAAATTAATATTGAATTGGAATTAATTACAGGAAGGAGGGAAACACTTATTGACAAATAAACATACTATTAGCTAGCAATGAGACATAATTGAAGCTAAATATATTTACTTATACAATAACAAAAGGCTCAAAAGATAAAAGAAACTATAACCACATAGACAAAAAAGCTATAGTTAATTATGGTTTCTTTCATCTTTCGAGTCTTGTGTTATTGTGTACATAATTATATTTAGCTTAAATTATATCTCATTGCTAGCTAATAGTATATGTTTATTTGTTGAAAATTGTTTCTTCATTTTACATAAATTCCCTCGTTGTGCTTTATTCCGATTCAAGGTTATTTTGTCTCATTTTATCTTTTTCTTTCTTTTCTTTTAAAAAAAATAAAAAATTTGTTCTTTTTTTCCATTGCAATTTTCTTGGCTTTCTTGAGTATTTGTTTGCTTCTTGTCCTCTTTACTTAAATTTGGTTATTAGCCCTACCATATTTCTTTTCTCCAAGGCTTATCCTTTCTCATCTAGATCCTAGGTTTTTGTGCAATTTGTCTTGTGCCTCAATTCCCTCCATCTATTTAGTCATCTTGGTCTGCCGAAATCCTCACAATTCTCTTCTCTTGCTTTCATACCTTGATGATGGATCATGGAGTTTGATCCAAAATATTGGTAATAAAAATCTACACGGTCAAATCCAAAAGAATATTTCCTAGAAAAATAACTTCCTCTCTAAAAATTTGATTCAAGTCTTCTATATGCAAAAAAATTACATAGTTTGGCATTTGTCTCTTGTGTGCTTTAATCATTCAAATTTCTTCTCCTAGTGTTGTTTTCCATCACAATCCACACAAATGGTCTCCTATAATCTGCTTTTTATGTACCCCTAAAAGGTTTAGCTGCTTTTCAGGACAAAAACTCAACAAATTGAAAAACCCAAGAAATTGAGAGATTTTTAAGGATTTAAAACTTGTTTCATGCACCCTTTAATAAATAAACCTCAATGACACGATAACATCATCAAATAGAAGCTAATTCGATCACATACACAAGTATACATTGATCACATAAATATATTCACAAATTGTAGCTCAAGGAAATAACACACTTGGATATATAAATATTGTCAAATGTATACAAAACTCATGGAATATGAAATCCATGGCATTGAAACAAATATCAAAATTAAAATTATAAGACCATGGCTCGAAGGAGGTTGCATTACTCATCCCAACATCACAATAGGCCTTCATCTATCTGCAGCCCCCATGTTGATTAACGTTGGCCGGAGCCTCGATAGGGGTGGACGGGCTTTCTCACTCGAAATACTAGAGTACTCTCAAAAGTAAATATCTTTCTCCTTGTCTTTTCCAATCAAAAGTAAATATTTCTCCTTGTCTTTTGGCTCGGAGTCCCTTACCTCGCATCCTTACGGTAATGTTATTCGGAATTACATAAGTAATATGATCCAGCCTTCACATAAGTAATCTCATAAGTAGTAAGCTTGTATAGTTGTCCTCCTTTGGGTCGGAGCCCTAATAGGCGAATGTGTTGAAGTCTAAGATGGGTCCTGGATGATGATGTAGCCATGATATTTGCTTGTCTCAATGACTAGTATGTATATTCAAGTGAGGAATTTATTAGTAATTTTTTTGGAAGTCTTCAATATTGCATGTTTTGTTGACATGCTCATTAACAAAGAGGAGTAGTTAGGTAAATAGATAAATGGTTATGTTCTATTTTGACTTTAGCTAGGATACTAATAGATGAGATTCTTCTATTATTTGTCTATGCAAGGATTGATTGATACATTTTGCATTATGAAAATGGCATTTCTTGCCAACTATGACTTAACTTGTATTCAACAAAATTAAGGATTGTAGCATGCCAACTTTTCCTATGGCGGTCCTTGTATACTAAACAAGTTGTCCAATATATGAATCAAGATAATATTTGATTGTGGCTTTGACTGTGAGTGTGAATATGCAAAGATTTGCAACAAGGGATATGCATTATGTAGATTTTTATGATCATGATTCATCATTGGCCTATTACTTGCTTAGACTTATAATTTGATGTGGCTTTGGAGGCAACACCCCTCGTAGGGTCGAGGGGCAGTGACCCTCATGGGGTTTGTGGGTAGCACCGCGACGCGTTACTTGTCGTGATATTGGGCAGGTTTGAGAGGTGGAGCCCCTGCCACCAAGCCCAAATGAAGACCTTCAAAACCACACGAACCTTCATGGTGCACACCATTTAAAAATAAAATCCTAGATGGGCATGTCATAAACCAAAAAAGCATTGTAATTTTGTGTGTTATTTTTTTTTTTAAAGTTTAAAATGGTCAATTCTTAGGCCCAGACTTGCCAAGACCCGACGAGTTTGGGTGGGTCTCCAGATTCGGTGAGTTTGGGTGTGGAGCTATGCTTGCTTATGAAGAGTAATCTCAACCCTAGGTAGTGGTGGAGTATTGAGAGCTTCCAGCAACTTCAAATAAGTTAATTTGTTTATTTTGTTTGCAAAATACACATGTAGTTATTGACCTGCACATAAAATTGCTGCATGTGGTCTCTACAAGACCACTATTTGTAACTCACTTTTTTCAACCAATTTTGATATGTAAGTTAGGTAGAATATCTTCCTAGAATTTAATTACTTTATTGTATATTTTTTTGAAGTCTCGTGCCTGATACATTTGAGATAAAGATGTTATGTGCTTGAATAAATAGGTGACACAAAGCCGAGCATATATTATAAGAAAAGGCCCCTAAAAGGTTCCATAAATTCCTAGTGAATAACTTACTTACAATCATAATTCTCTTGGAAAAATTGACATATAAATTTACAATGTATGGCTATTTTTTCAATTTTCTAAAAAATTAATAATTTGATTAGTTAGACAATAAATTTGATATCATTTGTATATATTGTGTTAAAAGCGTGTGCATGCCCGCCCTGCCCCCTTTTTAGAGTGGTAATAATAAAATCAAATTTGAGTAAAATTTCTGTTTTATGTTGTCCTAAATCTTTGGAAGTTCTCACAAGTTAGGTGTGTCAAGTCCCTCTAAGAATGCTCTATAGAGTCACTTTATAGTAATATTAAGCAAAGGTATCTTCTAAAAGAGGCTTGAAGCATTATTTGAACTGTTAGAATAAAAGTCTATTGTGGCTGTCATATTTTCTTGGGGCCCAAATAGCACTGTCCATAAAGGAGGGTGAGTTTAGGCTAAATGAAACTAGAGTCAATGATTCATTTGAATTATTTCCCATCCGTGGGTTCTCTATGTTAGGAAAAAGGGTGTTGTACACCTTGTATAAGAAAAGAAATATACTTTAATTATGTAAAATAGATATTTATTTGAGGTGCATTTTAGTGGATGTGTTTAGCCACATCAAATATTTTTATGAGTTCACTTGTAAAGTTGTATTGTAACATTGATTAGATATTTTATGTGTGGGTTGCACTTTGGAGAAAAAATTAATAGTAGGAAAAATTAGTATCAAAAAGTAATTGTTGGGGTCAAAAGTTTTGTGGTCTCATGGTTTTGAGACATGATTTAGCTAATACCACTTGGTGGTTTTGTGTGAGCTTGAATATATAAAGGAAACGCATGTTTAGTGTTTGAGGTTGGTTGTCATTTGTTTTCAGCTATTTTGAAGAGTGCAAATGTGAAGCATGGCATGGGATGTATGTTGTATGGTTAGCCATTATATTTGGAAACATAGAGGATGCATTGGAGGAGCTTGATGTTTTAGAGGTATTCATGGAAACTCTATAAGTATATTGTAATATTTAATTGCTAATACATTGAGTTTGGATGCTTTGGAGGTTGGGTTTTTCCCTTATGAGTGTTTTCCTAGGGTGTGTGTTGTGTTATCTTGATAGAATGTTTGTCTATTCTTTTGTATGATGGATTCTAAATACTTGTTTGCATAATTTTCTCTCACGGGGTTATGTGGATATGTTTGTGTTGCTACAATTTTTTCCTTTCACTCCATGTTTGGAACCCAAATATCATGTACCCATGTAAGGGGAAAAACTTGGCCGAGAAGGAATAAGGATCACCAATTCTTTCATAATTGGTTTGTTGAGAGGAAGATAAGTGGTAAAAAATATTAGAAGAATAATGGTGAATCCAACAAATTGAGAAATGTGTGCTATAAAATTGGTGCGATCGGATCAAAAAATGTCTAGCAAACATGGTGTACGGATATATAATTTATATAATAAAATTGTGGGGTTGAATGAAGTGAAGAAATGGTAAGAGGCTGCAAATTTTGGACAAATGGGCTGACAGCCACTTTGTCTTTTATCAATATTGAGGGGGAGGATCTAGAAGATTGGCCATTAAAAAATTCCTCAAAGTCCAGCAAAAAATTGCGAAAAAATCAAAGTTTTATGTAGTATTCCAAAGCACAATGAGATGGTAGGATTCTGTTTCAATTAAAATGGTTTGAAAAATATGTGGAAGACAACTGATGAATTTAGGAAAACCTACATGCTTTTGACCAGTTTGAAAATAAAACTGCATATATCATATGCTTTTTTCTGAAAGTAGAAGAAATTTTTAATATGCAATTTACTAGTGTTAAAAATTTGATATGTTCTACTTATATGATTGACAAAAATAAATGTCTTGTAAAATTTAAAACCAAATATATATTTAAGTATGTCTTATATTTATTTTTAATTGTTATAAGCCCATCTTTAATATTTTCCATTGTATAGTGTATATGATTATTTGTATCATTATCAACAACTAATTGTGACTCGTAAGTATCTAAAATGTGCAAAGTATAATATTTATGTATATTGTTTTGGAATTTGGAGTGATCATTTATATCCTAAGTGGGTTTGACCATGTTGTAAACTGATTTTCTGGATTGCTCATTGCAGGAACTCTTCTATTTGATTAGGAAATGGTCATAAATATGTAAGCCAAGTTCCTTATAATTTAAGTATAAGTTTTCAAAATGTTGGATGATTGGGCTTCTTTGCATTCTGCTTCAGAAAGTGGATCTCATACCATCAATGAGTATGCTGAGGTACCCTTTTTGCCTAAGTTCATTCAAGAGATTGCAATGTTAATAGATTATACTTACTTTTGGACTGCTATTAATAATTTTTGCATCGAGTGTATTGTTTAATCAAGGGTTTTTCATTACATATTTTGAATTTTTATCAGGGACACTAATTTAGTTGCTTATGAAGTTTCTCATTTCTCCTAATCTTCCGGATAATATTATTTCTATGTACTTTGAATTGTGTTAGATAATGCAATGCTATAGGGTGATCCTTGATACCATAAAATCCAAATATATTTCCACATTATTTAGCTATTAAAGCCTTTATTTTGATTTTTAATTATGTCCTTGTTTTCCTTGGTTTGTGTTGTTGATATCTTGAGCTCTACTTTTACATGGTTTTTTTGTCTATTCTAACAAATGTTTGACAACTCCCCCTAGGGCTTGAGGATGACTGCCCCTTTGTATCGAGAAACTCCTTCACTTTGAAAGGTCTTGGCATTCAGATAACTTTACAAAAATTTACTAGTTGGGTTGTGGATCTAGAGTGTTAGGAGCTGAGTTTCAATATTACTTATTGCAGCTCTTGGGACTGATTCGTGAAAGACACTATTATGGCAGGCCTTAAGTATTGAGTTTAGTTGCAAGAGGCAAGGATTGGCTAAACTGAAAACATTTAACAGCTCAAACACTCTTAGAAGATGGTTTTCATGTTCTCTATGGCATATTTGTAATTGCCTCCTATCAAAACTTTTGCTTTTAGCTTTTGATGAATTATTTGTTGATTTGGGCTAGAGGAGACCACCTCCTCTGCCAGATATCTTCATTGCAATTTTCTACTCATCTCCAACTTCATAGTTGTATATTGTGTACACTGATTGTGATCTATACCATGACCTTGATTTGGAGATCTCTCATTGTATATTGCTGTGTGATGTCCTTCTTTTGGGCAATTTCAATGCTTACACCAAGACCTTTAAGATGCTTCTACATGATCATGTAGACAACGAGTTTGGTCTAAATGGGTTATTCTGAGGATATTTGTTTGTAAAGAATCTTAGCTGATAGGAGTAATTTTGTTATGGCTTAGTAGAGGCATCTTGCCTAGTTGGGTGAGTCCCATGGTCTTCTATTATTTATGGGATACCATTTTTCTGTGATTTCAATGACTTGCTTCCCTCATGGCAGGGGAGTGATGGTGGCAGATTATGTTGTTGATAACACACCTTTGATCTCCTGTATTTGATTTTTCCATAACTCCTATCATCTTCCACTGGCTTCTCATGTTGGCTTTTTATTCTTTGAACTACCTCTCCATTCTTTGCCCTCCCCTCCTATTTGGTTCTCCAATATTCACCAGACTACAATCCTTTTTGATGCTTCGCATGCTAATGATTATGATACCAACTTCTCTCATGTTCTGACAGGCTACCATTCTTATTATCACAACCAAGTAAAGAACCAAACATCCAATAACAGTAATATGAGAGGAATACAACATCAATGCGCAAAACAAGAAATGCATGTTGGGCACAATATACACAAATATTCAGTATTTCCCAAAGTCTTGAGCTGGGTCTTTCTGTAGAATGATCTTAATAAAAGGATCATGACATTTAACCAATTGTTTGCATTGATGCATCTTGATGTAGTGCTATTAATTAGTCATATTCGACAATAGAAAAAGAGAGAATTTTTTTTCCATGTCATTACTACTTTGTTATATTTTCTTTTTTTCTTGTTTTTTTCATCTTGTAAAATAAGAATTTGTATTGCAGACTTACGGTATTTCTGGAGGACAGAAGAATACAGAGAGCCATATTTTTTCAGTAGACACACTTGAACGATATGCATCCAAGGGTCATGGAGTTATAACATGCATGTCAGCGGGAAATAATGCTATACTTGTTGGAACAAATAAGGGATGGCTCGTTCGATATGATTTTGGAGGTGGAGACAATTATGGTATGTGCTATTTTCTTAATATAAAGCTTTAATAAAGTAATTATATTCACCCTCCAAAATCATAAGATTTTAAAAATTCTGCCAAAGGTGCTCAGTTTAAAGCTGTACAACAATACATTAACTTAGGCCACACAGAGTTTTGCCTAGGAAAATCAGATAATTGTAACTAAGAATTCACTGCTTTGGTTGTCTTCTTGAGAAAATGCATCATGAGGCATATGTACTTCAAAGAAATTAGTGGCAACTGCAGTGGTAGTTCTCATTTCTCACACATCAAGCTGAGCTTGACTTTGCTTGTGTGGTAAAGTTTCCAGATTAGTACTTGATTTTGAGCAGTCATCTGCATTTTCCTCTTTGATGCTATTTTTTATAACCAAGTTTTTTGAATAATATCCCTTTTAGTTCTTAAGCCTTAAAACTCCTGTACACCACACAATTATGACTGAGAGCATGACTTTCAAATAGAATTCAGTGTCATCTCCTTCTGGGTTTGGAAAATATCCTCTAGTCTATTTTTTGCCACAGGTACCCTGTAACTATAATTACGAACCACATCATGAGAAGCATCATGCAAAGTGCAAGTTCACATGCCAGTCTATCAGATTTTGCTGCCAACGATTTCCTCAAATGCATCAATAACAATCCTCCTAAATTGAAAAAGCATAAGTGCAATTAAAATTTAAGATAGATGTGCCTTTTGTTTCAGGTTTAGGGCAAAGTTACAAATAAAGATATGTCTTGTAGGGGGCTTGTTCCAAAGAAAGTCTTTTCTGATTCAATAAGAAAGCAAATATGGAGACCAGTTTTAGATCAATAGATTTAATCTTGTTCTTGTTTCGGCCTTTTTCAAAGATAACCAAGATCTGCAGCAAGGAGATAAAATCTTGCACCAATTTTTAATAGAGATATGAAACTTTGTCTTCCTATTTAGTTATTTACAATTTTACATTCTCAGTCATTTTATATGGGTATAGGCCATGCCCAGTGTAAACAAAGGATGACATTTTTTAACATATTTTATCACAAGAGAGAAGATAACTTCATTTCAAACAGCATATACAATCATTAGTGCAGATCTGAATTAAGGTAAGACAGGAGGAGGGGACATGACCTTTCAAAGGGATATCTCTTTCCTAAGAGATGTGTCTCCTCAATGAGATATGAGGGTATAAAAAGAGTAAGCAATTAATATGGACAGGGGGGATATGGAGAAAAAGAAGAAAGAATGGAGCATAAGGATTAAGGAAGGATTAATGGAAGAGAAAGAAATGGGCAGAAAATAAGGAAGCGACTTTTAAGGATAGAAATGATGAAAGGTCGTGACCTTTGAAAGGATGGTAATTGTGAAAGGTTGTGACCCTTGCAAAGAGAAGGCATGATGAAGTGGTGTGACTCTCCCTCACATTGGAAGTTGCAAGGGGGAGAAGGTTTCATTTGAGGAGAATGGAAGGGGAGTTGTAAGAACCCTGCTGGTTCTAACTCTCCTCTGATGCTATTAATGACTGTTTTTGTGTTTTTCAATAGCTTTGAATAATTTTAAATAAAAAATAAGAAGTGCGCCAGGCAAGAAATGCACATAAAACTGAATAGACAAGAAGTATAGAGCAACTGCAACTATATTATGAATCAGGTAACTGCTGCAAATAAATCTAATACAAATAACATGCGTGGAGGTCCTCAGATTATTTAAATAAGAAAATTCTAGATCAAGCAAGGCAATTCAGATTATTTAAATAAGAAAATTCTAGATCATGCCCGGAGGTCCTCCGATTAGAATAAGGGGAATTGACAAATTCCCACGCCCAAGTCCAAAGACTGAATTCTCCACGCCTGAAATAGGATGGGAGACCCTGATAGAGCTAGGCGTCCAAGATGGAGCTGACAGGTGCTGCAAAAGGGAGATGTTTCAGCCCCCAATCCTCATGCCTCAATGTGGTGCTGTCTTTTGGCTGTGAAAATGGTACGGCCAGCCAGGAGAATTGTACGGCTTGCTTATTGAAAGACTAAAACTGCTGAAAGAGGGCGCCTAAACCAAAGGCCCTTCCTTATTGAAAATTGGAACAATTAATTGATGAAGATATCTGGTGAAAGCACAAATGGACTCCAGAATGAAGCCCTCTCAGAATGCAATGATTCAGCTGGTCTTTCACAGCTTCAAAATTGCAGATCACTGAAGAATTTCCATTCTCCAATTGAAGAAATTCACTGTAACCCTTGTCTCAGACAAATGCACAGAGAAGCCAAAAAGAACAAAGTCAAATAATCGATCATATGAGGTCGAATTGTCTTCTTTGCTTCTTATAACCCTAAAAAAGGCACAATTCTCCAAAAAGTGCGATTTCCTTCTTGAAAGGAGTTAAATACATTTAAATTGTATTTAATATACTTTATGCATCATTTAAATAAATTCCCCACTTGGGCGTACCTTTTTGATATCCACTTTATAGTATTTAAGAGGTCCACCTTTTAATAAAGTTGATAATATAACTTTATAATAACCCCTTTAGGATTAAATATAACTTAACCATTTAAATATTAATATCTCCCTCAATATTCAGTCTTTTGATGTGCCGTTAGAAGTTGGGGTCAACACTGTATAACCCCCATGTGTCCAGGTGCCCCTGACTAAAAATAGCTTCATTGCCAGATTGACTTACTATAAATAGTAAGTTCCCCAACTAAGCTCAAACACTGATCTACAATGGCCTGGAACTGAATTGAAGAAATGGAGTGACAACAACCTCCATTAACTACCATTGGGACCCTCTATCCAAACATATTAGCCTACGAGAGTCCAAGTAATAGGCTAACCGCTAACCCATCTACAACTGATACTGACTAGAGTGGGGACATTACAGGAATCCTAGCAGGAGTATCTTGGATAAGACGTTGAATATACAACAAAGGAATTAACTAAGACAGTTTGGTATGAATTCTCTATATGGGCATAAGAAGTACTGTGACTGCATAATTATATTTCTGCATATCTATTATTATTAGTGACTACTATCATGATTGCTTATACACATCCAAATAACAGTCTGATTTAGTGACATCCTACAGTTAATCTTATGCTATGTATTCCTTTATATTTTCTGAGTGCTGCCAACCATGGTGGAAGGAGTGTAGGTCTACAAGAGGGGTACGATGATGGGGCACTTCTTTATGTTATGCGGGCTCTATGAGGGAACTAGATGGTTCCATGAGGCCAAGAGGGTACAGAGGGTACTGCCCTTGGGCCTAGAGGAGATGGCATTCCAGGGCACCCTGTTGCAGCCTCATTCCCCTACCATGGTGCAAGAGGACCAACCATAGAGACGGAAAAGGTTGGCAAGATGAGGGGATAATGGAAAAGTGGACACTTCACTGGGTAGACCACCTAATATGGATGTCATGGGCCACATGAGGCCAAGATGGATGGTATATCTGCTGTTGGGCCTAGGGTAGAGGGTCCAAGATACCCCATCAAAGTCACACCCTCCCTTGCTCTCCCATGGTTGGGTCCTTCAAAGCTATTTAATAGTTTATGAGTAAACTAATAAATCTGCTATGAATTCACTGATTATGATAATCTGATCATTGTTGTAAATCTGATTTAATTTACTGATTATAATACTCTGATTATTGTTGTAATATGATTTTTGGAATCATTGTTGGTAAGGGCCTTCTAATCTGTTCGCAGGTTTATATCAGGGGAAAGGTATAGTCTAAACCCACCTAATTACTTTGAAATTTAGAATTAGGGCAAATTTAGGGCATTCCCAATTAGGGGACATTACTTTTAATCAGTGGAACTAAAGATATAATACAATAGGGGCCAGATTCCACTAGATGATATAAATTATAGAAGAAAAAAGGTGAAAAAATCGCTATCAATTGGGGATCATTGCTGAAGCCAATTTTTATCCCCCAAAATTGTGAGTTTTTCAGTAAATTGAAGTCAATTAGTTTTGACCTGTTTTAGCAATTTTAAAGATGTTTAAATTGGGTGTAAATTGCGACATAACACTCCAAATTTTTGCATTTATTTTTGACTATTTGTTCAACTGACAACCTGTGAATTTGTTGTTCTTGATAGGGTTTTAATCACGTCTCTTTAGTCAAACACAAAATATTTCTTTTGACAGTGCCAAAAAAAATTGTGAAGCGACCAGGGCAAATGTTAAAACTGCATATTCTTGACTGTTCTGACTGCGATGAATGTAACTGTTCTAAATTCTTTCTATCAAGAGGCAATGCTTTTTGCTGGTCTCTGCAAGTTCATGTCTATTAGCAATAACATATGTCAACTACCCAACTCCAGGGACCCTTCTCTCATTATATAATTGATAGATTTGGTCGTTTATGTGTTTTTGCATTCAAAAAATTCGAGTTCTTGCAATAGGCTACATGCTGTAATTGTAAACATTGAAAGAACTATGGATCAGGTATTAAAAACTGATATATTTAAAAAAGCATAGCAAAATAGACATAGAGGAAGTACTATTAGTTTTACTTGTTAATCCAACAATTCTCTTGTGGGAATCAAAAAGCATGCTAAGATCAAAGCAATACAAAACATACAAATTAATAAATACCCTCATGCAAAATACCTTGCTATTCCGAGATTTCTAAATGTTAGCTAATTTTGAAGACAAAATAATTGAAAAGGTCATGTTTGTTCGATATAAAAAGGAGAATTTTTCAAGAGAGATTTAATAATAAAATAGGGGAATTTTTTTGAGAAAGACCCAACTATAAAAAAGGGGACTTAATTTGAGAATGTTTTAACAATCATATTAAACAAACATATCTCTAATAGGTTATAGGTAAGTGTTGTGACATTTTCACACATCGCCCCATTGCAAATTGGGACCTTCACTTTTTCACTTTCTAGCTTAGTGTTTTTGATTAAGTTGCATTGCTTGGCAATAATTTCTTGATCTTTTAGCCCCCCTCTTTTGAAACCTAGTAACCTTACGATCTCCTCTTCTTTCCTATTATTAGTGAAAAAGAAAATGATTTCAGATTTGTTTGCCCCTACCTCTTGTCCAGAACAAGTCATTCAAAGGTTAAGAATTCGCCTAATAGCTTTAGCTTCTCGTCTGCTGGCAGCTCCAAAGATGAGAGTATCATAATTGCTGATGTGAAATTGAAGGAAGGGAACTAGTCACTTTAAAGCCTACTATGCTGCCCCTCTGCCTTTTTGCACTTACAAATCTACCCAAGGCTTCGGCCATAATAATGAAAAGAAAGGGCGACAAAGGGTCCCTTTGCCTAATGCCCTTGGAGCTGTCAAAGAAGTCCTCGGGAGAGCCATTAATCAACATTGAATATCTGGGATTGGAAATCCAATTGAATATCCAATCAAGCCAATCTCTTATAAACCCAAAAACCGCCAATCTACTCTATGATAGGCCTTTTTGATTTCCAATTTACTTAACCTGGTTGACTCCTTTAACCTTTGGATCGAATGAATAGCTTCTTGAGCAATTATCACCCCATCCTGATTCGATCTAACTGTAACAAAACCGCTCTGCTGTTTTGAAATAATATTAGGGGTGATCAATTTAAGCCTATTCACCACTACCTTAGCTAGAATTTTGTAGAGGGTGTTACAAAGAGAAATGGGTTTGAAATCATCCATGGTAGTAACCGCTTTTTTCTTGGGAATTAATGCCAAGAAGGTATTGCTGATTTCTTTGAGGGATCTTTAGGACACTCTTGAGTCCTCAATCACTTCTTGAATGTCCTTATTACCAACAATCCCCCAACATTTCTGAAAAAATGAAGTGTTGTGACGTTTTCACACATCGCCCCATTGCAAATAGGGCCCCCTATTTTTTAGGTCCTCTTGGTGTTTTGGTTGTGTTTCTTTGGGTCTTTTCGCAGCAGTCTCTTTGGTCTCCCAGGTTTGAAAGTGATTGGGATGAAATTTGATCAGGCCTGCAAGTCGTTTGAATAAATTTGGTTAAGTCTGGAACCTATTTTGTCCATTTTAGGGTTTTGCCTTTCAGACTTGGATTTGAGGGCTTTCCTTTAGGGTTTTGGAAAAACTAAACATTGCATTAAAATCAGGATCCTTTAAGGAACCCACTAGTGAAATTTGAGCGAATTCTCAGCAACTTTCTATTTTTAGAAAGTTCCTATTTTTTAGGGATTTCACTGCCTCTCGGATTGTCTTTATTTTGCCAAAAATCAGACCTACAATTTTTAGCAGTTTTTATTTTTAGTAAGTTTCTATTTTTAGTAAGTGTCGTCTCATCCTGTTTTGCCCTAACCTTGACATTCTGAAGTACTTACTATTTATAGTAAGTCTATTTTTGGCAGGTTCTTTACAAGCAGGGCTCTTGGCACTGAAGATTGCACATTCCTGAACATTTCTAAATTTGGAAAGTTTGAGAAGGCACGCTGACTAGTCGAAAAATGGCTGTTTGAATTCACTCCAGAAGTGGAAAGGCATTGAAAAATCTCCTAAGCCATGGAAATCTAGTTCAATCCAAGATGGCAACCTGATCTGGAAAGTGTGCAAAAATGGCTAAGTCTTGATAGAGGCCAAGTAGGAATCCTTCACCAAAGAAGTGCATCCAAAGGAAGGTGGGAATTAAAACAGGGTCTTGGAGGAATTTTCCTTCCAAGACCAAATTCTTGCAGTTGGTCTAAATGGCGCTCATGTTGGGAGTTGGGCGCTAAAATGGGGGTGTGGAGGAATATTCCTCCACCCCCAAAATTCCTGCACCTTAGCAAATCAGCACCTAGGCATGAAGAAGGGCGCCAAAATGGGGGTGTGGAGGAACTTTCCTCCACCCCCAAAATTCCTTGACCATGTGGAATCGACGCCAAGTCAGGTATGGGGTGCCAAAGTGAGGGTATGCAGGAAAAGTCAACAAGGTCAAACATTCCTTCACCACATGGAAACAACGCCCAGGAAGAGATAGAGCATTGGACAAGGACAAGGAAGGAATTTTCATTCCAAGGTGAAAATTCCTCCACAGCGTCATTCCAGCGCTCAAGAGAATAGTTTTAGAAGAGTTAATTAAAGATCATCATCATCATTGTTGAAGCTGGATAATGTTGAGTATCAAGAAATATTCCTTCATGATGATCTATCAAGCCTACAAGTACAAGTTAAAAGGTGGATTCATAGTCATCATCCGAGTCACTATCTCTACCAATCGAAGGAGTTCCACATCAACATGTCTTGATTCAATGTACCTGACTCGCCCATGATGGCACAAACTTAGGGGCACCTACCCTTATTATCTATTGGTTATGCTAAAATGTTGTAATTATTTCATTAGCAAATTGAGTTTGTTGTAACAAACCCTAATTAGGGTTTTCATTGTAAAATCTTGGCCGTTGATGGAGATTTGATCCTGACCATTCATTGTAACGAGCTCTCAATATAAAGCTCAAGCTCCTTATTTTGTAAAGGTTAATAGGGAATAGTTAATAGTTAGTAGCATAGAAATAGAGAAGGATAGAATAGCAATTAGAATAGACGTTAGATTAGGAGAAGGCAAAGATTGTTGTCAAAACCTTGTTGTAAAGAACAATTGATTTCATTGAAGTTATGGTGAATTTGATTTGTTACTTCAACAACTTGCATGATCTTTACTTCTCAATTTGTTGTCATGTTGATTAGATTGAATGGAAGAATTAGTTGAATGTATTTGTGTGGAATCTGTTTAGTCCATACCACTTGCCTCTTGTTGATTGTAAGTGTGCCTTGCGTGGTCAATTGGAATGATATGAACCTAACCTCAAATTGTTATGTGTCCATTGTTTATGCATTAACTTGAATGGTGAGCAATGTTTGATGGTAATGATTTGAACACCTTTGAAATGTCCTTAGAAGATTGCATTGAGCTTGTGTCAGATTGTTCAAGTTGATGGTGAGACCTCGCCCAATAGGATTCCATCTAATCATTCATCCATTTTCTTACATTCTAGGTTTTAGAATAGAACTCCCCAACCCTTTATCTTTTGCCCTTTTTTCAATTCAAGCTAGTTTAGGATAAAAATCATCACAAGATTGCAACATCAAATGATCAAGTTCCAACGATTCAAGCATTCGACTATTCAACGTAAGTCTCCTTGTGATTCCAGCATAATCACATCAAACCAACAAGCTTATCCACACGTCGTGACCCGACATACCAGAACCTTGGAGTTGTCTCAAGTGATCCTTAAGCTAATCTTCAATATTTGAGTAACTTTGTTCAAGAGAGGATAAGATACTTTTGGGTATTTTATTTTGTGTTCGCATGTGCGTAAAAAACACATCAACAGGATACCAATTGTAATAGGCTGGAATTAATTGTATATGAACATAATGGGCATTTATTGTCGATTCCCACCTTGTTGCATCATGTGTGGGGAATCTTGTAGGGAAAACCCTAATTAGGGTTTGTATATCCTCAAGGCTTGAAGCCTATATAAAGGGGTGACCCCCCTCATTTGTAAAAGGAGGGAGATTAGAATGAAATTGTTGCGATAAGTTTTTGAGATAATAACAGTGAAACATTGTTCTTTGATGGTGTCCACTTAAGTTATTTTTCAAAACTTGCATGCTTTCACCTTCCTCACTTAGAGTAGAAGTAGAATAGTGCTTTGGTTTCAATGGAGAATTTAATGGTGTTTGATGAATTTCCATGGTTCATGCTTTTTGCATCTTGTTGATTATAAGTTGCAGTGTAAAGTTAGCCCGAACCACTAAATTTATGCTAAGTTCGATTGTGGATAGTCGTTTGGATTGCACTGTTTTGGGTATTCAAATGCACTTTCTCGATTTGAAAATCCTTCAACATCCTTGGAAGATTGTACCAGTTCTTGTGGAGTTGTAGTTAATCTTGGCGAAGCAGAATTTGGTTTATTTGGAATTCGTCCATTAGAGCACTATTTGTTGATATCAGTACCCTTAGGAGTAGATTTAGATCCTTCTAAACTCCTTTCCCTTTAATTTCAGTTCATTCCAGTTCAGTTTGTTCGAAGCAGAAGCATCATAGAATTGTTATATCTGACGATGAAGTTCCGGCCATTTCAAAGAAGTGAAAGAACGACCCAAATGTAAGTCCCCTTGGATTACCAGCATATCACATCAAGCCAACTGAGTCACATCCATTGCATAATCGGAACCTTGGAGTCAATTGTTCGAACTTATTGCAATCTTAGCATACAATTGAACTTTGATCAAGAGAGAGTAAAGTGACCGTTGGACAACTTTATTTTGTGTTGCGCGTGGTTACAAAACGCATGTCAATAGGAAGTAGGGAAGCCATCATGACCTAGTGCCTTATTGTGATGCAGCTCAAAAAGAGTAATCTTGATTTCCTCCATTGAAAAGCTATCCATTAACATTTTGTTTTGTTCATCAGATAAAAGCAAAGGAATATGCTCCAAAAACCTTTTGTTGAGACCCTAGAGCAAATCTACTCCACTTATTAAGCAAATCCTTAAAATAATTGATTGCTCATTCTTTAATATCTTCAGCGTCTTCAACCAACATCCCATCCCCTTTGACAATCCTTGAAATTCTATTTGCATTTCTATGGGCCTTAGTACAATCATGAAAGAAATGAGTGTTCTTGTCCCATCTTTTATCCAGATCTCCCTAGATATTTGTCTCCAAAAGGTTTCCTCTCTAGCAAGAAGTGTCTCATATTCACCAAGCAGTTTTTTTTCCTCGAGAAATCTGCCCTCATTCATACCTACATTAAGCACTTCATTGTTCAACTGTTCCAACTCTTCTTCCACCCGTTTCTTCGCTGCAAAGATGTTTTTGAAGTGGTTTCTATTCCACTCTTTGAGCTGCTTTTTAAAAAATCTGAGTTTTGTTACAATCTGAAACATCTTGGTTCCATCAACCACACACTCCTTCCACCACTTATCCACCAAATCCAAGAAATCGGGATGCTCTAGCCACATATTTTCAAACTTAAAAGGGCATCGATGGTGCCTTTTGTCTCCTGAAATGATGAGTTGGATTGGAAAATGATCCGAACCTGACCAAGGTATGATAATGCTTTCAAAACCAAATGGAAAATTTGCCTGTTTACCTTTCCAAAAGAACCTGTCCAAGTGTTTAGCAATGCTGCTGAATCCTAAATGCCTGTTGGTCCATGTGAATTGACCGTTAGAATGGTGGATCTCCATTAATATGCTTCTTGTGGTCCATTCCTCAAAGTCCTTATGGGATTGCAATTTCCTTCTTATTCCTCCCTTTTTGTCTGCAGCATGGAGGATAGCATTAAAATCACCCCCAATCAAATGAAAATCTTGAGGCCACATCTCCAGAATAAGATCAATTTTAGACCAAGTCTGTCTTTTGTCCACACACATGAGACAGGTCCATAAACATTTGTCAAGAGAAATTGGAGGTTGGAAGAAAGGCTGCAAAGCTTGCAACATATCCATTGTTTCCTAATAGCAACTTCATCAACTAATACTGCTTGGGGTTGCCAAACAACTAGCAATCCTCTAGAGGCCCCATCTAAGGGCAACCGGATTCCTTGCCATATCTTCAATCTTTTGATGAACTTCTTACTCTCTTCATTGTTCAACTTTGTTTCTTGAAACATGACTATGTCTGCCTCTACCCTACTCAGTTGTCTTTTAGCCAACCTTTGATTTTTAGGGGCACTGATGCCCCTAACATTCCATGAAAAAAGCCTCATGGCTCCTTGGGAAGGGAGAAACCCTTCCCTGATCTTTGAAGACAAGTTATTTTAATCTGATCCTTAGCATCTCCATCCACCTTTTTGTTTCTCCTGATTAGTTTTCTGTCCCAGCCTCTTTGTCCCTGCAATCAGGAAAGATCTTTTTGCTTTCTTTTGGTTTATACCTAGTTTTCTGACTGGATTGGAGCCTTTGGGCCTCCCATTCTCAATGACGTGAATTGGAGTCCTTGGATCCTCAGTCTCCCCTTCCTCCTTATCATCTTGGCTCCAGCTCCTGTCTTCTTCCAAAAGATCCTCCTCGACAGCTTCATCTCTGAGACTTATCAGATGCAGATTAGGGGTTCCAAAGAGATCCAATGTTGGCTCCGTAGCCTCCATGACAGTCTTTGGTAGTGTTCTTCAAACGAATACCTGGGCTGATTGTCTTTGGCTTTTTGCTATGAGATTTCCAGTCTTCTGTAGTGTTCTTCAAGTCAATACCTTGGCTGATTGTCTTTGGCTCTTCGCTGAGAGATTTCTCCTGAACCTTCTTAACTTCAGGTGTGATCTTCTTAGGTTTATCCCCGTCCTCTGCGTTTTTAAGGGGATCGAATAGGAGATTTCCTTCCGGTAAGGGACTAGTCATGATTGGAGTAACATTGTTTGGTTTTGACTCTAGGATGTCTCCCTATTTCATCTTGTTGGTTACTTGAAACCTCCTTCACCGCATGAATGAATGGTTCCTTAACAAGCAAGTCTTCCATAGATATTGGAGAATTTCTGAGCGAAGCCTTATTCACCAAAGAAGCAATTCCTTCTCTATCATCATCTGGGATCTTATCTATCTTCTCATAGAGAGACTTGGCCGTAGACTTTTTCCATCTAGGGCCCTTGCCTATTTCTGGAACAATCTTCTATTTCTGTGAACCTCCTTCAGATAAGGTTGCCAATTCCTCCCCAATTTCCTCCTTTGGATCCATATTCAAGCTGATTCTAATGAATGTATTATTCTCTTCCCCATGAATCTGATCTTCCAACTTGACTAAGGGCCCAAGCTCATTAGCGATTGCTGTTAATGCTTCACACCAATATTCAGTTGGCAGATTATAAAGCCTAACTCATCTGGGAAGACTACCCATTTTTCTGCTTAATTGGGTTGAAATTCGGCTCCCAATCTTTAATCTAGAAACCTATTTCATCTAAAAAAAGTGGTTCTGCTGCAAAAATTTCAGCCCTCAACTCATTCGAACTGCATTCTATTAAAAAGAAGTTGTTGAGCAAAGACCTCAATAAGATATGATCCTCCAACGATCCTTCCAACACTCGATGATCCGATCTTGTGGAAAACCCCAGCCGCTCCATTTAACAAAGAAAGCCCTAGGTTTCAAATTGATAATTGTGCTTTCTAAAGTCCGGAGGGGATAATCATTGCCTTGGATCGGGGAACCCTAAGGTTAGGGAGATTCTGGTTCCTTCGATTCAAGAAGGAAGATGAACTTTTTCTGATGCCTCACATGCCTATCCGGCTTTCTCCAGGGGTTGCTATTTGTGCTCCGAGAACGAAAACCTTCAAAGCCCACCTTAGATTTTCTACCTCCAAAAAGCCTAGCCCTATCATCATCATGCCTCAACCCCAATGAGATTCGATTGACTCCCTTAACAAAGGAAGGGGCTGGGTCTTTGTTCTCCACTTCATCCTGCAACGATTGATGATTCGTTCTTAGACTCTCAAAACGATTTGCAGCTATTCTTTGTGACCAATGAAAACCCTCGATCCTTGGTTGCTGTAAACCTCTACGCCGTGCCATAATAGACTGCTCCTAACTTTCTAAAACAAGTTCTATAAGGCCATCAGGAGACATGGATATTATGAAATATTAAAAATTATTTTAATTTAAAATTGTGCAAACCCTATTTAGGGCATTGGGATGAAAGCTTCATAAAAAGGCACTTGGGAGCTCGTTTGCATATACTTGGTTTATTTTATTTCTCTCTGCAAAGCTTGAGAGTTTTGGCTTTCATTTACAGGAAATTTGAGGAAGGAAACCCTTGGAGTTTCTTGGTGGTTTGGATGAAAACCTAAATCCATCTTTCGAGTGGATTCGTCCAAGATTCACTATTGCGCTTCATTTTCAGATTTGAATGTTTATGAAGGAAAATCATGTCAGCTAGGGTTTGAAGTTTATTTGCAGGTGGAAGACATATTGCTTCAGATTTGGAGTTTGGTCTGAAAGTTATTGCTTATTTTAAGTATTTCAGTCCTATTGTTCCTGGAATATATAGCTCTGGGAAAGCTTTAATTGCAGATTTGGTGAGTTAAAGGTGATATTTCTCTATTTACCAGCAGCCCCTGCATTTTGTTCATTAAGGAAAGCTACAGCAAAGTCCTTAGCTGCTGCAATGCCCATTTCAATGACAGTCCCATTGATATTGAAGCTGTATAACATATTTGGAGAACTTGTATGGTGATCATCTTCAGTTGGAGGTTGCATTAGGTGGATTCCAAAGTTCTGAAGGTGCATTCTTATTGCTGTCCATATTCTGCCCTTGACACTAATCTGTAGTGTATTGAAGGGTGTTGAAATAATAGAAGATTGCTGTTGCTGCAAATCAATATCAGATTTACTGTATCTTATGATTGTAATTGGCAAATACAACGTCAGAGCTATTTTGTTTAAGTTCTATTCTGAATCTCCTTTATGTTGAATTATGTTTGCTTAAAATATTGTCGAATCTTGAAATGTATTATGCACAGTATGAAATTCCAAAACATATTGCAAATCTGAACACTAACACTATTGCAAGTTTGAAAACAAACATTTAAACCATCGACAATTAAGTCTTTTAGGAGCAGCAAGTTTAATGTCTTCACTAGTGAATGCACGACAACTGTTTGGTAAAATTCCTACATAGCTGAGTGGTTAGAAGAAGTGTGGAAAATTTTATTGGCAAACTGGGGTGGGACATTTCAGTTATGCATCATACCAAGTACTTGTAAATATCTAAGTCTGCTGACTACTCTTATTGATTCTAAAATTGATTATCTCTTCCTTGATCGATTGATTTCCTTGTCTGATTCGATGCCCTTCTTCTAAATTGCAGATCTATCTTATATAGCCTTCAAGAGGAGGCATAGAGTCATTCCTCTTTGCTAAGGACGTCTTTCTTCATAAGGAGGTGTCTCTTCCACTATAGATTGCTGTCCCTTCAAGTTGTGGCTGCTAGGAACCGATTGATTAAGGCTTGTTGTAATTTGTTAACATTTATGTATTTGTTTCTAATTATCAGTTCATTAGGGTGATCACACCTCATTAATAACATCTTTAATGTGCACTTAATCCTTATAGCCTCTTTAATCCAATCGACATCCTACTGGCTTGTATGTGGATCATTGCACTATGGTGGATGTAGATTGCTGTCTGTGTTTTCTCTTAGAAGAAAATTGTGAAGTCTTATGCCTAAGATGATTGCCTAAGATGATTTTTTCTGTGCTGCCGTCTTCTATTCATGGTGGGGTCATGACAATCTGCCCTTACCAAGATTGTTTGTCCTCAAGCGATTTCAAATTTGGATGATTGAAGATTTCATCTCCTTCCCAAGTAGCATCCTCTATAGGTAGGCCTTTCTCAGAAATAGTCTTATTTCTCAATCTCCTATCCCACATATTGAGAACGGTTTTAGAGGTTCTAGAATTAATTAGCCTTCATCATCAAGTGGGGGTAGTTCCACACATGGGGTAACATGCTGCCCTAGCACCCTTTTGAGTCAGGATACAAGAAAGACATTGTGGATTTTGCAGTTTGTTGGCAATTTCAATTCATTGGCTACTGCGTATATCCTCCTTAGGATCTTGTACGACCCATAGAATTGGGGTTTGAGCTTCTCGACTCCACTGACCTTGATTGAAGATTGCTTGTATGGTTGTAGTTGTAAGAAAACCAAGTCTCCAATTTCAAATGTCCTTTTGATTCGGTTTTGGTTGGCATAGATCTTTTGCTGGTTTTGTGCATGGTGTAGATTGTCCTTTAGTGTGTTCATAATATCCATATTTTGCTGTAAGAAGTGTTGAGAATATTGTCATTGATGTTTGGTTTGTTTTAGTGTCAAAGACTCGGATTTCCTCTACATGGTTCTGGAACTTGTCTTTTTGACAGGATGATGTAGTTCTTTCTCTATGTTCTGTGTGCTAAGTGTTCGAGTTACATCAGTTCATTGTGTTTTTCTGACTTGGCAGTGGTTTTGGACCTTTGTGTTGTTCCATTGAATAATTTCTTTTGTCTCTGCAAGTGCATTCAGATACATCTTGCGTAGAGATTTCTTCTTTCCTATAGCGATTTTGTTTCTTCCTAGATGGGGAGGATATTTTCAGATTGTAACTTCCGTGATCAGATCAATTTGTTGATTTGATCCTCTTTAGATATTTAGTAAACTAACCCTAGAAGGGTTAGGGTTTCTAACTGTAATCAATCTCAATTATGCCTGAACTATAAAGGCAATTTTGTAACCCTTTACAGGGATTTCTTTTCTTTTCTATCTCAGAATACATGTTTTATGTGATTTGTAAACATTGCTTTGCCTTGCACTAATAGGATTTACTTGTCTTACCTTGTTTCAGTTCAAACAAATTGTGTAATGTCTGAATACATCTTCATTTGTTTTCTCAAGTGTAAGTGATTGTGTTGAACCATCTTTGGATATCATCTGTGGACTATCTTCAATTCCTCTTGCTATCTTATAATAATTCCAACCTTCACTCATGCAAATAGGGAGCTGATTTAGGTAGAAAATATTGTAGTTTTATTGATGTTATGCGCAGTTATAGGCATGGAAGACCAATTTCAATCTAGGTGCAAACCTTTTCCCTTTTCAAGCATTCCTTCTTCCCCTTTTCCCCTCAAAATCAGTAGAATAGATTTATGTGCTGGGTTAGACCAACACTTGCATTAGATTGATAAGGAAGCCGGCCTTCTCCGGAGACTCAGCCACAATGCAAGGTCCCACACTTGGAGGCTGTTTCAATGTGTCACAAGGTTGATGAGCTTGAGAGTTCATCAAGGGTGCACACTTTTGTGAGAATAGTTTCTTTATTGAATCTTCTTGGCATGTGTCCAAGGTTAGAAGGCGTTTCTTTTTCCTACTACTGGCAGTGTTATAGTGTCATCTTCTTTGGCTTCATATATTCTGTTTGGAAGGAGAGACGTTTACGTTTTCTGGAAGTTCTATGCGGCTGCTGGATATCAAAAATTCTTTCTAGAATAATGTTTTTCTGATCTTTTTGCTGGGAGGTCGGTTTCATCAGATTTAAACAGAGCTGTTTTGCTTGTAGATGAAGTTGCTTTTGATTGGATATGGTTTTAGAGTTTTATGTGCTGGTGTTTTTCTTTCTGGATTGAAGTTGAGAGTTTTTTTTAACAAAAAAATGGGGTGACGTTTTTTGTATATGATGTTGATGGAAAAGGTAGAAGTTTCGTTTTTTTTATGTAAAAAAACGATTTGACTATTTACGTGTTTTTCCTATATGGTTTTTGGAATTTGGAGCTGCTGGCTTGTGTGAGTGGTTAGACATAGGAGTGAAGAACGTGACAGTTTAAAAAAACTCATTGATTATGTCTACCGTAAGATATCTTGAATTTGCTCTGGGCTCAAATTAAGAAGAAAAAAGAAAAATGTTTTTCCTTTAGTGCATAAAAAATATGATATGTTTTTTTCTTTATCAAATGAAAAGGGCATTCAGTTTTGTTTGGTTAAAAAACAGAGGTCGATATCTTTGGGTGTAACACACTACGTTTTTTTTTTAAAAATGTATGAAGAAATGATTCTACTATAGGTTGCATAATGAGACGAGGGTGTGGCGTTTTTTGTTTTAATAATGATTGATGCTCTTTTTCAGTTTTTATGAGTGCTGCTATGTTAATTGAACGATGGACGAGAATTAGGTGTGAGTTTTTTGTGAATAGGGTGTGGGTTTGACTTTTGGTCGATATTCTTGGTAGACTCAAAAAGGGATGAAAGCATCTTCTGTGCTATGTTGAGATAAATGGTTTTCAAAATCATGGGGGATGTAATGTATTTTGACACAAGTTGTTTATTCAAATAGGAAGTTTATTATGACAGCTGAGTGATTGCAGCTTGCAGGAATAAGTTCTCAGGATGTTTTGTGAGTAGTGGGACTGTTTCAGAAAGAGAATGTTGATCAACTATGAGTATTTCTATATGTGTCTTTTGAGAAGTGTTCTGTATAAACCATAAACGATGCTGCTGACGGTTTTTGTTGTATGTAGTGATGTATATTTCTTTTTGGAGCAGCGAGTGTAGTTGAGTCATGGATATCGTCATGAGTGCATGAGAGTAAATATGAGTTGGTGCTCATACTGGGGTTGGTGCCTTAGCTAATCAGAGTTGGTGCTCACTTTTGTAATCTTGGGTTGGTGCACATTTTTCATAATGGAAGCTATTTGTTCTGTGGTTTTTTACCCAAGAAGGTTTTCCACAAGAAAAATCTTGTGTCTCTATATGAATGTTCTTATTATTACTTTTGCAGAATTTAGTTGTTAAATTCTTTGAAATACTGATTCACCTCCCCCCTCTCAGTATTTTTGAGTTGTTTTTCACAAAATACTTAGCCCCTGGTACTTGAATTTCTTGGAGAATCAAACTTCCAAAAGAGGTCATCTTGTATCCATACAAGGCCTTGAGTGGGCTCATTGCTATGGTATTCTCTAATGATCTTGTCTTTCTTTTTTGAGTTTGGCACAAGGAACACCCTAGTTTTGCATAGGATGAGTTCTTCCACTACCTTGTATCTTCATTGGGTATATTTCCTTCTAAGATGCCATTGGCTTTTGGATCCTTGGCGTACTCTACAATAATGTCATTCTTCGAGTCCATAAAGATGCTTGTCACGGAGCTTAGGTGGGGTTGTCGTGAGAGGGCATTTGCCATGATGTTGTTTTTCTCCTTCATGTACTCAATATCAAAGTCATAGGCTTGTATTTTACTTACCCATTTCTGTTGTCTATCATTTAGATCTTTTTGGTTTAGAAAAAATCTTAGACTATTGTGATCGGTCTTTACAATAAATCTTCCACAAACCAGGTACTACGGGTATTGGTAGAATTTGGTTAAGGCATGCATGATTGCTAGCATTTTCTTGTCATATGGAGTAGCTTCTTTCATTTTCCTTTAGTTTTCTACTTTCAAAAGCTATAGGGTGTTTGTTCTGCATTAGTATGGCTCCAATGCCTTCTCTAAAAGCATCGCATCCCAACGCAAATGGTAAGGAAAATGTCTTGCTAGGACATGACAAGAGCTTATGACTTATTTTAGTTTTTGAAAAGCTTGTTGCATCCCATTATTCCGAGTGAAAGTGCACTTCTTGGTAAAATCGATCAATGGTGTTGTTAATTTCGAAAAACCCTAGACAAATTTTCGGTAGTAGCTACATAGCGCCAAAAATCCCCTTAGTTGTATTAAGGTTCTTGGTTTTGGCCAACTCCTTATGGCTTCAATTTTTTCCTCATCAACACTGACACCTTGAGCATTGATTTTATGTCCAAGATATAAGATTCCTTCCATCTTGAATTCACACTTGGGTAGCTTGGCGAATAAGGGTTCCTATATTTCCAATACTTTGTCAATATATCTTAAGTACTCCTCCCTTGTTTTGCTATATATTAGAATATCATTAAAAAATACCAGGAGAAACTTCCTTAGTTGTTTCCTAAAGATATAGTTAATATATGATTAAAGGTAGTAGGGGCATTCGTTAGACCAAAAGGTAGGACAAGAAACTCAAAGTGTTCATAATGGCACCTAAAAGCTATCTTTGGGACATCTTTTGTCCTTACCCTTATTTGATGATACCCTGAACGTAAATCAATTTTTGAAAAATATCTTGCTCCAAGAAGTTCGTTGATTAACTCGTCAACCTTAGGGATGGCATATCAGTTTTTGATAGTCCCTTTATTAACTTTCCCATAGTCAATGCACATTCTCATGGTGCCATCTTTTTTTTTTAACTAGGACAATAGATGAGGCAAAGGGACTAGAGCTAGGTTGGATATCTCCCATTTGCAATAACTCCTTATGGCTTTCTCAAATTCTTTTTATATCCTCGTGGATGGTGGTAGGGTGTGGTAATAATAGATTTTGCTCCTTATAATTTAGTGGTGTGCTCAAAGCCTCTCTTTGGTAGTCCTTGCGAAATGTCTTCAAACACCCTTTTGTGCCTTTTAAAGATGGGTTGGATATAAATATGTATAGTTTTTCCCAGGGAGGAAGACTTGTTAAGTATCATGCATTGTGCAGCCCATTCTCCTTGTCCATACCTAAAAATTCTCTCCATCTTTTTAGATGAGACTACCCTTGGGGATCCATCAGATAGCCCTCGTAAAGTGACTTCTTGTCCATTATGTTGGAAACAAATTTCCACTTTTGGGAGGTCCATGATGAAGCGTCCCAAGGAGTGTATCCAAGGGGTCCCCAAGATCACATCGGCATCTAAATTTACCACATAAATTTTCTTTAATGGGTTGCTTTCCCAATGTGATCTCTAATTGTGGGATTTTCTTGCTGCATTGAGCAATAGATCCATTAGCCAGGGCTACCTTAAAGCCCTTAAAGTTTGTTGTTTTGATTTTAATTTTAGTATCAAGTCTTTCGTCAATGAAGTTATGAGCTGCCCCACTATCAACAAGGGCGATTACCTTTTGTCCTTTAAGAGTACTTTTGATTTGAAGGGTTTGGTGTTTAGATACTCTTGAATTAATGGCTATGGCCCCTTGTTCTTCTTCATCATACCTTGTTTTCTTGCTTAGATTTTCTTTTGCTTCTTCGTCAGACATTGCCTCTATATTACGTGCTTGGCTTCCTTTTCCACACGTGTCTTGGCTTCCACTCTTGCTTTCATTTGAACCACAAACCTTTTCTGTTTTGGTCTTCATGTCGTCTTTTAAGCTTTTCTTGATCACAAACTTGCCCGTGTTCACATTTTTCCTTGCGTTGGAAACATAATCCTTTCGTTTTGAACTCCTTTCTTTCATTGTCAGATAGAGGGGGATAAGGTTTTTGTTGTTCATCTCTTTTGTAAAAAGGTTTGGTATGAATGTTAGAAGGTTGATTCTTTGTATGGTATTTGTCCTTCATAGGTGTCATGTCTAATTTTAATGCTTTTTGGATTGTGTCCTCAAGTGATGTAGTATTGAGGGCACTTAACAAGCCTTGGATAGTTTCTTTTAATCCTTCAACAAATAGGTATGTGAGCCTACTTTGAGACACCTCTTGTACCATAACTGAAAGAATTTGGAATTTAGTGGTATACTCTTCTATGGTTCCATGTTGTTTTATTTGTGTTAGCTCTTTAAAGTAACATTTGGGGTGTTTTTGATCAAACCTTTGGATAAGTTTTTGAGTGAATTCATCATAAATTGTTATATGTTGGTGGCCTCAGGTAGTAATGCCATGATGCCACCAATCATAAGCCATTTCTTCCAAGTGTAGGATGGCGAATTTAATAGCGTCTTCCTTTGTCATGGGGCTAAGTGTGATATAAGTGTCCATCTTTTGGACCCATGAGCGTGCCGTGACTTTTCGAGATCCATCGAAGTTGGGTAGAGTCATTTTACTTACCCTTTGCCTTAAATCTTTGTTGGGTTGTCACCTCTCCCTTCTAGGGATAGTCCAAGTTTTATCATCATAGTATTCCCTAAAGGAGACATTTCTCCTAACTCCAGGATCTAATCTTGAGTATGCTTCGGCAATTTCATCAACATTGTTAAAGGTTGGATTATTTGTTTCTTCCTCTATTGTGTGTTCTTCCCTAGGTATGAAGGGAGGTCTTGTTGGCCTACGGGTTGATATCCTTGAATGGTTAGAGTTGGCATCCCTCGCATTGGTTTTGTTGGGTCGGTGATTATTGTTGTTCATATTTTGGATGTCTTGGAGAACTAATTGTGTTGTTTTCTCATTTTTCTCTACGAGAGCTTGAGTTGTTTGCTACATGAAGGTCCTCAATTCATATCTCATTTGTTCGCTCATTGTGTTGTTTTGTGTAGGGTTACTGGTGGATGCAAGTTTCTTCTTTTCCCTTTCCAAGGCCCTTTGAGCCCTTTGGCTAAGTTGCATCAACTATCTTTCACAGGATGGTAGGAATGAAGCTCTAATACCAATTGTAATGTCCCCATTTGAGGACATTTCCGATTTTTTCCCTAAACAAGTAATTCCAACTTAGCTGATAACCGCATTATATCATAAATAAATTTACCTAAAAAAATGAAATTTTCAACTTAATAATTCTATGAATAATTCTGAAAAGAAAACTCATCTTAATTTTCTGCTATGTCATTACTGATATGATACGAATTGCTGATCTGCTTATTCGATTCTCATTGCCCATAGCCATCTTCCATTCCATCGTGGTTCCTCCTTAAATATCATTGGAGGGTTGTGTCTTTTGTGGCGGTCACATTCTTTGCAAGAGTGGTGATTCTTCAAGGTTCCTTATCTTAATTAAAACGCTGTTATCTATCTTAACTGATCTTAATTATCTGTTATTAAAAAAATTGCTGCTTAAGGTGGATTGCTGCGCCTTAACCTTAATCACTGCTTATCAATTATTCTATGCCACCCCTTAGAGGCAATCACACTTTCTACTTCTTAAATACATACCCTTTGACTTTATTTCGAGGGAGTCGACCTGAAACAATTTTTAATTTACTTAACCCTCAAACAGGTTGGCCCTCCCAAATTAATTATACCTAATATTCTTTCCTTTATTTGGGTTGGCCTTGCACTTATTACATTGCCCAGTTTTTGAGTACTTAAGCTGCGATTGATATGTATTTTGCCCTAGTCTCAGGCGGGGTATGACATTATGTGATTTTGCTCTTTTGTTTTCAATTTATACTGTTTCTTGCTCTATGATATAAAGAGGATTTTCTCCTTTGGCAACCCCTGTCTATTCAACTTTGAACAAATTTTTGATTTCTTGGCCAG
Organism: Cryptomeria japonica; assembly: GCF_030272615.1. Lineage (NCBI taxonomy): Eukaryota > Viridiplantae > Streptophyta > Pinopsida > Cupressales > Cupressaceae > Cryptomeria > Cryptomeria japonica. Next base: position 393,611,768 of record NC_081410.1, read on the forward strand.
CCATTGTACACAAGTGAGCTTTCACTTGACTGTACAAGCTTTATACTCATTATTATTTAATATTTATTAACTTACCATAACACAAAAGATAACCCCTGGTTGAAAGAATTGTTCAATTATTGTGACATATTGCCAAAGAGGTGATCCTTGGTCAGATTTGAAAGTCCTTCCCTTCTTAGGTCCACTGAACTAGAACTAGCAGCCGTTGTAAAATTTACATACCTTTACCTACATGTTTGAAAACAAATTAATATTAGGAAATTTGAAAAAAGAGAATGTATCCCTATGCTATGTAAACACTTCAAGAACATTTAATTGAATAACAATTTGGAAACCTTGAAAAATGCTTGCAAGCTTGCAAATAAAATTTTAAAAAGTTATAAAAAAAAGAAAAAGAAAAAACTTACTTTAAATGATGAATTTCCTTGATGTAAGCTAAAATATCTACAAGAACTTATTAAAGGAGTCTTTGTAATCCATTAACACTCAAAAACAGCAGCAGCCTTGAGCAATAGGAAACAAAAAGTGTTGTAAGTTTGAAAGTGATAGATAAGTTGGAAATTCGTTTGTGTTTGTGTTTTGTCGGTCTTGTGCTTTTAGGGTTTACTTGGGTGTTTTTTTTTTTTAGTTAGTTGAAATGGGCTGCCTACTTGTGGATTCACTTAGGTTTGCTCAGGTTCACCTAGGGCATTGCTGCCTTTGGTATGTTTGGGATGTGCCCCAAGTGAACTCCTTGGGTACTTAGTCCTGGACCTGTTTGGTTTGGGTATTGGTGGTTACAAAGTGTACTCGGTACTATATATAAAACCATAATTTGCAAAAAATGTATAAAATTTAATATAGAATTGAGAACACAACTAATAACTGATAATTCAATGTCAAAACATAAGTTTGAAAAGATAGATCAAAATGGTTTATATCATAGGAGCATTACTTAGAATTGAGATTGACTTAGCAAACCACAACTAAAAATTTAATTCAAGTGCTTGGGATTTAATTGGACAAATTCAAGAAAACAATTCGTTTTCCATCTAGTACAGCACAACAATTTTATCATTTGTTTTTAAAATTAGAGCTAGGGTGGCAGTAGCCCCTTGTGAGGTTGAGGACTGGCCCAAATTAAGGCCTTCAAGGCTATATGAATCTTCAGGTCCATGTCATTTTTCATTATTTTAACTTTTTAAAGCAAGCTCGAACTTCTTCAAAAAATGGAGTTTTAGGGTTAGATATATTAAAAATTTATTTGGAACCATGTGAGTTCTCACTAGGTTTGCCTAGGGTGCTGTCCTTACCTAACCATTTGGCTTGGGTATGTCTGAGACATACCTGGGGCCATCCTAGGGCCATCCTAGGGCCAGACCTTAATCAAACACAGGCCAAACTCAGATTGGGATCATAACCCACCCCATACCCATCTAGGTTTGTCCACGGTTCCTGGAAAACCTGGGAACAAAGATTTGGAGGTAAAGGTAGTTTTAGTTCCCAGCATGCTGAATACGCCTACTTGGCATATGAGACAATCTTGATATGTATGATTAAATATTTTTACCTTCTCATTTGATCTGATGATTAAGCTCTGGGGTAATTTGGGCCTTGCTAATCCATGTACACCATTGAGTAAACATCTCTTCATTCATTCTGCTTGATACCCCTGGATGTTCCTAGCCATTCTATTTTATGTCATATTTCAGCTATGAAATTTTTTCTGTGAAGATTTTGACAACAGAAAAGTCTTTATTTTATTGTATACAGTATTGAATGCATACCAATTACATTCTCATCTTAAAAATTTAGTGTTTTAAGATTTCTTTTTATTTATGATCTTGGGAATATGTTGGGTTTTACATGATTACAGTTGATGCATGACACTTACTAACTTTTTTGATTTGATGATGCAGAGCTTGATCTCTCCATTAGCCGTACTGGGGATCAAATTGTACATAGAGTCTTTGTGGATCCTGGCGGGAAGCATTGTTTGGCTGTTGTACTTAGTAATGGAGGAGCTGAAACATTTTACACACATGCTAAATGGAGAAAGCCTCGTATTCTGAGCAAACTGAAGGGTCTTGTTATAAATGCTGTAGCTTGGAATAGGCAGCAGATTTCAGAAGGTTATTGTAAAATTAGATGAACAAATTTTATTGGAATTTTAGTATTTGCTCATTGGTTGTGGTGTTGCATATACTAAAGGCTTCCAATCTCTTCATTCCCTTATGCAGTCTAGCATATTTATTGTGCAACATCTGGGCACATATCCTTCTGATGTTAACAACATTTACTAATGTTTTATTTTCTGTTTTTGTGATTGAACAGCTTCAACACGAGATATAATTCTTGGGACAATGGGAGGTCAACTTTATGAGGTTGTTGTTGAAGAAAAGGACAAGAAAGAGAAACATCTTAAGTTGCTATTTGAATTGATTGAGTTGAAAGAACCCTTTGTGAGTTTGCAGGTATTTAGTGTGGCTACATTTTACTGGTTCAAAATTTTTGATGTTTATGTAAGGATACTGCTCATGTGTGTGCTCGATTGGCATATTTGAAATCAAAATCTATATCCTGATAAATGTTGAGTTAAGCATACTTTTCTTATTTTATCTCGTTGCAGATGGAAACAATTGCTACAGGTGGTACAACTCGCTATTATGTAATGGCTTCTACTCCAACCAGGCTTTATACGTTCACTGGCACGGGATCTTTGGATGTGAGTATCTGTCATCTTGTCATATCACATTGTAGTATTGGGGCTAATTATTGGATATTGCTTATATTTTGGTAAGGAGAAATGCATTGTATATTACTTCAGGGAACAAAATGTAATGTCCCCTACTAGGTTTAGGCTTGTTTTAGCTATAATTAATCTATTTCAATATACTTATGACTTAAACTATATTGATTAAGAGACAAATTTACCTTAATATGAATCAAATCTGTGATATCCATAGTTCAATGAATTTATTATTAATAAGTGAATTTTTCATCAACCATATTAGATAATTAAGTTTGTCTTCCATAACTCTTAATGCAAGTACCTACCTATGTTACTACTTCAGTTTTAAGGAATAAGGAGGATATGTATGTTACCAAAGCGCTTAGAGACCAACTACAATAGGTTCCCTCAAAGATTACAAATCCAAGCCCTTACCTCTCTTGGGTCCATGCCCTCAAGGCTTACGGGTCGCTGATCCCCACCCTATCTTGGGACTTAACCTATTGCTTGGATTTAGACTGTCCCTCTTTGGAACATCTCATTCCCATCTTCTTAAATACTGACAGTAATAACATGATTTAGACTATTAGTATACTAATTTCTTATGTGTTATGAATATATATGAAATTAAGTATGACTGCCATACATATTGCAATCCATATTAATCTTACTATTGATTCTGCATAAGAACATTATTGGGCTTCATATATTAAGCATACTTATTAAACACATCCCCATGCATGCCACCAAGAACGAGGATTTTTCTGCCTGTAACTTAATAATAGTTCTGATATGATCTGATCGATTCCCGCCTCCCCTACAAATGAATCTCTCCCTATTTATCTATGTTACCCCAAGTTTTCGGGACGGGGACGACAAGGGACGAGTTTGTGGGACAACATTTTTTTTTTGCCAAATTTGGGGATGGGAGGGGGGGGGGACGGTATGGATAAAGCATGCATATATACATTATATTCATATGAAAACATGGATAGAGCATGTGTATGATACTATGAAAACATATTAGAATGTAAACTTTGAACATACAACATTGTCGATAGACTCAATACTCAATATGCATTCATAATTCAGAATTTCAATTCATTCACATTGTCAATATGCATATCATAATAGATATTAAAGAAATAACATACAAAATGCCCAAAGGCTACACTGCTGCCATATTGTTTCATTGTCAATTATGATATGAAAATCAAAATAGTACTTAGTAAATAAAAAAAAGCAAAGTACAATGCTGCCCCTAATCTACATCTCCTAACATTGCATCAAAATCAGAGTCCTCTAAGTGTCTGCCACTGTCATGGTCCATGTCCACCTCATCCAATGGAATCCCAACCAATCCCTATGGTGTCTCCTCCTCATCAACCTTGGCCACATCTTTGGGATCAACATCCCATCGTAAAGCTGGAGTCTGATGATCCTAAAGTTGAAGAGCACTATGCACGACCACTAGCTTTTTCGTCCGTCTAGGGCTAAGTCTATTCCTCTTGATAGAGTGGATAAAGCCATATGTGGACCAATTCCTCTCTGCAGCAGAGGAACTAGCAACCTGTGAAAGTAGGCGAGTGGCAAACAATTTCAATTGTGTTGTATCCCTCCCATGCCATGTCCACCATCCAATAGGGTCTCTTCGGGCTAATTAGCTATGTCCAACCTCTCCTGTCGTTTACTCATTGTAGGAGACCACAAAGATTTGTGAAGTCAAGGAATTGTGCACGAAGTATGGAAGCCTGCTCCTTTGTATATATCTTATCAATGGCCCATGTGAACCCATCTAAAACCTCATCATCATCACATGGAGGCACCCTTCCATCCCTTGGTGCATACCATTTGGGATTCACTGCATAGGCTGCCATATGATGTGGGGTGTTCATTATGTTCCACCTTCGTGTCACAATGGGCCTAATATGTTGCTCATAGAACTCCAAAGTAGGATCGTTAGCCAAAATTGTGTGCTTAATCTTCCCAAGCATATTGTCAAATGTCTCATATATCTCTCCAAGACTAGGAGAGTTTGTATCAGTATGTGTGATGACATCTACAATAGGTGAGATGACAGAGCAAACATATATGTAAGTGCAAAGTTCAAAATATTGCAATCAAAATATGAAAATCAACAATCTAATATTTAATTTTTAAAACAATCAACAATTTAATAATAAAATCAGCGATTTCTTACCTCACAATGGACCACCAATTGTCATCAAGAATATTTTGTTTGGCAGATTTTCCTTTAGTAGAGTTTGATTCCCGCCATCTACCCCACTCAGGATTCACCACCATCAACCTAGAGGATCATGCACCTTAAGCATCCTCTCCAACAAGATGAAGTAAGTGGCATACCTACGTTCATTAAAATAATAAAAAAATTAAGTGGCATAGCTATATTTTATTCAATGAAAATTAAAATAAAAAACTGGAAGTCTGATACAAAATTAAGTGGCATTAGCAATTTAGCATACCTTGTTTCAATGGGTTTGAAGAAATCCTTCTTTAAAAATGATCTAAAGAGAGCAAGTGAGGTGTGGTGGTTGCAAATGAACATTTGAATGTCTCTAGTTTCTGCCACCACTTGCTTCACCCAATCTATTTTTCCTATGTCTTTTAATGCATTGTTCAATGCATGAACACATGGGGTCCAAAAGATGTGCTTGTAAGCACCCTCCACCATCAAACCTGTAGATTTGCACACGTGCTGAATCAGTGATCACCTGTACAACATTGGCAGCCCCAACTTCCTCTATGGCATCTCTCAAAATGCCAAACTGGAACTCTGCATCCTTATGCTTCCTTGAACAATCCACAACTTTTAGAAAATAAGAACTAGCAGGGCATGTGACAATGATATTGATGAGTGGCCGATGTCTAACATTAGTCCACCCATCCATCACAATAGAGCAACCTGTCCTCATCCAAATTCGTTTCATATCCTCCATTAACACATTAACCTTGAAATACTCTTTGTCTAAGAGAGTAGTCCATAGCTTATGATCTCCAGGGGCTGTGAATGTGGGACCAAAAGCGGCTATATCCATGACCACTTGTTTGAAGTAAGAGGAACGTGCCACATGAAATGGGATCGCATTAGCAAAAAAGAATCTACCAACGGATGTCTTTATAGCTTCACGTCCTTTTATATTAAACAAAGCTTCTACTGACGCTCCCTTCTCACTACTCACCTTCCTCTTTCCTCTTGTCTCAATTTGACTGCTACTACCAATAGTGGATGTCGTAGGCCCACGCCCTACTCCCTCCCGAAGCTTTGTTCCCTTCACCCCTAGGCCTAGGTGTAACATATTGGAGAGGAGGTTTGTTTTTATTAAAAGGGCCCTTTGCATATGTTAACATAATTTTTGATGGGCATTTAAATATGCTAGGTTGCTGCCCACTACTTCTCTCAGCACTTTCCCCAACAACTTCCATTTCATTGTCACTACTATTGTCACCCCCACTGCTGCTCATTGTTTTTGATTTTGATTCTTTGAATGAACTGATAAAATACAAAAATAAATAAAAAAAATCAGACATTTCTCTCATAATATATCAGATGCTAAAAGATTCATTGAGAATAAAAATTAAAAATACAATGGTACTGGTAGCAACATAATGCCCTAAAGGCTAGAAATTTAAAAACTAGATTCTCAGAAATTATTAATTAGTAATTACAAAATCTGAGAATCTAGTTTTCTGTTTTTTGATACATAGCCTCTACGGAATGTATTTTAAATTTTAATTTTTGTAAAAATTTAAAACTATAAATAATAAATTTTAAAAGTCTTTATGATTATCCACTGTCAGTTAATGGGGAATGACAGTGGTGAGTGGACACAAAAGCTTTAAAAAAAAATCACATACCTTGCATCAAACGTTGTAGCTGAAGACCAAATGTTGCTAACCCTTGGCACAGTAAGTGAAATCCCTCCCTCTCTCCCTCAATCGCTAGCAGCAACCAGTCCGTCCCTCCCTATCAAAGCGCCCAAAATCGGCAAATCGCTGGTGGCGGTAAGAGAGCGATGAAAGCCTCTGCCGAAAAATAAAGTCCTCTCCGCCGAAAATAGCAGCGCTGGAAGAGAGCGATGAAACAGAAAAAAAGAAATGATATAATCATATATGATATATCATATAATCATATATGATATATATCATATATGATTATATGGTAGAGCTAAAAGTTTTATAGTTTCTATCTATAATTTGTTAATTATTAACTTAAAACTTAAAAGTTAAACTTAAAACTCAAAAGCTAAGAACTTAAGGCTTAAGAGTTAAGAGATGAATTAATATTTTGATTTTCTATTTATAATTTATTATTTAATTTATTTATTAATTTTATATGTTTGCCCTGTATGAAACATATATATTAAAATTTAAAAACGTTAATATTTAATATTTAATAATATTATAATAACAATTTGAATTAATAATTTAACATTAGCTTATATTTAATATTAATAATTTCAAATTTGATGTTTATATTATTAATTTATTATATTAACATTAACTTATATTATAATATTAATAATTTATTAATTTAAATTTTAAAATCGTTGCCTTTTAATTTATTTTATAATTGGAACGATTTAGGGGGCCGATGTTAGAAAATTAAAAAAAAAATTCAAAACTATGTTTTTAAATTTTTTTTAATATTTTTCACTAGCCCTAGCTATGGGGGACGTCTGGCCATCCCCAAGACGGATTGGGGACGTCCCAGCTGTCCCCATCCGTCCCCGGAACGTACGGACGTCCCTCACAGCTGGGGCAGTCTTCCCCCCGTTTTGAGGATGTCCCCTCCAAATTCTAGCAATTTGGGGACCGGGGGGAATCGTCCCTTGGCTGTCCCCAAGTCCCCGAAATGTCCCCGGGATTGGGATGGGGGTTTTCAAGTAGGGGACACATCCCTGGGTTTCGTAGCTATTTATCCCTTCATTATGGGAGAGTCACAACTCTTTCACTTTTTAAATCACACCTTTTGGATATAATAAAGTACTTATTATTTCTGACTTATATCTGAATTAGTCATCATACTTAATATATTTTCTTAATTAAACTGTGTGTTGCATCAACCCTAGAATCACACCCTTTTAGAGTACTTAATTATTATTTGTTTGACTAGCCATTATTGTTGTTTATGTTGACCACTATTTGACGTTTTCGACTGATTTTTAATTTTAATTAACTGCTCCTAGCGATGTCTTAATTGAACTCCAGTTAAATGCTGATAAGGCTTCATGTATCATGTATGGCAGTTTAGAGGAAAAGCCAGACAACTTTCTTGTGTCAGAAACTGTGTTAGACATTGTCTCCTATACCAATTGATACCACTCTGCAGCGACTGGATATAATGTTCTCAAATGAATCATGTTGGAGTAATATATTGTTCACTGGGTAAATGTCATGGAATCTAATATACTTTACACATGAGCACTGTATATATATATATATCCTTAAAACTAAACTCTATAAGTTCATGCATACGATGATCAACTGAAATTTAGAAATCTCTATTTCATGTCGTTTGACCATTCATTTTTTAATTATGTTACATTTAAATTTAAATTTATTATTACTATTCAATATTAAATCCTATTTTAGAAAGGGGATGTTACACAAAAATTCAATCAATCTAAAAACAGGAATTTAATGTTACTTCACTTATCGATGATTCTATCTGCAAGCACCAATGAATTGAATGCTGATTGTATCTATGCTATTTAGAAGCCTTGATAAGGTGAAGTCTGATTGAAAATATGTATTTCTTCAACATCAAGAGTGGGCTTGTTAGATACATTTATGCATAGGCATACCATTTAGCTAATGTCATGGAAGGGCAATGAGTTATAAAAGAAATCACGTAATTAGAAAGAATGAATAGAAAACAAATATGAAGAGAATAGATAGATTTTTAGTTTCTTATGTTGGAATATTTTTTTTAATCATCTCTTTTAATGATGACACAATTTAGTTGATCAATTCACTGTATAGAGTTTATTAGTGAATGCTGGTTGTTAAGGATGACAGCAAATGAGATTATTGATTATATTCTATGTTGCACCAAGTTTCTGGGATAGGGGGATGCGGGGACATGTTCAGGGATGGGAAATCTCAAATATTCATATGATAACATTGATAAAGCATTCATCATATTGACATATACATTATATAGAATTCTTAAAACACAACAATAGAGTTCACATGAGAGTCGAACAAATTACATACTTGCATAATTGCTGGAATGGAAACATAGCATTGAAGGAAGAAGTTAAGAATTTGATCATAGAATTTACATACTTGATCATTTAAGGAACAAGTTAAGCATTTGATAATAGAGTTTACATGATCATTTAAAGAAAAAGTTAAGAATTTGATCATAGAATTTACCTACTTGCATAATTGCGGGAATGGAAACAACATGCAACAAATCAACAATTAAGCAAGTGAAGAACACAAAACAAGATAATAGAACACGAGCGACACAAGATGTACGACAATGAAACTCAACGTGGGAAACTCCAATGCAAAAATAGGGTTTTGTCTCCTTGAGTCAATTGGGATCATGACAAATGCTCTCATAAAACCAACAAGAAACCATGTAACTAACACATCTGCCTACCACGTTAGCAAAAATATTTATTGATATTAACTCAATAAACCTGAAGATATAGATTTTGTCAATGAATTAGGAAATTAAAAAGCATTGAAGGTTTAATAAAAACAGAGTACACATGCCAGTTTTTAAATACTTGCAAAATAAATGAAAAAAGTCATTGCTTTGCCTTTTTATAATTTTGTGAGCATTGGAAGATTGGAGATGGATGGCTGTCCCAAGGACGGTTGGGGGACGTCTAAGACATCCTTGATGCGTCCTGGGGACAGCCCACCATCCCCACTTCTGTCCCCTTGCTGTTCCGCCATTTTGGAAATGTTTCTGAGAGTCTAGCAAATTTTTGGGATGGCTGGGAAATGCCACCAAGCTGTCCCCTGTCTTCGAGTCATCCCCAGTTTGGGACATGGGCAAAAAATCCCGGGGACCTAGTTATAGCTGGCATTGTCCTAGTTCTTAGTTATAGATTTAAAAAAAATAAAATGGCATGACTCCAAGGCATCAAACTAATCGGCTCGAATAAATGATAGAACTTGAATAATGTATCAACAAAAATTAAAAATATAACACATTAACAAACCAAGATCCCAGCTTAAATGTTCAAGGCCATGAACAAGCTTGAGTGTAGTTTTAACTTAGTGGGTCAAGAATTTGGGGATCATGAAGCTCAACATCCTCAGTCAGATGCTTTTATCAACAAACTCTCTCTTTGCGTTGAAAAGAAAAAAGATTGTATTACAAACTGAAATGTCTTCATACATCTGATGATGAACTTTGAATACGCAAAACAGACGTTGAACAGCATGGAAAAACTGCCACTGTATGGCCCTATAAAAAGATTTGTGGCCATGGAATGCAAGAAAACATTGATCTTTAACTTACTGTCAAGGGACAGGTCCCCATGATGGGGCAGCACCAGTATGTGCGCCAAGAATATTGATTGGATTGTCTCTGTATTCAAGGTTACTTCAAAGCATCCCATTACCACTCTTTGGGTCTTTGAGGGCAATACGCAGAAGAGCATGGAAAAACTGGCGCTGTATGGTCCTATAAAAAGATGAATGCAAGAAAACATTGTTCTTTAATATGCTGTCAAGAGACAGGTCCCGAAAAGGAGTAGCACCAGTATGTGAGCCAAGAATGCTGATTGGATTGTCTCTGTATTCAAGCTTACTTCAGAGCATCCCAATAGTACTTTTTGGGTCTTTGAGGGCAATATGCAAGGAAATCTCTCAAATGATCAAAACCAAAAGTATTTTCTCCAAGAATCTTATTAGGCTATGCCAAATACAATTAGCTAGCGATGCTTTTAACGTATAATCAAGAAAGGTTGCTTTTGGTTATGTTAGTGAATATGGTCAATTCTATCAGCAATTATGTATGCCATATGAATAGTGTTGGTTGAAGATTTTGTACACTTGGGAAAATATACAAAATTGTGGCTTTAACTAAGGGAAGGCTCTCCCTATCTAACTACAACTTTAAAAATAAAATAGGATGGGACAGCAGTCTTTCTTCTTCTTTCAAGAAAGGCAATATCCTTTTCTCTTCACATAAAAGTGATAGCAATTTGATATAAAACAACAGTAACAACTTTCGAAATGAAATGAGAGGAAAGGAAATGAAGTTTCCTGAAAGCTCAAAGGCTTCTGTCACTTCTTTCGAGACGGGACGGCAATATCAAGCTCAAAGACTTGATTATGTGAAGTCCTATCTACCATTTTCTATACTAATTTGATTAAGAACAAATTATAACAGCACAAAGACTGAAATGTCTCATCCTTTCTACATAAAACAATGGGAAGTAGTATAAGCTCAAAGACTCACAGCTATTTCTCACAAAATCTACTTCTAAATTTTGTTACCAACAAGTGTAAGAAGAAAGTCTTACAACTTTTTCCCAATAGAACTTCTACTTTAACTAAATTAATCTTCAATACTTGCAGCTCAAAGACTGCAAATCAGATTCGATTAAGTTCTCAAAGAAACACTTGCAAGAAAGGAAATATGGAACACAAACTCAAGAATGTAGCACAAAGGCTCAAAGCTTGAGCAATTTTCTTCTATTCCTTTCAATTCTTCAATTTACACATAAAAACTCAAAGACTTCTTTGCTGCAAATTTGGCAGAGTTTTTGCTTGATTTCAAAAAAAGATAAAGATTACAATAGACCCCTCAAGTATTTATAGGAGAGGAGTCATGAGAAAAAGGTGGGAGGATCCCAACTAACTTGAGAAATTCTCTCAACCACCAAGACTTATTCAATAACTAACTATGACTTATTCCAACTACAGTCCTAATTGAACACAACTTGTAGTTGCTTTACATGTAATTACAAAAGTGCAAGTAATGAGTTAACTTGCAATTACAAAGTTATTTTTTTTACATGTAACTTGTCAAAACAAAATTACGAATGCATAACTAAAACTATTCTGTGTCTAAAGACACGACTCTAACTGCATCATCCTTTGTCTGTGATGATCTTCATGTCGCTTCAGGATGCTAGAACTTGAAGTATTCTGGATCAGTGAGGCATCTTGAACCGGAACGAGAATTTGCATCCTTAATGATCTTTGTGTCTTTGGCCAACGAACTTCAACCTTATCTTCTTGCTTGGGGTAGTACTGGATTTTTAGGAGGGAAAGGGTTGCCTTCCTCTTTTCATGTTATGACCATCTTTGTCTTGAAAGCATTCTATGTTCTCAACTATGAATTGCAGTTGTATCTCTTCTTTGTATCATCCTCTAATCTTGAAATCTGCTTGCAAGATAAGGCCCATGCCTTAATCCATTGATTTGGTAGATCGTGTGTGCAAACCGGACTGACAAGGGAAGAGATAAATTGATGCAAAAATGGGTTCACAAGTGAATTTCGGGTTTTGGAAGCTGCATTACATGTGTGGGAAAAACAAGAGCATTAACTTGCAATTGTGGGGAGCAAACATGCAATTTCATATGCGTAATGGGTAAACACAAGTTTTCACTTGTAATTGGACCTTTAAAACTCATTTTCAAGTGTTTTTTGAGTGCATTTTGGATCAATTTCGGGTTCTGGATGGCTGACTGCAGGTAGACTTTAAATGGGGAAAATGAATGTAGGTGTGAAATTAGTGGATGAAATGGTGGGAAAGGTATGTACGGATGATGGCAATGGATATGGATGAAAATGGAAGGATTTTGAAAATGTCGTCTTCAAGAAAATGGGAAGAACTTTCCACATGTAATCCGGTTCTAAAAACCTGATTTTGAAAGGATGGGCATTTTTCATCTTTGCAACTTGAAATTTCAACAAAAGATGGTTAAATTCTTATAACCATAAGGGAAGAACAATTACTTTCATCCAACTTGTAATCGGGATTTAAAATCCCGAATGCAAGTAAAGAGGGAAAATGGGGAAGAACAATACAATTCACAAATTGCTATCAAAGGGGAAAATCTCTCTCACAAAACCGATTTTTGGGGGCAAAACCAACATATACACAAATTTACAACTAGAAAGGAAAAACAAGAAGACAAGAAAACAAGAAAATGAAACAAGAAAAGAAAAGAAATCATACCTTGCTTCAAACTGAAATGCCACTTCAAAAAGATGATCAATCTTTGAAAGAAGGGAGGAAAACTCTTAAATAGAGATTAACCGTATTCCAAAAGCCTAGCCACGTTTTTACCAAAACGCCATGGGCAGCAAAATGCCTTCCAAAAGCATGAAGAATCGGTCAAATAATAACTTCACCCTCCATGCCTAGATGAAAGAAGCCAAAACGACTTAGGAGAGGTATGATTCGTGGCATTTGAAGAAGTAAAACGTGGCATTTTCAAAAACGTTTTTTGCTGTTAAAACGCCTTCAAACCAGCAAACAAATCCACCAAATGGCATGAGAAGAGTTTCAAAATGCATGAAAATAGCAAGGAAATCTAAATGCCTTTCTCCTCCCAAGATTTTTCCACAAAAATCGGTGGAAATTGTCAACAAAATCCTCCAATATTGCTGGTCGGGTTTTTGGGAAAGAACAACAAGTTTCATTTTATATGTAATAGTGAAAATCGGGTTTTAATTCCCATATTACAAGTTTAAAATGTTACTTTTCTCTCAACAAGGCAAAATCGGGTTTTTTGGGTACAATAACAAGTTTAAAATTGTCACTTTATTCTATTTCTAAGCAAAATCGGGTTTTGGAGAGAGATATGCAAGTTATAAATATCTTGTAAAGGGAAAATAAAATCCCTACAACAAGTTTTAATAACTTAACACATGTAATAGGGGTTTAAAATCCCTATTACAAGCAAAAGACATTAAAATAAGGGTTTTAGAAAAGGATTACAAGTTACTTTTAAATATGCAATTTAAAATTAACTTGTAACTTATCCAAAAAATCCCTATTATAACTTAAAAAGCCAAAAAGCATCAAGGGGGAAATAAAAAGTAAGTTACAAGTTCTTTTTTCAATAAAGTGCACTTGTAATTAGCCAAAAACTTCCCTACAAAGACTAAAACAAAGAAAATCATTAAAACTTGCAATTCAAGGAAAATTTCCCACCTGCAGTCAGGGAGAAAAAACCCGAAATTGAAGGAAAGACATAGCAAACGAACACAAAATGCGATGAAATTTGAAACGTGGTTTGAGGATGGATTGAGGATTAAGCTAGTCCAAGGGCGAAACAAAATTTTGCATCGAGAAGCGTGCCATAGAGTAAAATCTTCAACTTGCAGTGACTGTCCTGAAACCCGAAATTGCACAGAAAGCTAGGAAAAAGAAGACCAAAACTCACCAAAACTTGGACAATGATGGCAAAGACACCCCCCAATGATTTGACACTATCAAATGTGAGTTTTGTATCTCGTAAAACGTGCCTTGGAGACAAAAATGACACTTTTTAGGCAAAAATTTGTAGGGGTATTCACATTTTTGAGAATCCAAAAACGAGGACAACAAATAGTAGTTTGTACATAAAGGTTATAGTCTTAGTTGCTCGTCTTTGTTCATAGTTTTAATAGTGGATTATCTAGAGTCTTGATGTGGAAAAGAGAGAATACTTACTCAGTGTAATAGTCAGCATCCGCATAGTAAAATGACAGTCAGAATTTTGTCTGTGAAGCACTGCTCTTGATGTTTCCAACACTTAATTTTAATAAAATTTGAATGTTTTATAAACAAATAATAAATAATAATCAAACCTCTGTAACAAAGTATTGTTTTTGTTAGCATCTTTCTCCTTTTGGGGACAACACAAAATGGAACAGAGTGACAGAGTATAAGGTAAAGCCTTTCATCAAATTAGAATTGGAAGCTCCCTTCTAAATCAAGAATGCTCCATGCTATCATAAGTTTCACCCAAACATGGTTGATCCGTGTTAGCATATCTAATCATGAGTATGATGGGCTTAGTAAAACTCAACATTTTCTATGCGAACCCACTACACATCATCTAGGATCAATGCTTTGAGTTTGTGGGCTCTCTTTGTATTTGATTGCCTCCATACACTCCAAGGAGTGTTGATGACCATGGTGCTCAATGCCTCTTGCACCTTCACATGTTCTTTGTGTGATTTGAATTGAGTCTCAACAACCTAATATGATGTAAAAAATAAAATAAACCAGCACTTGTACCTATAGGAGGTTCAAGGGATAAACCGATAAGATATTAAAGTAAAACTTATATGTATTTTAATATTGTATAATTAGTTACATAATAATTAAAATTTATATATGTTTTGACATATTATTGGACCATGATTCTTCATGTCAATTATTAGATATTATAATACTAATATCTTATAGGAGATAGAGCATTATAGATAATTGACTAATAAATATATAATATATTTAATTTCAATAAACATTTGTATAATTTAATATTATAATAAAAATATTTAAATATAATATTATTTTTTAAAATAATGTTTATGTTTATCTATTTTATAAATTATTTGATATACGTCCATTGTAACATATTTGAAATCTCAAAAAATTAATTATTTATAAGTTTAAGTGAATGCGTAATATTTTTCAATCACTATGGGTTTAAGCAAGTTTTAAATTTGATAGGTGGGGCACTTTTTGAACCGGTTTCTTTTATTTTAACAATTAAGCATAATGCACATACGCACTTTTTAAAATTAAGAGAAATATGAATTTATTAATTATATTTTCAAACTTGTATCAGAACTCGATTTTTATCTTCAACTCTATATATAATTAATTAATTTTTTAGTTAAAAATTAATATTATTATTTAAAAAATTATTCACAATAAAATTATTTTCTTACTTCAAATATATTAAATGTTTACTTCTTATTTATAATTATATAAATTTTTTATATATTTAAAACATAATATATAATAGAAATTTAAATTATTCTATATAATATTTAAAAAATTATAAATAAAATTTTTCATCATCATTAATTTATATATATTTATTATATTGTAATTGATAAAAAATAATAATTTAATATTAAAATATTAAATCATTAAAATCATTTAACTGGATTATTTTTAAGATTAGTACCACAAACATTTATAAAAAATAATCGACTATTAAAAAAAACTTTTCTACCCTCTACCTAATCTTGGTAAAATTTTTTGTTTTTTCAATTGAATGCTTTAGAAATCATCCTTTTAATACAAATAAACAGGGGAATTCCCAACAAATAAAAATGGCATGTGTTCCATCTGGTGAGAGTAAAAACAAATAATAACCAATTATTATATTACTTACAAAAGTGCTCAACATTTTCTAAAGTTATTACCTATTATTTTTACCTTTCTTCAAGCTCACATATTTCTTTTTTATAACAGAAGTGTTAAAAGGAGGGAATTTTATTAATTCTTAAATGCATCGTATATGGTCTATCAAAATGAGCCGTGGAAGTCAAATGGGAAAACACAAACAAAGAAAGGAAAATAAAAACGACAATCCAACATTGAAAGTGGCAAGTAGAAATTGACGAGAAAAAATGGTGGAAAAGAAGGAAAAAACCAATGGACAAAATGGTGGAAAAAGAAAACTGACGGTAATTTTTGGCGTGAATGGTGGTGTGAGGGAAAATAGAATGTTTCCATAGTTCCAAAAAATAGCTGCGGTGACATTTTTTCGGGGATGCTATTTCCGGTTAGCGTTTAAGGAATTATTTCTATTTATAACAACTCATTTGTGACAAGTTTGAAATGTTTTCCATCAAATATTTTCAGGTTTGAGACAATTCCGGTTGCGAGTGTTGACGTGTATAGCTTCGGGAGTCTCCTTAAGGGAGCAGACTTCATCCAAATAAGCAATTAGCCTTTGGCTTTGCTTATTTGCATCTAGCGATTATTTTCTATATACATTTATTTGTATGAGCCGACTCTATTAACAAGAGCGATTCATTTGTTATGACAAATATAAATATTATTAAGGGAGCCGACTTGATATATCTCCGCCACCCTAATGAAGAGTCATATTGGTTCGAAGTGTGCCGACCCTTGATGGAGACACACCTTCGATAGGGTATAAAGAGAGATATGTTCTCCTCTCCTTGGATCGAATATACACAGCTGATTGTAGAAAGACAACAGCAGTTCCCTCATTCATAGCAGATCGTATAACTTCTACATCAGTCCGATCATCACAGTGATCCACATATACAGCAGTCTGCACGTCTAGAGCAGATCTACAGCAGATCATATTAGACCGATTCATATACATTTAGCTTCAAGAAGTGAAGCCATTTATCTTGTAAAACAATCATGCTATTTGACACATAATAAAAGATCTAGTTGCTGGGTTTTTCCCCTCATGTTGGAGGGTTTTCCCAGGGTATATGCTGTGCAAGTTTGATTAAGTTGTCTTTTATCTGCATTCTATTAATCTGATCATAAAAATAACATGGCATCAAAGCCAGGTTTAAGAAGATCGTGATCAGATTTCTCTAAAGAAGTGAAGTTCTCTATTCTCCTCCCCATTCTAAGGAGTAATTCTTAGCATCAATATGGTGAACGGACTCAAGGTTGAAGATAGGCTTGAAGGTGGAATAAACTTCACTTCATGGAAATATAGAATTCTAATTGCACTTGAAGAAAATGATCTTCTTGAGTTCGTAGAAAAGGATGATATATCTGAACCATCCGATGAAGCTGAGAAACTTCAAATGAAGAAAAATGGCATAAAGGCCAAGAAGATGTTGATTGATTCGGTGAAGGATCATTTAGTGCTACTTATCTCCAAGATGTCAACTGCTAGAGATATGTTCAAAACCTTGGAAGGACTTTATGAGATCAACAACACTAGTAGAGCCCTTGCTCTAAGGCAACAACTTCATCAAATCAAGATGGCGAAAGGAGAATCTGTCATATCATACTTCATGAAGATTACTGAGTTAAGAGATAATCTAAGCGCCATTGGAGATCAAGTTGTGGACAAAGACCTTGTCATGTTGGCCTTAAATGGTCTCCCTCAATCTTGGGAACCATTTATTCAAAGTGTTAGTGGGAGATCCATGTTTCCCAAGTTTGATTGTCTTTGTGCAAACTACATCCAAGAAGAATCTAGGTTGGCTGCAAGGGGAAATGGCCGAAACTCTCACAATGAAGGCAATCATGTTCTAGCCACTCAAACTACAAAGACGGAAGGAAAAAGTTGCAGAGATAGAAGTTTAGTTTCCTCACCTAATTCTAAGAAGAAGAAAGATCTCTCCCACATCTAGTGTTTTAGATGTGACAAGTATGGTCACTATGCAAGAGATTGTTTGACAGGGCCAAAACAACATGCTTCTATGGCGGATGTTGCTGAAGTATCTCCTCAAAAGGAATCTAGGAACAACCAAGAAGGGTTTCTATTTATTTCTGCCCTATCTAGCAATGTTCCAATCAATAGCAGCACTTGGTTGATTGATAGTGGTGCTTCTCGTCACATCATAGGTTATAGGGAACATCTTTGAAACTTGGTGGAAAGAAAGACCAATCTTCAAGTGATAATTGGAGATGATGCATGCTACTTGGTGAAAGGCTCTGGATCTACCTCTCTCAATTTAGAATCCGACATCCCTCTCCATCTAAGTGATGTCTTGTTCGTGCCGGGAATCAAGAGGAACCTTGTCTCGATTTCAGCCTTGGAAGACAAAGGTTATCAAGTTGCTTTTTCGGAAGGGAAAGTTCTTGCTTGGCCAAAGAACTCTAGCATCAAGACATCAGGTGTGATTGGGAATCGACATGAAAGTCTATAAAAGCTTTCCATCCGTCTAGTTCAAGCTCTCCTACATGACTCTACCAGTTCCAGTGAGCTATGGCATAGAAGACTTGCTCATTTGCACTACAAGGCTCTCCCATCATTGGAGAAAATGGTTAAAGGTGTACCTAAGCTCAGCCATGAGCATGATGGCACTTGTAAAGGTCGTGCCATGGGTAAGAATACTAAGAGTCCATTTCATAGTAGTGAAAGTAGGTCAAAAGAAATATTAGACCTTGTACATTCTGATTTATGTGGTCCAATGTCAATAGCATCCCTAAGTGGATTTTTGTATTATGTAATTTTCATAGATGATTACTCTAGGAAGACTTGGATTTTTTTTTTGAAGTCCAAAGAGTCTGAAGAAGTCCTAGATAGGTTTAAAGAGTTTAAGGCCCAAGTAGAAAACTTGTCTGGGAAGAGGATTAAAGTCTTAAGGTCTGATAATGGAGGTGAATACACTTCAGCAAGCTTTTGTAATTTCTGCATTGAGGCAGGAATTAAGAGGGAGCTTTGTGTTCCTTACAACCCACAACAAAATGGGGTTGCAGAAAGCAAGAACATATCCATAGTTGAAGCACAGCTAAAGCCATGATTCATGACCAAGACTTGCAAACCTTTCTTTGGGCAGAAGCTTCTGGGATGGCAGTATATGTTTAGAATAGATGTCCTCATCGGATATTGCAGAAAATGACTCTAGAGGAAGCCTTTTCAGGAGTTAAGCCTGAAGTCAATCATTTGAGAATCTTTGGTTGTCCAGTATATGTTCATGTACCTAAAGATAAAAGAACCAAGTTGGAACCTTCTGGCAAGAGGAATATTTGTGGGCTACAGTGAAACTTCAAAAGCCTACAGGATTTACATTCCAGGATAGAAACAGATAGAGGTTAGTAGAGATGTTCCATTTGAGGAAGATGTTGCATTCAGAAGATCTAAAGGTTCGTGCATGGAGATAGATGATGATAACCCGAAAACTCCTCAAGACATGGATGTTGATCATACTCCTAAGATTCAGAGGGAGTCTACTAAACTCGTAGAGGCTGTTGATCCAATTGAACCCTTGGAACCTACTGATGGTCTGAGAGACATTGTCATAAGCAAGGAGAGACCTCTTTGGGCTAGGAAAACTACGTAGGAGGCAGAAAAGTTTGCAGCTCCTAGAGGCACATTCAGAGAAAGCAAAAGACCTCATAAATTTTCAAGCTATGTTGCATTATGAGTAATATCATTGAATATGAACCTTCCAGTGTCGAGGAAGCTTCAAGTCAACATGTGTGGAGAGATGCTATGGATGAAGAATATCAATCCATTATTAAGAATGATGTTTTGGACATTGTTCCAAGACCTGAGGGAAAGTCAGTTGTATCCTCCAAATGGCTGTTCAAGATCAAGCATGCAATAGATGGAAGTATTGAGAAATACAAAGCAAGATTTGTAGTTAAAGGATTCTCTCAAAAGGAGGGAATAGACTATGAAGAAACCTTTGCTCCAGTTTCCCGCTATACTTCTATCAGGACCATTATTGCCATTGCAGTAGCAAAAGGATGGAAGCTACATCAGATGGATGTGAAGACAACTTTTCTCAAGGGGGTAATTGAAGAAGAGGTTTACATTGAGCAAACTGAAGGCTTTGTGATTCATGGGAAGGAGTCTCATGTTTGCAGATTAAAGAAGGCTTTGTATGGACTAAAGAAGGCTCTTGATGGTTGGTATGAGAGGATTTATCGATACTTGATGGGCTTGGGGTTCTTCAGGAATGATGCAGATCCAAATTTTTACTTCAAGGTAATTGATGACAAGGCTCTTATTCTGGTTCTTTATGTTGATGATTTATTTATTACTGGAGAAGACCATCTCATTGACAAATGTAAGGAGTTAGCTTCTGTGTTTGAGATGAAGGACCTAGGACTTATGCACTACTTTCTAGGATTGGAGGTATGGCAAAGACCCAATGAGATTATTCCAAGTCAAAGGAAATATACCATAGAGATCCTAAAGAGATTTGGAATGATGGACTACAAGTCTATGTCTACACCTATGGAGACAAACTTGAAGAAGTTAAGTGAGTCTGCAGCTAGTTCATATTTGGTAGATCCTACCATGTACATATAGTTGATTGATTCATTGATGTACCTAGTCAATACTAGACCTGGCATTTGTTATGCAGTGAGTGCTCTCAGTCAGTTTATGTGTGAACCAAGACATATTCATCTAGTTGCAGTAAACCATATATTGAGGTACTTGCGTGACACTATAGGATATGGATTGAGATATACTTCCATTCCAGATCTAAATCTACAAGCATATTCTGACTCTGATTGGGAAGGGAGTGTTACTGATCGGAAGAGCACCTCAGGTTGTTGCTTTAGTTTGGGATCTACTATGGTTTCTTGGTGTAGCAGGAAGCAGTCTTCAGTGGCACTAAGCACCATAGAAGCATAGTATATTGCAGCATGTGTGGCAACCCGAGAAGCAGTGTGGCTTCGGAAGCTCCTTGCAGGATTGTTTGGACAATCGATGGAGCCTACTGTCATTCATTGTGATAATCAAAGTTGTGTGAAACTTTCTGTCAACCCTGTGTTTCATGACAGAATAAAACATGTGGAGATCAAATACCACTACATTCGAGATATGGTTCTAAGGAAAACCATTCAGTTGAGCTACATTAGCACTGATGATTAGACTACTGATATTCTCACCAAGCCCCTTGCCAAAGTGAAGTTTGTGCATTTTCGAGACAAGCTTGGAGTTGTGGAGAAGGAAGCACTTGTTGAGAGGAAGTCCCAACGTCAGTGATTTCTTGAGATGTACTTTAATGCATTCTTCTCCGTGAGAGAGAAGTTTGAGGTGCAAGCCCTTGTTAATGCATTCTTCTCTATGAGAGAGAAGTTTGAGGTGCAAGCCCTTGTTAATGCATTATTCTTTGTGAGAGAGAAGTTTGAGGTGAAAGCCCTTGTTCCACCCTCTAGGAGTAGCCATGGTGGATGTCACATTGAGAGACTCCATGACAACATCACTTGTGTTTGATCATCCTCTAGGAGTAGCCATGGTTAACATCATGATGAGATGACGACATCACGTTGAGTGACTCCGTGATGGGCACTTGTGTAGATATTCATTTTTCATACATGGGAGTAGCCATGATGAATGTCATCACGTTGAGTGCCTCCGTGATGAACTTTGTTCCACCCTCTGGGAGTAGCCATGGTGGATGTCATTCCATGACACAGATTCAGGAAGGATTCCTCCCTAGCTAAGAGGGAGTGTTGACGTGTATAGCTTCGGGAGTCTTCTTCTTAAGGGGGCCGACTTCATCCAAATAAGCAATTAGCCTTCGACTTTGCTTATTTGCATCTAGCGATTATTTTCTATATGCATTTATTTGTATGAGCCGACTCTATTAGCAAGAGCGATTCATTTGTTATGACAAATATAAATATTATTAAGGGAGCCGACTTGATATATCTCCGCCACCCTAATGAAGAGTCATATTGGTTCGAAGTGTGCCGACCCTTGATGGAGACGCACCTTCGATAGGGTATAAAGAGAGATATGTTCTCCTCTCCTTGGATCGAATATACACAGCAGATTGTAGAAAGACAACAGCAGTTCCCTCATTCATAGCAGATCGTATAACTTCTACATCAGTCCGATCATCAACAGTGATCCACATATACAGCAGTCTGCACGTCTAGAGCAGATCTACAGCAGATCATATTAGACCGATTCATATTCATTTAGCTTCAAGGAGCGAAGTCATTTATCTTGTAAAGCAATGTTGCTATTTGACACATAATAAAAGATCTAGTTGCTGGGTTTTTGCCCTCATGTTGGAGGGTTTTCCCAGGGTATATGCTGTGCAAATTTGATTAAGTTGTCTTATATCTGCATTCTATTAATCTGATCATAAAAATAACAGCGAGCTTTCTCACAAGGAAAAGCCTATTGGCTAAATAAAAAGTTAAAAAGTATATGACATTTAAAAAATTTAAAATTCTAAAAATATACTAATAAATCCAATTTGGAGAAGGCTTTGAAGATGGCTTGTGACATGATGATTTTTCATAAACATTTATATCTCCTGACCCAAAGGAAAGGAAAGGCACGAGGGGAAACAAACACCACTGCCTGCTTGCGCATTCGCATTCCAGCTCTCCACCCCAGTAGTTGGTGATGGTGATGGGTGGCGGTCGGAAATGACCTAACCTATTACCTCAACATCCATCTAAATTTCTTTGATCTACTCAATCTTTGTGCGAATATTTTGCAATATCAAGTTGAGTGAGTGGATGATGCATGGTGTCCAAAAAATATGCCCATATGTACCACCAATATTGAATCAATTGCTGTACAATTTTTAGCATTGCCCATTATGACATGGACAACTTTTTTAGGGCCCACCATTGATTCTATGAGGATATTGGCAATGAAGGTTGCATCCTTCACTTGCACCTTGCAATCTATTGCCTTCAATACAATTGCCTTTTTAGGGGACACTGCAATGATATTAATTAATGGTTTGTTTTTGGAATTCTTCCAACCATCATAAACGATGGTCATCCCCAATCTAGGCCATGTATCCTTGATTGTTCTCTATGATGCCTCAATGAAAGCTTTCTCCTTGGTCAATGCCTAAAACTAATGTAATCATTAGGTGCATTGGCAATTGTCATCACCTCCCATCAATATGGTGATCAAACAAGGTTGAAAGGAAGCCCATTGCTATAAGTGGAATGAGAAATGCTCTCATTTGCAACCTCCCTTGTAGCATTATTGAAGGTCTTTTCCAGTGGGCCTCTTTTTCAGGAAAGGCTGATGGAATAAGTGGTATTCTTTCCTTGGGAACATGATGGTGGCATGGAAGGTTGTGGGACAGTGGGTTTTGTGAAGCCACTAGGAGGTTTTTGCAATCCTTTCTTGGAAAGAGGATCTACTTTTTCATTTACTTTGTTACTTATCATGTCAACATCTTCTTATTCTTTGATATATCCCATTATTTGTTGCTTTGGCAACTTTGTTTTATTAGGACCTAGACAAAATTTTATTTCTAAAGCCAATAATAGCTAATAGGTAAATTTTTAGTTGACTATATGAGCTCTCATACTCATTCCCACATTGGCTACAACACCAATTATAACTCCTAATACTAGGAAGTTGTTCAATCATGGTTGTATGTCATCAAATAGTTGATGTTGTGTCAACTTAACTAGAACTACCAACCATTTTGTATGAATATAACAAAACAATTTTTTTTTTTAAAATTTACATTCCTAAAACTTGAAAAAAATTATTGGCATTATAACTCTATAACTCCTATATTATGTATAAAATATTAAAAAGTTTTTAAAAATATTCAAACATTAAAATCCTTTTTTTGAAAATAATTTGGAAAATCTTGAAAAAAATTAAAAGATTCACTCACCTTTGATAGATATATCTTTTTCGTACAATTCTTTCTCTTGTTGGTGTAGGTCTTTCTTTTTTGTAGTAATCTTTAAAAATCAACAGTGAGAACTTGGAGGCAAAAATCTTGTTTTACTTGTGTTTGTGAAATAAGGCAAAAGAGGTTAAAAGTCCTCACTTTAGGGCAAAATTAGGTGTTAGGCACTTGTTTTGTTTTTAAAAAAAGTAAAAATAACAGATTTTTTCATTTGTTTTTTTAATTTTTTTGAGTGGTTAGTTGGGGGTACACCTAGGTTAGCTTGGGTCGGTCCTTGGTTCACCTTGGGTCTACCCTAGGCATCTTGGGTTCCTTGTCATTTCCCCGATTGGTGGCTGGCTCAGCTAGCACTGATATTTTAAATAAATAAATTACTAAATAAAATTATTTGGGGTCAACTTTGGTGGTTATCATTAAATGGTAATTATTGAATAATTTGCATTGCCAATTGGGCTGACCCGCCCTAGCATGTTGAAAGCAGCTATGTTTACCTTGGGCCGACATCTGGGGGGTGAGGGGGTGGTGAATCAGTAGTAAATGTATCTTGAAACTTTTTACTCAATTAAATCCTTTTTTAAAATTGCTTTAAAACTGAAACTGAAACAATAATGCAAAACAATCACATATGGAACAACTGCACAAGATTTGATGTGGAAACCTGAGATGGGAAAAACCACGGTGAGTAATGCTGCTAGGATGTATTGCTCTAATCCAGTCCCACAGTTAAAACCAATTACAATCTTTAAGGGCACCTACCCTAAGGAGTCACCAAACCCCTATCTTAAGAGCACCAACTCTTTCAACACCCTAACTTTACAATTTGAGCATCAACTCATCAATTTAGAATACAAAATCTTTGAGTATTGTTGTCCTCAATTTTTGATTTCAAAAATTGGACTATCACATGGAAATTTTTATTAAAAAATGAAAAATTTTACTCTATGGCACACTTCCCGAGGCAAAAATTCGCCCCATCCTTGGACTGGATCGATTGTTGATCCATCCCCAAGCTACGTTTTGAATTTCGTCATGTTTCGAGTCAGTTTGCTATGTTTTTGCTTCAATGTAGGGGAATTTTTCGATAATTACCAGTAACTGGTAATTTGTTTTTCAAAACCCCCTTGAAGCTTTTTGGTCTTGTAGGGGAGTTTTTCTCCAATTACAAGTTTTTGGAAACTGGTAAAGAGGGTTTTAAAACCCCCTTTACTAGTAGAATGACTTTTAAGTGTTTTGTAAAACTTGTAAATGGGTTTTTAAAACCCCTTTACATGTTTTTATGACTTAAAGTTATTTTTATTTTTAAATAGAACTTGTAAATGGGATTTTAAAATCCCTTTACATGTTTTAAGTAAAATCACTTGTAAAGGGAATTCTATTTCCCTATTACAAGTAATTTAACTTGTATTTCCTTTTCTAAAACCCGAAATTTGCCTTAGAGGCAAAAATATGAACATTTTGAAAACTTGTTGTTTCATTTCTAAAACCCGAAATTTCTCCCATGCCTTTGCAAATTGATTTGGGTTCAAATTTTTTGGAGGAAGGATAGGGATTCCTTCCAAATGCGGATTTGCTGCAACTTTGAAGGATTCAAACCCTTGTTCTACGCATCTATCAAACTGATTTTCGCCATTTGTCTTCTTCAACGTTTTTTTTTCTGAATCATGTATTTGTGCCATTTGCCATGGTTTGGAGGTTCGAATCTACCCTTTCCTAAGGCGTTTTTGATTTAATCATAAATGCGTTGGATTTCAAACTTCATTCAAACCGTTTTGTGCGCATTTTGGGGAATCGATTTGCAAAAATGCCCTAAAAACCAGTCACGTTTTTTGCAAGTTTCGCACCTTTCTCATTCAAGGTATGCTTTCAATTCTAAATCATTTTTGCTTTCTCTTGTATTTAATGATGAATCAAATCATTTTCGAACTACTTCCTTGGCATTTTTCATGGCATTTTTATAGCAAATCGGTTTTTCTTTGGTCACCATGCGTGGCTAAGTTTCTTCCTTTGTTTAAATTCTATTTAAAGGGTTTCATCTTCCATGTTTGGTTGACTCTACAAGCTTGGATCTCTCCTCATCTTTTCAAGGTAATTTTTATTTTTGTATTTCTTTCTTGTTTCTTTCTTTGCATTTTCTTGTTTAAGTTTTGGTTTTGTTCATGTTCATATTGGGTTTATGAGAGGAAATTCCCCATTTTACAAAGAAATTTGTAAAGTAAAAGTTGTTCTTCCCCATTGAAAATTCTCCTTCTTTACTTGCATTCGTGATTTAGAAACCCGATTGCAAGTAAGAGGAAAATTTGTGTTCTTCCCTTTTTTGGACAAAGACTTAACCTTCTTTGATCCAAAAGATCAAGTTTCAAAACAAGAAAAATGTGTTCTTCCCAATATGTTCTTCCCAATTTGCAATCTTCCCAATTTGCAAAGAAATTTGCAAGTGTGAAAAGTTCTACCTCAAGATGTGTTCTTCCCTTTTTTGGACAAAGACTTAAACCTTCTTTAGTCCAAAAATCGAGTTTCAATGACGAAAAAATCAAGTTCTTCCCAATTTTGGGTTTTGAAATCCGGATTGCAAGTTGAAAGTTCTTCCCATTTTGGCATGACAAAGTTCCAAGTGATCTTCCCGAAATTCATTTTTACCTATCCGCTTCCAATTCCCTCATCCGTACTTATCATCTTCGTCATTTCCCGCATGCCTAAATACCTTTTTTCCGTCCATTCCTCCGATTTTCAGTTTGTAAATAAGTTTGCATTTGGATTTAGAAAACCAATTGCAAATGTGTTCTTCCCAACTTCCAAACTGAAAATTCATTCTCCTTCCATTTATTCATGCTTCGTGTTTTGCAAGTATAATTGCATTCGGAATTTAAAACCCGATTGCACATTTGTACTTCCCTCTTGTGTACTTGCAAAACATGTTTCAAAACCCGAGATAAGTCAAAAGCTTATTTTTCCACCTCTTATATTTCCTCTCACAAAGCCAAAATACGAAAGTTGAACTTTCTCATTTGGTGGAGTGAAAATGTCTAAAGATACTGACTTTGATGTTGCCTTGATACTCTTGGATTTACATTGCAGCATTCCCAGTTGTTTCCAGATGACAGATGTATCATCATCTCCCACTCCAAAAATGATGAAATACAGGTATGATAAATACCAGAATGAAGTTCCGCAGTCATAGATCTCCTCCTCCCTTGATCATATCAAGGATACTAAGATAGGGCATGTTGACATGTCCGAATTCATACAAAGGATTGAAGATCCGAAGGAGGGTGATATGCAATGGTTGCTAGACAGCCATATCCATCATGCCGCATCCTTTCCAGTTGCTGCCCTAGAACCAGAATTTATTCTAGC
This sequence comes from Cryptomeria japonica, assembly GCF_030272615.1. Taxonomy (NCBI): domain Eukaryota; kingdom Viridiplantae; phylum Streptophyta; class Pinopsida; order Cupressales; family Cupressaceae; genus Cryptomeria; species Cryptomeria japonica. The sequence goes on from NC_081410.1 coordinate 393,639,097, forward strand.
ATGTGCTCATCATTTTGACAAAGAGACACGAGTCATTAGAAATGATGACGGGGAAGTGATCATTCGCTTGGATGCAGAAGCTATAGAGAGGGTTTTCAAAATACCTTCCGAAACCATTTATATAGAGATTTCCAAGCAAAGTGTAGCTGGATACTTTGCCAAAAGGGAGAAAGACTGTAAGCGTCATATCAACAAATGGATTCATGAACCTCGCACTGTGCTTACCAGATGGGCAAAGTTATATCGGTCAGATTTCAAGAATGAGATCGGTGATACTATTACTCTTCTTAGCCGTATGATGGGATTGGAGCATTCCAATGTTTTTGAACCTTGGATGTACCAATTTATTATGTTAGTAAGGCAGTCTCAGCACATTTGTTGGGGTGAAATCATCAGTGATGCTTTGTGTGAGCAACTTGCAGTCGTCCCTACTACCTTCACCTTCTACATGAATTCATATCTCGTGTATATTGCTGCGTCACTTAGACATTTCCCAGGTCTTTCCACCAAGGGTGACCGCATGCTTGTACCGGTTTGGGAATACTATGATCAGTTGCCTCTAAGATCAAGTAGGTCTCATTTCAGAAGGGTTCAGGACGCTTTCTTTGGTCATTATTTGTGTCAATTTGACAAGAAATTGAAGAACAAGAGAGTCTCATATGAAGCATGGGAAAAGGTGAAAGAATATGGTTGTTTGTTTCTCCAATTTCCAACTTTTACCTACATGAGAGTTGGATGCTATGGCGGGCAGCCTTACATGCTCCCACGGTACCCAACAGATAAGATTATTCTCATGGAGTTGGGAAGGCAGATCATGGCTGTGCATACACACCAGTCAGTTAAACACAAGGTTGGCATGGGTATTTCTTCCAACAACCCATTGAAGATTGGTCAATATTCTCTAATGACTTCAATCAAGGCCAGGGCTATGGAGACTGAGTTGCAGGAAATTAGACTCAAAAGATTCAAACCTAGAGCTGATTTCGATTACCGAGGCATGAAGGAGAAGATCAAGACGACTTTCATCCATGTACACCGGATAGAAGATATTTGGGCTGATCTTCGTACCGAAAAGGAGATTCGCAAGATGGATTACTGCCGACTCACTGCAGAACAGATTGTGGCTCTAAACCTCGTGAACGTGCCACAAGGTATGATTGATGATGGTAACGTTCTTGATCCTGAGTTTGTCAATCAGAATGTTGATGAGGCTTCGCTTCCTTCTATCCACTGGTCCCACAAGGAAGGCACTTCTATCTTGGATAGATTTCAGTCAGTTCTTGCCAATACCAATATCTGGCTAAAGAATAATGGTGTTGTTGTGACCATTTCACACATCGCCCCATCGCAAATGGGGACCCCCTCTTTTTCGCTTGTTTTCGCTTTCGTTTTTAGGGTTTTGTTAGTCCGTTAGTTGTCTGGATTTAGGGCTAAGCCTTAGGGTTTTAAATCTTGCCTTTTCGAGCCAGAATCCAGTCACTTTTGAGAGCTTTTGAGCTTTCTTTTCTAGAATGTAAATTTTGAATGCAATGATTTCGCCAAAATGGTCTAATTTTCAATTGGAATGTTCATGCAGAGCTTAAACTTGTTTAAATGATGATCGTCAATGTGAATTTTTGTCTGATTGAATATTTTGACCAAATTTTGACTTTTTTTGAAGTTTGATCCTAGGCATTGGAATTGATTTGTTTTCGCCTCGTGAAGTGTTAAAATGTGAAAAATCTTGTTATTTTGGCCTGTAGGAGCAAAATCGCTCCTGTCCCTCAGTGAAGGACGGGAGCTCATTTTCAAATATCTCATTGTCCTTGCAGAGTCCAGACAAATTTTACGTTTGAAGTGATAGAGAACGACAAGATCTTTCATTTGAATATAAATTGAAGATTTTCATGAGCGCGGAAAGGCCTCCAGGAGGAAAATCGCTCCTGTCCCTCAGTCAAGGACCAGAGCTACGATTCAAATTTCGCCATGTCCATGCAAGATTTTGATAACTCAGCAATTGGAGGACGTCCGAAGGAAGATACTTTGCCAAATGAATATAATTTGAGATGCAAAAAATGAAGGAAAATGACCTATATTGACTAAATCGCTCCTGTCCCTCTCCAAGGGACCAGGGCGAGGTACCTTGTAGCTCTCGTCCCTCTCCCAGGGACCAGAGCGATTTCCTCCATTTTGCAAAATCCAGACAAGGGTCAAGGCAAGTTTACGTTCAAAAACGAAGGAGAACATGAGATGAATGCATTGAATATAAATTGAAGATTTTTTGGACGTCCATACCAGCATTAAATGCCTAGTTCGCTCCTGTCCCTCTCCAAGGGACCAGAGCGATTTTTGATATAATTGCCTTTGTTGCAAAATTACAAACAATGTCAAGGCATGGGCGGATAGAGTGAAGAAGGACGACTCCGTTGAATATAAACTTGGAACCTGGCAAAGTAAGATGAAGGCCACAAAGGAAGGATCGCTCCTGTCCCTCTCCAAGGGACCAGGGCGATACAATGGTGAAGATACGTCCCTCTCAAGTTCAAGGTCGTTCCTCCGAAGTTCAAGGTCGACACAAGTCAAGACAAGGTGGCGAGGGACATTTCAAGGCGTCTTCATCATGCGCAAACACTCAAAGGACGTTAAAATGAAGAAATTGACACCCTATAACATAGATCGCTCCCGTCCCTTGGGAAGGGACCAAGGCGATGTTAGGTGCATTGGCCATTTCATGCAAAATTTACGTAAGGACAAGACATTGCAATGTTTTAGAGGGTCCATGGTATGGTAAAAGGATGATAATCAAGAGTTTTGAACGTGAAATGATCATTATTTTGAGCATGGAGACTATATCGCTCCTGTCCCTCTCCAAGGGACCAGGGCGATTTGCTTTGGATTCCTTGTTTTGCTTCAAGATCAAGCTAAGTCAAGACGTCTTAAGATAGCATATGGTCCAAGGCATCGTTTGAAGATAATTCGCAAAAGTGTTGAACGTCCAAACCTTGTCAAATAATGTAAAAGCCTCACATCGCTCCTGTCCTTTGGACAAGGACCAAGGCGATATCATCAAAAGCACGCACGTTCCTTCAAAGATCAAAGCGAAGCAAGGTTAGGTAAGGTGAAGGACGACGTTTGAAGGGCATTACAATGAAGATCGAAGTGCAAAGTTGACAAGGTCAAGGAAAGGACATGGATCGCTCCTGTCCCTCTCCAAGGGACAAGGGCGATGATCCCTTTAATACACTCAAAACTTCATGCGAGCAAATGGAATAAGCGCAAAAGACACGAACAAAGGATGCTATTCGCCCACAATAAAAAATCGAAGTTAAAAGATGCAAGATGGACATGAAAACAAGAAGATCGCTCCTGTCCTTTGGACAAGGACCAGGGCGATATGCACTTAAAGGACACCCATATGCGCACACAAGGCGATCAAATTCGAAGGACCACCAAGGTGATCGATTTTTTTTAACGTGGAGATGAAGGAGTTGGACGTAAGAAATGCAAAAGTCAAGACAAAATGGTGAATCGCTCCTGTCCCTCTCCAAGGGACCAGAGCGATGAGGTACGTCCCTTTGTTTTCCAATTTTGGCGCCAAATAAACAAATTTAAATTTCCTTAAATGCTAAATCGATTAAAAAATTGAAAATCCATTTTTATTTAGCATTTAATATGGCGTTATCTTTTATTAATTATTTTTTGCCTTTATTAAAAATCGAAATTCTCATTTAAAAAACGCAAGGCATTAATAATTAATTATTTAATTAATATAAAAATCGATTTGAAGCGCCCAATTAGGCAAGTCGGCCTTGTTATTTTATTGCAAATCATTTAAAAAATGGTTTTATTTGTCAAGTCGGCCTAAGGGGTGAAAGGGTATGAGCGCTATTTATAAGGGGAGTGAAATGTTCATTTTCACATAATCATTTTTACCTCTCTACATGCGAATCAAGGAAGACAAAGGAAAGTGTTAAGTGTGTTTAAAGATAGTGCGAATATTATCCAAGGTGGTGCGAGTTTCATTCATCCAAGGGTGGCGCGCTTAGCTATCAAAGGTGGTGCGATTCCAAACCAAAGGTGGTGCGAATTTGAAGATCACGCCTAAGGCGAATTTGCTAAAGACTTGGAGATTTATTTGTGCGAATTTGAAGATCCATTTGAGACCACGTCCAAGGCGATAAGTGAAGATCACATTCTATCCAGAGGTGGCGAAGTCAATCTTGAGGGGATCATATTGAAGATTATTTATACCTCAATTTTGCCTAGGCAAATTTTGTTTTTGCATTCTAGAGTTAGCTCTCTCTATCGAGGTATGGCGATTTAATTATTATTGTTTTATTCATTCATCGTCATATTTCAAATTTTGATTTTTTAAATCTTTTGGCTCAATCGTTGTATTTTAGGAAATGATAACTCTAGGGACTTATCATGAGGTTTCCTAAAATCTATCTCTCTTATCTACGTTATTTATTGCAAAATCTATTTCTTATAATGAAATGTTGTGTAGGTATGGCGACCCCAAAGGCGGGAGCATCCACCAGTCGCTCGGCTCTCATGAAAGAAGATCAGAAGACTGAAGAAGTGGAGACCAAGATCGTGTCCAAGTGGAGCAACATTGGAGATACAAACTTGGGGAACTTTAGCACGAAGAAGTTCCGAGAGGTCCCTTACATCGGCAAGCCATCACCTGTCGCCCGGAGAATAATAGAAAGTGGCATCATTAAGGCGGCCGGTTTTCCTCCAGCCATTCAGTGTCACGAGTTGATGATCGAGTGTGCCCGTCATTACAATCCACAGTCCAGGACAATTGTGTCCAATGAGGGAAACACTTTGGCGTACCTTTCAGAGGAAGCCATAAGTGAAGCCTTCCATCTTCCAGAGCACAGGGACATGATATACAAGAGCATTGAAGGAGCCAGATCAGTGTACGATGATGATCCAGATGCTTGTCTAAGCATAATCAACAAGAACTGGCTACTCAAGAGTCGTCCCCGTCTGAGCAAAGTACCGAACACACCACACCGGATCGATTTCCAAGAGGAGTACAGAGATTTGATCACCATGCTCAACAGAGTTACAGGAGCACCTCATGCCTTCTATTTTGAAAAGTGGATGTTTTACTTCATCCAGGTGATTGTTCAAGGGAAGGGTACAATACATTGGGCTAGGATAATTAGCCATTGCTTAGACGTACAGTTGAGAAGACTCAGGGCTACTAAGTCCTTCCACATGAGTTCATACGTCATTTATGCCTTAATCAGGAGCGTTGAGTACGCAGGACTACCTCACAGAGGAGTGATTGGAAGAGGACCCGGCGAGGTCAGAGTTTGTGAATCCTATACCTACTTGCATCATCCACCAGGGAAGAACTACAAGTTAATCAATGATACTTTCACGATGAACATCACAAGGACGTTGCAAGGAGGGATTCACAACAGATTATCTCAAGATGCCCAGGAATTAATCAAGAGGTACGGTGCTTGGTTCATTCAGTTTCCTAAGTTCACTTACATTAGAGTGTATGGATGTCCTTTACCTCCATATATGTTGCCGAGATACCCGACAGACAGGATTGTGTTACTTGAAGTAACAAGGCAGTTGGCAGCATATGTGAAGGCATTCAGACACAGACATCAGAATGGAGTTCAGGTACCTATTATTTTGGGTAATTCAGTTGAGGTATGTCCCAATGTCTCAGCCATGGATGACGCAGAGAGGGAGTTAGCCTTGTATCCTTTTTCATCTTTTGCTTGGAGGAATAGTTTTGATCCTCATGGACATTTAGAGGAGACAGTCGGTAGAAGATTTAGACATGAGTACCAGATTGAAGATTTTATGATGAATCTCCTAGATGATCTCGAAGTGAAACGAAAGATACATTCTAGATTGCCTCTGGATTTCATCAGGAAATGTAGGATTTACAGAGTAGCCGACCAAGCTCAGGACAACGGCAGGCACATCCAATCTTCATATGATCGAGAAAGCAAAACAATAAGTTTGAATTGGAATGAGCCCGAGGCCGTGGATTTAGATGAATTGATGGCACCAGTCTTGTCTTGTACTCGCAGATGGGTAGACATTCAACATCAGAAGTTGAGAGAACAAGGCATAGCCATGTCTTTTACTTTGGAAGAAAAGCCAGCCGAAGGAGGAGCCAGTGTTAGTGAAGGCAATCCTAATCCTAGGAATTCAGGTGAAGGTAACCTTCGATGTGCCAGTGAGGGCAATCTCCATCCGAGAGGTTCAAAGAGAAAGGAAAGATCAGAAAAGAAAGAGCCTTCCAAGAAAAAGCAAGGTGCTAACAAAGACCAAACACCAGGTACTTCTTCCAGGCCAGAAGATAGAACAGTTCGAGTGGAAGAATCCATGGAATCGATGGTACAGAATGACAGACAGGAGGAAGAACAGGCACAGCATGTTTCATCCGATGGATCTCTCCAAGACTATGATTTAGATAATGATAATGAAGTAACATCTCCTCCCAGACAAGAAGAAATAGTACACAAAGAAATTCAAGTTCAAGAGACAAGATCAAATATCCCAGATTGGTTGAAGGAAAGATTGACTAAGGTGATCGTAATTGAGGACGAGGACAGTGCAATCGATCTAGAGAGCCTTGTTGGACGCTCACATATGACAACAGAGAAGAAGAAGGCTACAAAGATGTCCAAGATGATTCGAGATGAGACTGGATCTAGAAAACTGCAGATAGCTACACCGGCAGCAGACAAATATGAGGGTGAGATCTTAGCAGAGGACTATCACATACAGACTATTGAGTTAGGACCATCCACAGCAGAGCAGACTTTAGATGATGCCACCGACACATTTGAGGCATTGAAGGATAAGTTTAGAGAAGAAGTAGAAAAGAATAGAAAGCTCGAGAGAGAGGTCGGTGCATGGAGGACATATTTCAGTCACATCAATGAACCTTTGGGACGTCAGGATCCAGTTAGATCACCATTGCAGGCATTGCCCCTTCAATCAATCAATGAAGCAGAAAGATTCAGGAATATGGTTCAGCGTACATGTAATTGGATGGATAGATCTCACACGGTGGCCATTGAGTTTATTACAAGGATGTCGAAGATCACCCATCAGGCTATCCAAGTTCTTGAGATAATCCACAGATTGATGGCAACAGTAGCTGCATTTGCCCATACCAAGGACGTTGTCATCCCTGTCTTGAAGGTTATAAGACATACATCTAGAAGAATTTTAGCACAAGAGAGGATCTTAGAAGGTGATTCTCACAGTTTGTTTCAGTGGTCAACCTTACTCCATATAAAGAGTGTTCTCTTTGAGGACATCAGTGTTAGATGTGGTCAAGTTGAGGAGGTGATCAATCCGATCCAGGACAGAGTATTTGAGGTACTTCGTACCATTCTTGGCAGAAGGATCGAGGTCGAGACAGATGTGGATTTACAAGAGTTTGAGGATAGAATCACGATCATCTTTCGCAAGGACGCAGATATTACAGATGAGCAGTATGATCAGATGTATGCCACCATGCTCCTGATTGATAGAACAAAAGAACTTGAACCTACTTGGGACACAGCTCTTCTAGATGCATTCGATCAGGTTATCCACTTAGAAGAGAGTATCAAGAATCTTCCCGAGATTCCAATCACAGAAATCGAAGGAATCGTGACAAAATTCATTGCATATGCTAAGAAGGAAAATTGGAAAGGGAATAAGATTCTAGATGAAAGGTTGTTACAGATGACATGACATCTTATTTCTCATTGGTTGATACCTCCTAGATTTTTGTGCCAAATTTAATATTTGGCTATGTATTTAATATTGTTCAGTAAAAAGGAGGTCATTTGTAACAAACCCTAATTAGGGTTTAGGTGTCATGATCTTGTCCGTTGATTTACTTTCAATCTGGACCTTTCATTGTAATTGGGGATGCTATTTATACCCCCATTTTCATTTCATTTATAATAGTCAGTTAATAGAGAAGAGAGTTAAGAGTGAAATAGAGAGATTAGAATTGTAAGCAATTTTTATTTTGTAGCAAGATTGAGTCTTGAAGAGAGAAGTTCAAGCAATTGTTGTATATGATGACTTGGAAATCAATAAAATATTGAAGTTATGGTGTTTTGTTGCAAGTTTCTCGAGTTATCTTCATGGTTGTTGGATGTACTTGAATCTCGCTCAATCAAAGTAGTTTGTTAATTAGAAAGACTAAGTGTGAGATTTGATATTTGGTAGGATTCGCAATCCAAACCACTAGCTTCTTGCTGATTGTAAGAACGCCTTGCGTGGTCGACTGGAAAACACCTTGAGTCCTTAACCTTCAAGCATTTTCGTATCTAGGATATGTATCTTCGTAGTAGTGTCCTTGGTCTTTGATGCATTGAACATCATTATTACCTTAGAAGATCGCACTAATTTCAGTTGAGTTGTTGCCTTATGGCGAAATTGAAATTGGTTGAGTCTTGCCAAATCTCATCCACGCTAAGTCGTTCATAGGGTTAGGCTAGATTAGACCTCTTAAGCTCTATCTTTTTCCATTTTTTTGAAAGTTCCTTTTAGATTAGTGAAACCTTCGAACTATTGAATCCGTAAGAAGCCTTGAAGGAAACAGCAAATCACATCATACCACTAAAACAGCTTGTCCACACGTGGAGACCCCACTAAAAGAACCTTGGAGTCCACCTAACTGATCCTTTTTGCAGATCTTCAGCAGTTAGAGACTATTTTCTCAAGAGAGGATAAGATGCCTGTCGGTATTTTATTCTGTGTATGATTGTGTACAAAACACACGTCAACAGGTGTCAAGCTCATTAAGATTAAGATTGGGAAAGAAGATGATTCTACAGGTCCTCTTGGGCGGAAGTCTGAAATTCAACTAGACAACAAAGAAGGTGCATCCTCTTCTAGTACGAGGATTAAATTGCGAGTCAGCTGTGCAATGGTGCTTCCTCCTCAGGAAATAACAGTTCAAGGCAAGGAGAAGCCACAGTTGGAAATTCATGTGATTGATCCTGAAGCTTCAGAGGAAGAAACTCAATCTGATAATGCTCCTCAGTCACTTTCTACAGAGTCTCCACATAATTCTCTTTCTTCACTTCCTATTGAGGTACCCATGTTTCCTCCTGTGATAGATGTGAGCTCTCAATCTGCCCGTTCAGTTTCAGAATCTCCGCAGAACGTCCTCCCACTTTCAGCAGCAGAACCATCTCAAGGCCATCCTCAGGAGAATTTGTTGAATATCTTTTCGGAAGATCCTTCATATGTACCTATGTCTGATATTCATACTTCTATGACCTGTTTTGATGAGTTCATGACATCTTCATCACATCCTGCCGTCACTCAGCAGACTATGGTGGCTATCCAGACGGACACTTCTCCCAAGGTCACCACTGTTATTCAAATAGAAATTGCTTCTCCCTCTATCCCAGAATCAGAGTTAATGGCTTTACCTCCATGGCTCAGTTCCTTCACTGCAAAGAGGAAGAAGCAGGTGATCTCACCTGATCCCTTCGACTACCAACAGTTGAAACAATCAAAACCTAAAGCTGTTAAGAGGGCAAAGACAGTTTCAAGGGTGATCGTTGATGAAAACCGGATGAGAGTGGCAGAGATTGCTGAACCAATATCAGATAAACCAGTTGAAGAAACGCAAGCAGCTGATTATCGGATCACCAAAGTTCAACTGGGTAAGCAGACTCATGAGGTTGTCAAGCACGATGCTCAACAAACAGCGGCTACATTGGTACAACGGTATGATGAGGTGTTGACCAAGAAAGATCAACTTGAAGTAGAGAATCAAAGACTCGTGGCAGCCATCCAAAGTATTACTCAACCTTCAAGTGGAGAAGGCCAAGTACCTATTTCTTCCAGGGTCAGCGAACCAATCCAAGGTATCAAGAGAGCCACCCAAAAGGTTCAAGCCTTAGACACCTGGGTTGATCAACTGCATGACTTATGTTCACAAGTCATAAGACAGGTATTTGAAACGATGGTTAAATTGGAGATCATTGAAGATAAGTTGAATCAAATCTTGGGTGTTTTCAAACTAAAGTTGGAGAAGGTTGAAGGAAATTTAGTTTCTTGGCGAAAGATGCCTCAACATCAGTTGGGCGTTCTTCAGGTGCATGACGTGATTCCTTCCAGAGTCACGTACATTGAATATGAGGAACTTCTGGAGAACAAATCTCTTGAACTCAAATCACTCATTGAAGAAATTGATGAAACCTTAAAGTTGCATGAAGCAGTCTTTCAAGATGTAACCTCCCATTGCAAAAAGGCATCCTGCGACATTTTAAATCAGAATGATGAGCTGTTGCCCGAGGAAGAAGTTCTTGCAGACCTGCAACTCAAGATTCATGATGAATGGAGAAGTGAGCAATTCTCAGTCGCTTCCATTCAAATATTGATTAAGTATCAAACTGAGTTGCAGGAAATCCGGTCAGCATTGGAAAAAGGCAATTCCACGCTATGCCAATGCCATGATGTCATCATAAAAACTAGGGTGGTGGCTATGAACACTCATGAACCAGATCTTGATGAATTGCAGAAAGTTATTCAGAAGTTTGAATTGTTCGTATCTTCAAGAGTTGCAACTTAAGTGTTTTTAACACTTGTTGTAAAATTTTAAAATTGTAATTTCAGAATTGTAATTTCCCTTTCGGCAAGTTGTCATCACTTGCATTTTTGTAATTGCAAGTTGTCATCACTTGCATTTTTGTAATTGCAAGTTGTCATCCCTTACATTTTTGTAATTACTGGTAAGGCAACTACAAGTTGTGTCCGATTAGGACTGTAGTTGGAATAAGTCTTAGCTAGTTAATGAAGTCATAATTAGTTGTTGAATAGGTCTTGGTGGCTGAGGGAATTTCTCAAGTTAGTTAGGATCCTCCCACCTTTTTCTCAAGGCTCCTCTCCTATAAATAGAAGAGAGGGTCCTTTGTAATCGATATCTTTTGGGAAAGCAAGCAAAAACTCTGCCAAATTTACAGCAAGAAGTCTTTGAGCTTATATATGTGAATTGAAGGTTTTGAAGAATAATAAAGAAAGATTACTCAAGTTTTGAGTCTTTGAGCTACAAGTTTGAGTTTCATTCTTTTTATTTATTCTATGCAAAGTGTTTCTAAAGGAGCTTAGTCCAATCTGATTTGAAGTCTTTGAGCTGCAAGTAGAGAAGATTAATTAAAATAGGAAATCTCTAGAAGGAGCAGCAAGTCTTTGAGCTTGCGTCTGTTCTTAAAAAAAATTATTTTTTGATAAGAAATAGCAGCAAGTCTTTGAGCTTGCATTAGTTCTTGTCTTTGTGTTAAAAGAATAAATTATTCCAGTCTTTGTGCTGTCGTCTTTTATTCATTGTAAAATTTAGTATAGTAAAGTGTAGATAGGACTTCCAATAGTCAAGTCTTTGAGCTTGATATTGTTGTCCCGTCCCGAAGGAAGTTACGGAAGTCTTTGCGCTTTCAGGAAACTTCATTTCCTTTCTCTCATTTTACTTAAAAGTGGTTATTACTGTTCATATTCAATCGCTATCCTTTTCTGTGAAGAGAAAAGGATATTGTCTTTCTTAAAGAAAGAAGGAAGACTGCTGTACCATCCTGTTTTTATTTCAGTTTTAGTTAGATAGGGGGAGCCTTCCCTTAATTAGGAGAGTTTTTACTTGTGTGCTGTGGTTGAAACCACAATTTTGTATATTTCCCCAAGTGTACAAAATTTTCAACCAACAAGTATCAACTCATTCAAACTCATAGTTCCATAAAACAGAATATCACGCGAATACTAAACGTGTAACAATTACAACTCACAACTTGTTACAACTTTCATATTTTCTTCTTGCAACACAACATTAGAATATCCAAAGAGACCAAACTGAGTATTAACAATTAGTCCAAATCTGAATATAAGCCAATGGTTTCTACTTGAATGCTAATAAATGATTCTAATTTGAATATTTACAAACTTCTGATAACTGACATGAACCTGCAATAAAATCTCTGCAAACCAAATACAAACTGTATATGTATAATCAACTTCAAATTCAGAATTCTGAGAAGTAGACTTGAAACTATTTGTAGTCTGATTATCATTAATTTTCAGATATTTTATGCAATAGTGTACTTCTAATTACAGAAGTATTGTCAATAGTAACCTGCAAACTGAAAATTGTCACTTTTATATCATTGGGAATGAGATATGCATATTGCCCATATAATAACAAACAACAAATTCAAACTGCCACTGTTATACCTGAATCATGAATCTCAACAAGGCTTATTACCAGTCATAACATCCCATAGTAAATGATCTTTCTTGTTTATAACAGCATTGCTCAACTTCAAAAGGAATTACTGACAGACTTATAACAGCAACATACTTTGATAAACATCACTTCACATCTAAGTAAATATGTCCTCAAAATACTTTATATCTTTTCAGACAACACTTCTATTAGAAATGATATCTTCTCATTTCATCCACCGCATATACACTTTTTCAAACAATACATACTCTTCCCCCACACAGCATGATGTCTTCTTATCTATGCAACAAAATCTTTGTATTAATAATCTTCTTTCATTGCAATCACAACCACCCATGAACTTCAAGGCAATGAATAAATAGTGTTTTCTTTATCTCTTATCAGGTGTAGAAGTAGTTGAAAAACCACCGAATAGTTTAGTAACTTCTCCAACCAAACTTCGAACTTACAAAAATAGTTTGTGTTTGCAAAGCACATGCATACTATTGAAATAAATAAAAAATAAGTAATCGAAAGCCAAACTGAACATACAGGTGGCAGATGGAACCGTTTCATTACACAATCAATGGCAGACATAAAGCTCTTTGCAAATCAAATATATCTCTGTCCTGACTTGTATGATAGTCTACAACAAACAATCACTGTATACATTTCATCACAATAATATCGAAGGAAATATGTGTTAAATTTTAATGATCAGATTAGGTAGACAGTAAATCAAACACAAATGCACATAATTTACCCTTGGAAAACCTTCCTCTTGAAGGTGAAAAACCCAGCAATGAAATATGTCTTTATTATCTCAGTTATGTCGAGAGACTTTACAAGGAATTTGCTTCACACTTGAAGCTATATATATATGACAATAGTTTGCTATAGAGAAAAATCCGGTCTGCTATATAGGATGTATGATCTGCAATGAACTCGATCTTCCTGGATAAATTCTCAATTTGTTGTAGATGAATACGAACTGCTGATATATGTTTATTCGATCTGCTGAAGGTTGATATACAAATCGCTGGAGCAAGTATTCTTTGATCTGCTGTATGTAAGAATAATTAAATGCCGAAGGAGAAGTTAATCTATCTTCCTTTATACCCGTGCAAGGTGACTCTCCATGAAGAGTCGGCTCTCTCGGATTAACTCCATTCAAAGCAATGTGTCGTTTCATTAAGGGTGGCGGACTTTCCCAAAAGTCGGCACCCTTAATAAACATATTTATTATATTATTTGCACGTAATCAAGGGATCGCATATTTTAGGTATTTATCGGCAATATAAAAAATATGCAAGGCCGAAGGTCAATTGCATATTTGGCAGAATTGGTCTCCCAAGGAGACTCCCGCAGATATATACATCAACACTCCCTCTTAGCTAGGGAGGACTCCTTGCCGATATGAACTAATACTCACCATGGCTACTCCCAGAGGGTGGGTCCATCATGGCTACTCCTATGAATGGAAATGTAAGTGAACACAAGTGCCTCATCACGGAATCACTCAACGTGATGTAGTCATCTCAATATGACGTAAACCATGGCTACTCCCAGAGGGTGAATAAGCACAATCGCCAAGTCATGGAGTCTCTCACATAACATCCACCATACCTACTCGCAGAGGGTGGAACAAGGGCTTATACCTCAAACTTCTCTCTCAAAGAAGAATGCATTAACGAGGGCTGATACCTCAAACTTCTCTCATAGAGAAGAATCCACAACAAGGGCAATCCACAACAAGGGCTGATACCTCAAACTTCTCTCACAGAGAAGAGTGCATAACAAGGGCTTGCACCTCAAACTTCTCTCACAGAGAAGAATGCATTATAATACATATCAAGTAATCACTGATGCTGAGACTCCCTCTCAGCAAGTGTTTCATTCTCCACAATTCCAAGCTTGTCTAAAAAATGCACAAATTTCACTTTTTCAAGAGGCTTGGTGAAAATGTCAGCCGTCTGTTCCTTAGTACAAATGTATCTCAACTGAACAACATTCCTCTGTACCATATCTCTGATATAGTGGTACTGAATCTCAACATGCTTTGTTTAGTCATGGAATACTGGATTGACTGAAAGCTTCACACAGCTTTGGTTATCACAATGAATGGTGGTAGGCTCCAATGATTGTCCAAACAATCTTGCAAGGAGCTTACAAAGCCACACTGCTTCGCGAGTTGCCACACATGCTGCAATATATTCTGCCTCTGCAGTGCTCAGAGCTACTGGAGATTGCTTCCTGCTACACCAGGAAATCATAGCAGATCCCAAGCTAAAACAACAACCAGAGGTCCTCTTCCGATCAGTAACACTCCCTGCCCAATCAGAATCAAAATATCCTTCAAGAATCAGGTCCACACTAGAAGAGTATTTCAAACCATATCCAACTGTGACATGCAAGTATCTCAAGATATGCTTGGCTGCAACTAGATGTATCTGTCTAGGTTCATTCATGAACTGGCTAAGTGCACTCACTGCATAGCAAATATCTGGTCTAGTGTTAACTAGATACATCAAGGACCCAATCAACTGCTTGTACATAGTAGGGTCCACAAAATCTGAACTTGCTGCAACTTCCCTCAATTTCTTCAAGTTAGTTTCCATTGGTGTGGACATAGATTTACACTCTCATTCCAAATCTCTTCAAGATATCGATGGTATATTTTCCTTGACTTAGGATAATCTCATTGGCCCTCTGCCAAACTTCCAGCCCTAGAAAGAAGTGCATGAGTCCTAAGTCCATCTTGAATTCGTAAGTCAACTCCTTCTTACATCTATCAATGACATGATCTTCTTTGGTAACAAATAGGTCATCAACATAAAGTACCAAGATCAACATATCACCATTGAATACCTTGTGTTGGTTGAAAATTTTGTACACTTGGGGAAATATACAAAATTTTGGTTTCAACCACAGCGTGTGAGTAAAAATCTCCTAATTAAAGGAAGACAACTTTGAAAATAAAATAGGATGGGACAACAATCTTTCTTCTTCTTTCAAGAAAGACAATATCCTTTTCTCTTCACAGAAAATGATAGCGATTTGATATAAACAACAATAACCACTTTCAAAATGAAATGAGAGAAAGGAAATGAAATTTCCTGAAAGCGCAAAGACTTCCGTCACTTCCTTCGGGATGGGACAGCAATATCAAGCTCAAAGACTTGATTATGTGAAGTCCTATCTACCCTTTTCTATACTAATGCTATAAAGAAAAAATTATAACAGCTCAAAGACTGGAATATCTTATTCTTTTCTACTGAAAACAATGGGAAGTAGTATAAGCTCAAAGACTCACAGCTATTTCTCACAAAATCTATTCCTAAATTTTCCTAAGAACAAGTGAAAGCACAAAGACTTATAGCTTCTCTCAACAAAATATTTATTTTAATCTCTATTAACCTCAACTACTTGCAGCACAAAGATTGCAAATCGGATGTGATTAAGCTCTTTAAGAAACACTTGCAAGAAAGATAATATAGAACACAAACTCAAGTATGTAGCACAAAGACTCGAAGCTTGAGCAATTTCCTTCTATTCCTTTCAATTTTTGAATTCACACATGAAAGCTCAAAGACTTCTTTGCTGTAAATATGGTAGAGTTTTTGCTTGCTTTCCAAAAGATAAAAATTACAATAAACCTCTCAAGTATTTATAGAAGAGGAGCCTTGAGAAAAAGGTGGGAGGATCCTAACTAACTTGAGAGATTCTCTCAACCACCAAGACTTATTCAATAACTAACTAAGACTTCAATAACTAACTAAGACTTATTCCAACTACAATCCTAATTGAACACAACTTGTAGTTGTTTTACACGTAATTACAAAAGTGCAAGTAATGAATTAACTTGCATTTTGCAAAAAGACTTTTAATTGTAACTTGTCAAAAGAAAAACTACAACTAAAGATTACAAATGTGGAAAAATACAAATAAGTGTTGAAAAACACTTAATCTGTAGCACTTGAAGACACGAACCCTTCAAACTTCTGGATGATCATTTGTAGTTCCTCGGGATCCGGTTCATGGGTGTTCTTGGCAACAACCATGGTCTTCACGATAGTATCATGACATTGGAGGAGCGCAAAGCTATTTTTATCCAGGATGGACTAGATTTCATGCAAAAAGATTTGGTGTTTCATCAGTATTTGAATTGAAGCGGCGGAGAATTGTTCGCTCCTCCATTCATTATGAATCTTCATCTGTAAATCAGCAAGAACTTCTTTTGGAATCAGCTCTCCATCCTGACTTAATATGTTGCAAGAGGCCTTTTCACAATGAGAGACAATATCTCGGAAAACTTCACCCCGTAATCTCATTGTATCACCAATCTCCTCAATGAGGGATTTAAGAACAAGGGCCTTATTTTCCAGAAGCTCTTCAAATTCCAAGTACATGACCCTGGAAGAGATGATGGCATGCTCCTGTAGAACACTCAACTGTTGTTGGGGCATGGTATGCCAGATTGTCAAACTATTTTAAACACTTTCCAGATTCTTTTTGAAAGTATCGGAAGTCTGATCCAGTTTCTCTTCAACGGTTTCCAATTTAGACATCGTCTGAAAAATGTCTTTCATCACTTGTGCACATAGATCATGAAGCTGATCAACCCAAGAATCGAATGCTTGTACCTTCTGAGCAGCCCTTTCCACTCCACGAATTGATTCTTGGGAAAAACCTATGGAGTTACTCCCTTCAGCAGCAGGTTTTGTGATTTTATGAACAACTGCCATAAGTTGTCGGTTTTCCTCTTCTAGCTTGTTTTTCTTTGCTAGAAGTTCATCACACCGCTGTACCAATGAAGCTACAAGAAACTGAGCATCATGTTTAATCACCTCATGCATTTGCTTACCCAATTCTATCCGTGTAACTTTGTAATCAACAACTGACATTTCTTCAAGTGGCTTATCTGCAATGGGTTCAACAATTTCAGCTAACTTCATCTTGTTGCTGTCAACAGTTACTCTGGAAATAGTCTTGGCCTTTTTAGCAACCTTGGATCTAGACCGTTTTAGTTGCTGATAATCAAAGGCATCAGGTGAGATTTCTTGCTTCTTCCTTTTTGGAGTAAAAGAACTAAGCCATGGAGGTAAAGCCATCAACTCTCCTTCAGTAGCAGCTGTAGGCAAAGGAGAAGCAGTTTTTGTTTGAATAATCGTGGTCATCCTGGGAGGAATATTTGTTTGGATGGGGACCACGGTTTGCTCAGTAACCAATGGGCATGAAGATTGCTTCATGAATTCTTCAAAACCAGAAGTGGAGGTGTTAGGGGTAAAAACGTATGTTAGTATGAATAATAATTATAAGTGTGTTATGTTTGGTTATGTTTTGTTGTTGCCGAGAGGTTCCCGTCGGGTAGTTGGGAGTTGGTGACGGTCGGCAACTTGGCCAACCGTCGGTTTTATATATTGTTTGGTTGGAACCTCGGCAGGGGGGGATCATGTATGGACAATTTTGGACATTGAAATAAAGATATAACTTTCTGGTCTAATTATTATCATTTATGTTATGATGTACAATTGTTCTGTTCCATGAATGTTTGGTACGTGCAGGAACTACTGTGTTATCTGATTATTCACCAACTATACATTTAGGACTAAACATTTTGGCACCGTTGCCTGAACGAACCTGGAGATAACCATGGCAGCAGGTGGATACAATTAATGGGCCGACCATTTAACCAACAATTAATTGTCGTGGACAGTGACACGCACGAAGAGAGTACCGCGGAAGAGGAATGAGAGGATCAGTTGACGACAGACTTGGTGGAGTTGTGGGACGTGTCGGTCATGCAGTACGTACGGCGAGAGGCTCAGGAGAGAGCCGTCTCGGAAGGTACGGTACGTGGTGAACTCACCGTCAGCACCCCCGTCTTTGACCTACTCAGAAGTATTCCAAGGTTACTCGCCAGGAATTTGATTGCACTCCAAGACCAAAGGGAGGAAACGACAAAGGAACTTCGGCGGCAACAAGTTCTCCGACGGTACGAGGAACAGAGTCGTAGGGAGGAAGAGGAGAGGGAGGCCAATCTGCGTCGAACCTCTGGCACTTGATGCCCCTACGACTGAACAAAGACAGATGTACCACTGCTACCGAAGGAGTAAACGAGGGAACTGTATGGTGATCTCTTCGCATAAAAGAACAGGCCGACATGAGACGACGATTAAGAGAGGTTGCCGACTCGAGGAGTCTGGAGAAACACAACAGAAGTCGGAGTGTGAGTCGGAGTCGTAGTCGGGAGAGGCAAAAACCGTGTACGTGGAAGGAGTTGGCCGAGGTCGCCAGGAACCTGCCACTTCTAGACGTAGCGGAGGAAGATCTCGCCGACCAGGCCCCACACTCGACGTCAAGTGAAGAAGACTCCAGAACCGAATCACAAAGCACCCAATCGGAATTTTCCGAACAAGGAGAGGAGGCGGTATGAGACTTGCACGAGGAAATCACCACTATTTTCGAAGCAACGTTGTCTGGCATTAAATACTTGTCCTTGGCGGAGGGCATCAAAATAGGAAGATCGGATCCGGAAACCCCGGGAAGGAGGGACTATAGAAGTGAAGGTGACCAGCCCGGTTGGCAGGGGCCCAATCAGACTAGGAGTGTATGGTACCCTGCGGACACAGTACCTTCCCGACATATAGCCATTTCCAGGCACTGCATAAAACCGCACAGAAAAGAACGATGGCACACACCTCGGAGAAACAAAAACTTCCAAAATTCATGGGCGACAGGTCAGAGGACCCCATACGGCATTGGAAGACATGCGTCACCATCTGGGAAGCAAATGGCCAGGACAACCGGGACTACTGGGTGAAGGCATTTCCGGCCACTCTGCGAGGAATAGCTACTGACTGGTACATAGACCTTGAAGCTCAACATAAAACATCTTGGAGCAATCTAAAGAAGGCCTTCAAGGAAGAATTCAAACTCCTACGGGATGACAACGAGATTGTGATGGAAATTTACAACACCAAACAAGGAAAAAACGAAAGTGTGCGCGCATATAACAGAAGGCTGAGGGATTTGCTTAACAAAATGGAGAACCGGCCGACAGATGGCCTCAAGAAGCGGTGGTTCGTGGAAGGATTGGTACCATCCCTGAGAAGGACGATGAAAGTAGTCCCTCCGCCATCGTACGATGAAGCATACAACCGCGCCATGGATATTGAAAGTGAAAACAAGACATCCCGGGGGAAGTGACAGACTAGTGATGGTGACAGCACGGACGAAGACAGTGACGGGGGATCCAAAACCGTGCAAGCACTCCAGAAGGATATGATGAGGATGATGGAGTTAAAAGGTGACAAAGAAAGTGGTAGGAAAGGAAAAGAACTATGGTGTACTGACTGCAAGATTGAAGGACACACTAAAGGAAGTTGTCCCCGTAAAGTTTTCTATGACATCTACCAAGTAATGGGACATTCCACTAAGGAATGCCCGTAAAACTTGAAAGCACGAAGCACACAAGTGCTCTACGCCCAACCCGACCAAGCCACACCGCGGGCGACACCGCTGAAGCCAACAACAAACTCTGATGCCTCACCTAGAGGGTACAGAAACAATCGGCAGGGTAACAACAGATCCAATAATAACACACCGAGGAGCAGAATTCAATACGATGGGAAGGGGCGACCCATGATTCAGTGCAGGAAGTGCAACGAATGGGGTCACTTTGCCCGATAATGCCAAAACGAAGGTGATGTAGGAAGTTTGCTTTGCAGATGGTGCGGTCCAGGAAATCATGAGGACATAGATTGTCCAAAACAAAATGGGGTGAACATTCTCGATGTGGAGGGATCAAGAGAAGACGTACTGGCAATCAAAAGGTTGCAGAACAAGAAAGCCATGTACCTGGATCCTCCCACAGAAAAAGAAAGATTCCAGGAGGCAAGGGTGGATATCGAGCGGGCGATGGTTGGAGAGCGGAGGGCGTCGCACCTGGCTGCTGATACACTAGTCCGATCGGAACTAGAGAAGAATATCATCAAGCAGATGTTACAAAGCACAATACCTGTACGGGTGTTGGACCTTCTACAGACCATGCCACAGTTAAGGATGGCTCTGACAAATGTAACTGGGGACACTACCATCGGTCAAGAACACCAAACGATGACAAAGTCTGGTACAAACCCGGTGAAGGGATCCGGTACGGATGCCATGAACCCTATGCTACTAGCGGTGGGCGTCGGATGGAAACACGTAGTGGTAGAGATGGATATATTGGGACAAAAGCTGACAAACGCCATTGTTGATGGTGGGTCCGGAGTCAACGTACTGCCGGAGGAAACTTGGCGAAACCTTGGCAAGCCGACTCTATGGCCACCAACCTTGCACCTGGTCGGTGCGGATCAGCACGACATCAAACCCCTTGGCACCCTCATGGCACAAAAGGTGGTAATTGGGACGCAACACTTCCTTCTGGATTTTGTAGTCATCCCTCTGGAAAGGAAAGTGTACAACGCTCTTCTAGGAAGGGGGTGGCTGATCATGGCCAAAGCTAACCACAACTGGAAAAGGAATACGCTTTCAATCGAGAGTGACGGTCATAAGTATGTAATTGATCTAAGGAACCAGTTCGTTAGTGAAGAGCTCGCGTCATTGGACTCCGACTCAGAAGATTCAAATAGATGGGAGTGGGGTTCTGCAGGAGACAGAGGAGGGAAAGAACCCGACGAGGAAGGAGTGTTGGAATTGGACGAATGTTCCGAGGATGGAACCAGTTCATTGGCGGGACCTTTTTATTGGCAAATGGGGGACTATGAGGTCTTCCACCTAGAGTGTCACATGCTTCAAATATGTGAGATAGGAGAATCAAGCGACGGGATGGAAAAACAATCCTTTTCCCCGGAGTGCGGTAGATACCAAGAGGGAATGGCACGGATGGACGACACGCCAACCCACCAGTTTGAACGGGATAAACCCATCAAGTATGAGGAAAGGGATGCGAAAAAAATCAATCTAGGCAAGGACGAGGACCCGCAGGTGATACTCGTAGGGGATGATTGGAACCCCGTACTAGATCACTCGTACGACGTATGCCAATCGAGGGAGTGTTTGAAATATTTCTACAACGTAGGGTCGACAAAGAAAGGAGAGTGGCAGTGTTTTGAGTTATCTGTACAACGTACGATCGACAGAGAAGGGAGACTGGCATAGCTCGTATGGTGTACGACCTGCAAGAGGAGGAATACCGTACGGCGGAACATTGCACCCACAGGAAACTAAGTCATATGATCTTGTACGACTATCAACAGATAAAGGAGAAAAACCGTACGGTCAGAAAACAAACATACCGTACGTGCGGGATTTGTACAAT
The DNA here is from genome assembly GCF_030272615.1 of Cryptomeria japonica. Classification (NCBI taxonomy): domain Eukaryota; kingdom Viridiplantae; phylum Streptophyta; class Pinopsida; order Cupressales; family Cupressaceae; genus Cryptomeria; species Cryptomeria japonica. The sequence goes on from NC_081410.1 coordinate 393,660,615, forward strand.
CCCCTCCTTCGCGGTATTTGTACATGCAGGGAGCGGTTGTATGAAAAGTTTGAGGGTATCTGTGCAGAGATTTGTGCCATCCATGTGAAGCTGAGTGAAGAGTTGGCACGGGTTGAAGAGGCCGTACGACCAGGGAGTGGAAGTGCATGAGTTAATCTGTACGGTGTAGAGGCAGCAATCGGTCCAATGGTCCCTACCAGTATGGCAAACCAGACAATGGCAGAGGAGGCCGCACTAGGGAAAAAAGAGGTCGCCGTACAGGTAATTGGTACTAGTACGACATGTTCAGGTATTGGTACGACGAGCACTAGTATAATACCAGCAGGTATTGGTACGGTTCCAGTAGGAACTGGTACATTTCCAGCAAGAACTGGTACGGTACTAGCATGTACTTGTACGCCAGGTGCTAGTACGACAAGTTCAGGTACTGGTACGACGATCACTGGTACCAGGTCGGAAGGACAACTTCTGGCAGAACGAATTCATGTTTTTTTCAAGATGGAATACAAGACATTATACATGTGCCATCATGCTATTAGCTTATTCCTAGACGCCATACGCGTGCAAGTACCACCAAAAAAGTGGGGAACCTTTGAACCTCGCGGACGGGATGAACCAAATAAACCCACCATGTACTACTACATTCACGTGGACATCCTTGGCGACACAGCGCAGCGAGGAGGAAACTAGACGCATTTGTAGAAATTGAAGAGGTTAGCAGTGCAGAGGATTCAGAGGAGGTGGAAGAAACAGAAGAACAGGAAAGTGGGGATGAAGGGTTCCACTTGTCAGGACACACCGCTGTAGAGGAGGAAGAGGAAACAGAGTCATGACAGCAGGAAGAAGATGAAGAGGAGGAGCAACAAGGAGAATCGCGGGAGCAATGGAAGAGTACGAGGGTGAAATTTACACCCTCGAAACTAGCCTCGGCACACTTGGTACCTTAGGAGGCGCTTGCAGTAGCTAGCCCAGTGGGAGATGTACGACCAATGGGGGTGCTGTTCCAGAAGATTGGAGAGGGGGAACCGCCGGCACAGCGACAGGTATCGTTGCCACATATCAGTTTGGCCGTACTTGCAGCAGGAACAAAAACTGGTACGGTGGTAGCAAAAACTGGTACGGTGGCAGCATAAATTGGTACGGGGGCAACAGAAATTGGTACGACGGCAAGAGAAACTGGTACGATGCCAACATATATTGGTACGACGACAACAAAAACTGGTATGGTGTCAGCAAAAACTGGTACTGTGTCGGCAAAAACTGGTACGTCGGCAACAGAAACTGGTATGACGACAACAGAAACTGGTACGGTGTCGGCAGAAACTGGTACGGTGCCAACATGTACTGGTATGACAGAAACTGGTACGATGCCAACAATAACTGGTACGATGCCAACAAGTACTGGTACGGTGCCAACAAGTACTGGTACGATGCCAACAAGTACTGGTACGATGCCAACATGTACTGGTACGACAAAAATTGGTACGGTGCCAACAAGAACTGGTACGGTGCCAACATGTACTGGTACGACAGAAACTAGTATGGTGCCAACATGTACTGGTACGACAAAAAACTTGTACGGTACCAACAAAAACTGGTACGAGTGACTTGGAGGCAAAAACTGATACAGTACCAGCAAAAACAAGTATGGGTGACTTGGAGGCATTAGCAGCCCAAGTGGCAGAGCTCACCTTACAGCTGGAACAAAAAGATAAAAAGCTACTGGAAGCTGCTCACATGGTAAAGAAAGCACGGGAACGACAATTGCTGGCGGAAAAGAACCTGAAACTTCCGACCGGACAACAACCTCCTCCTGCAGCCACTACAGGGACGCCTCCTCCCTCTTCTCGATCTTAGCTATGTTTTATATAATTCAGTTTCTCTTGTCTGAGTCGTCTGGAAGACGACTACGTTTTTGGGGGGGCTAATGTTAGGGGTAAAAATGTATGTTAGTATGAATAATAATTATAAGTATGTTATGTGTGGTTATGTTTTGCTGTTGTCGAGAGGTTCCCGTCGGGTAGTTGGGAGTTGGTGACGGTTGGCAACCTGGCCAACCGTTGGGTCTATATATTGTTTGGTTGGAACCTCGGCAGGGGGGGATCAGGTATGGACAATTCTGGACATTGGAATAAAGATATAACTTTCTAGTCTAATTATTATCATTTGTCATTTATGTTATGATGTACAATTGTTTTTTTCCATGAATGCTTGGTACGTGCAGGAACTACTAGGTTATCTGATTATTCACCAACTATACATTTAGGACTAAACAGGAGGTATCAATTTCTAATAGCTGGATACAAGCAGAAGTATCTTCAGGAACTTCTTGCACACTCTCTTGTTGATGATCTGGAGTTGGCTCGTATGCCGAAATAGGAATGGTATTCTGAGGAGATTCATCTACAAGCAAGTCAGGAAGAGAAAGGGGCGTCTCAATGGAAATTGGGGGAATAATCTCATGAGGCGAGTCCGATGCTGGAGACTTGGGAGCATCATTAGATTGCTGCCCTTCTTCTGGATTGCCCAGATTGATCACCTGAACATGAAACCGTGACTTTTCCTTCCCACGAACTGTCGCCTCCTCAGGAGGAAGCACTACTGCCCAACTAACTCACAATTTGATCCTTGTGCCCGAAGATGATGCGCCTTCCTTGTTGTCAACCTGAATCTCAAACTTATGTCCAAGAGGCCCCGTAGAATCATCTTCTTTTCCAATCTTGATTTTTATGAGTCTAACAACATTACTTTTTAGCCAAGCGTTGGTGTTAGCCAAGATAGGCTGAAATCTCTCAAGAATGGATATGCACTCCTTGTGTGACCATTGGATTAAAGGAAGTGGAGCTTCCTCAACCCTTTGTGAAATATATTCAGGATTAAGTACGTGCCCATCGTCAATCATCCCTTGTGGAATATCCACCAAGTTCAAATCAACAACTTGCTCAACAATGACCCTGCAGTAATCCATCTTCAGAACCTCGACCTCTGTACGGAGATCTACCCAGATATCCTCAATGCGATGCACGTGCACGAAGGATTTCTTGATCTTCTCCTTCATACCCCGGTAATCAAAATCAGCTCTGGACTTAAACCTTTTGAGCTTAATTTCCTGCATATCAGTCTCCATGGCCTTGGCTTTAACGGATGTGACAAGAGAATACCGGCCAATTTTTAATGGGTTTGTTGTAGAGATCCCCATTCCAACCTTATGTCTGGCAGACTGATGAGTGTGGACAGCCATGATTTGTCTTCCCAACTCCATAGTAATGATCTTATCAGTTGGGTATCTAGGAAGCATGTATGGCTGCCCACTATAGCATCTGATTCTCATATAGGTGAAGGTCGGGAACTGTAGAAACAAGCATCCATACTCACTCACCCTTTCCCATGCCTCATCTGATACCCTTTTGTTCTTCAGAGTTCTGTCAAACTGACACATGAAGTAACCGAAGAATGCATCTTGGACTCTTTTGAAATGCAATCTGCTGGGTCTCAAAGGTAACTGATCCTAATATTCCCAAACTGGTATAAGCGAGCGATCACCCTTGGTAGAAAGACCTGGAAAATGTCTAAGCGATGCTGCCAAGTACACCAAATATGAGTTCATGTAGAAAGTCATGGTGGAAGAGACTGCTGAAAGTTGTTCACACAAGGCATCGCTGATGACTTCTCCCAATGATATATGATGGGACTACCTTATGAACATGATGAACTGGTACATCCAGGGCTCAAAAATATTAGAATGTTCAAGGCCCATTATCCTGCTGAGGAGGGTTACGATGTCTCCTATTTCCCATTTGAAGTCACAGCAGTACAACTTAGCCCACCTTGAGAAGGCGGCTCGTGGCTCATGGATCCACCTGTTGATATGTTGTTTACAGTCTTTTTCCCTTTTCACATAATACTCAGCTGCACTCTCTTTGGAGATTTCCATGTAAACAGGTGCGGGAGGTATTGTGAAGACCTTCTCAATTGTGTCTGCATCAAGGCGGATTATTGCTTCACCATCATCATTTTTAATGATTCTTGTCTCTTTGTCAAAGTGATGGGTGCAAGCGAGAACAAATTCAGGTTCTAGGGCAGCCACTAGGAAAGAAGATGTGTGATGGATATGGCTGTCCAACAGCCGTTGCATATTGCTATCTTGTGGATCCTCAACCCTCTTGACAAATTCTGACATGTCCACATGCCCTATCTCTGTATCTCTGATACGATCCAAAGGAGAGGAAACTTGGGAAGGCGCAACTTCGTTTTGGTACTTGTCATATTTGTACTTCATCTTTTTTGGAATTGGTGATGACGACAAATCTAACATTGATGGACAACCTGGAATACTGTGATGAAGACTTAAAAGCGTTAAGGCAACATCATATTCAGCTGCAAATAACATTTTTCCTTCTTCAAATGGGAAAAACTTCGACTCTTGAACTTCATGACTTTGTGAGAGAAAGAGGGGAAATAAATGGAAATGGGGTCATCTTGACTTTGACCAATTTCGGATCTTGGAGAATTTTCGCAAGTATATAAGTTGGAAAGGGCATACATGCAATCGGATTTTTAAAACCCGAATGCAAGTACACTTGTAAATTTGCAAAGGGAGAAATGGATGGAAAATGAGAATTAGACTTGTGGAAAATGACGAAAATGGAAAGTACGGATATGGGTGACATGAATGGATAAAAATGGGAAAATCCGGGAATGCCATTTTCATGAAAATGGGAAGGACTTTTCAACATGTTATCCGGTTCTTAAAACCCGATTTTGAAAGGAAGGGTATTTCACATCTTTTCAACTTGGAATTTTAACCAAAAATGGTTGAATTCTTTAACCGTAAAGGAAGAACAAAGATTTCCAGCCAACTTGTAATCGGGATTTAAAATCCCGAATACAAGTAAAGAGGGAACATGGGGAAGATCAATGCAATTCAAAAATTGCATATCAAGGAGGAAAATCTCTCTCACAAAACCGATTTTTGGGGCAAGAACAACATATTTACAAATTTACAACTAGAAAGGAAAACAAAGAAAACAAGAAAATAAGAAAATGAAACAAGAAAAGAAAAGAAATCATACCTTGTTCCAAACTGAAAATGCCTCTCCAAAAGATGCAACAATCTTGGAATGAAGAAGACAATCCAATAAATAAAGACAATCCGCAACCCAAACCCTTGCCACGTTTTTACAAAAATGCCATTTGCATAAAAATGTGACAGCAAATCCAAGGGAAATGGCGTGGAAAGTGGCAAAAACACTTTCTAACCTCAATGCCTTAGCATACCAGGCCAAAACGATTTAGGAGATTGCTGATTCGTGGCATCCTTGAAGGAGAAAAACGTGGTTTTTGGTAAAAACATGTTTGCATTTTTGACACCAAGAAACCAGCAATAAATCGAACTCCCAAAACCCTAGAATGGCGTGAAAGATGTTTGCAAATGCACAAGAATATGGAAGAATCCCAAATGCCTCTCCTTCCTAAAAAATCTCCACAAAAATTTGCTTGAAATCTTCAACAAAAACGTTTCTCCTTGCTGGTCGGGTTTTTTGAAGGAAATAGCAAGTTCGAATTTGCATGTATTGTTGAAAATCGGGTTTTTTGGAGGAAATAACAAGTTTAAAATGAACTTTATCTCATTCCTAGGCAAAATCGGGTTTTTTGGGCAACATGACAAGTTTAAAATGCACTTTATCTCATTCCTGGGCAAAATCGAGTTTTTAAAATGCAATTACATGCTTAAAATCCTCAAAAATGCACTTTATAGGGAAAATCGGGTTTTGGAGAGAGATGTGCAAGTTTAAAATCACTTGTAAAGGGAAAATAAAATCCCTACAACAAGTTATAATTCACTTGCACACATGTAATAGGGGTTTAAAATCCCTATTACAAGCAAAAACCATTAAAGTAGGGGTTTTAGAAAAGAATTACAAGTTTACTTGTAACTTAACCAAAAAATCCCTATTTTAACTGAAAAAGCCAAAAAGCATCAAGGGGGAAATAAAAAGAAAATTACAAGTTTTTATTTTTCAATAAAGTGCACTTGTAATTAGCCAAAAATTTCCTTACAAAGACCAAAACAATGGAAATCATTAAAACTTGCAGTTCAAGGAAAATTCTCCACCTGCAGTCAGGGAGAAAAAACCCGAAATTGAAGGAAAGACATAGCAAACGAATCCAGAATGTGATGAAATTCGAAACGTAGTTCGAGGATGGACTGAGGATTACGCCAGTCCAAGGATTAGTCAAAATTCTTCCTCGAGAAGTGTGCCAGAGTAAAATTTTCATTTTTTTCACAAAAAAATTGATGTAATGGTCCTTCATTTTTGAAAACAAAAATGAGAACAACACCTTTAAGTAAAGGTTTGGATCAGCATCATTCTTGCAGAAACCTAATCCTACTAAGTATCTGTCAATTCTTTCATACCAAGCCTGAGGAGCCTGTTTAAGACCATATAGGGCTTTCTTCAATCTACACACATGAGACTATTTCCCATGAATCAAGAACCCCTCAGGTTGCTTTATGTAGACCTCTTCTTCAATCACACCATTGAGAAAAGCAGTCTTCACATCCATCTGATGCAACTTCCATCCCTTAGCTGCTGCAATGGCAATGATGGTTCTAATGGAAGTATAGCGAGCAACAAGAGCAAATGTTTCTTCGTAGTCTATTCCCTCTTGTTGAGAGAAGCCACGAGCCACAAATCTAGCTTTGTACTTTTCAATGCTACCATCACCTGCATGTTTTATCTTGTACAACCACTTGGAAGATACAACAAACTTCCCTTTTGGTCTAGGCACAATATCCTACACATTATTCTTGAGAATGGATTGATACTCCTCATCCATTGCATCTTTCCAAACTTGATGTTTTGAGGCTTTCGCTACGCTAGAAGGTTCAAACTCAATAAGATTACACATTAATGCAACATAACTAGAAAATCTCTGTGGTCTTTTGCTTTCTTTGAATGTGCCTCTAGGAGTGGCAAATTGTTCTGCTTCCTGCATAGTGTTTCTCGCCCAAAGAGATCTCTTTCGTGACACAACAATATCTCTAGGCCCATCACTGGGATCCAAGGGTTCAATTGGATCATTACTCATATTAGGTTCTGTAGTCTCCCTCTGAATCTCAGGAGCATGATCAACAACCATGTTTTGAGGAGTCTCATCATCTATCTCCATGCATGAACCCTTTGATTTCCTGATTGCAACATCTTCCTCAAATGTGACATCCCTGCTAACTTCTATTTGCTTCTGACCAGGAATGTAAACATGGTAGGCTTTGGAGGTTTCACTGTAGCCCACAAATATTCCTCTCTTGCCAGAAGGTTCCAACTTTGTTCTCTTGTCCTTGGGAATATGAACATACACAGGACAACCAAATATTCTTAGGTGGCTGATATCAGGCTTGATACTTGAAAAGGCTTCTTCAGGAGTCAGATTTTGTAATATTCGATAAGGACATCTATTCTGAACATACACTGCTGTTTTAGAGGCTTCTGCCCATAGGAAAATTTGAAGGTCTTGATCATGAATCATAGCTTTTCCAGCTTCAACAATAGATCTGTTCTTCCTTTCAGCGACCCCATTTTGTTGAGGTTTGTAAGGAACACAAAACTCCCTCTTGATCCTTGCCTCAATACAGAAATCACGAAAGCTACTCGAGGTGTACTCACCTCCATTATCAGACCTTAAAATTTTAATTTTTTTTCCATATAAATTTTCTACAAGAGCTTTAAACTCTTTAAACCTACCTAAGACTTCATCAGACTCTTTAGACCTTAAGAAATAAATCCAAGTCTTCCTAGAGTAGTCATCTATAAAAGTTACATAATACAAACATCCACTTAGGGATAGAATTGACATTGGACCACATGAATTTGAATGTACAAGATCTAGTATTTCTTTAGACCTACTTTCACTGCTATGAAAAGGACTTTTAATATTTTTGCCCATAGCACAACCTTTACAAGTACCATCATTTACATGAATAAGTCTAGGAGTACCTTTTACCAACTTCTCCAATAATGGAAGAGCCATGAAGTGAAGATGTCCAAGTCTTCTGTGCTAGAGTTCGCTAGAACTAGAAGAATCATGAATAAGAGCTTGAACAGGGAGTGGAGAGTTTGTATAAACTCTCATGTTGATTTCCAATCACACGAACAGTCTTGATGCTGGAGTTCTTAGGCCAAGCAAGAACTCTTCCTTCAGAAAATGCAATTTGATAGCCCCTATCCTCCAATGCTGAAATAGACACAAGGTTTCTCTTGATCCCTGGCACGAACAACACATCACTTAGGTGTAGAGAAACTCTAGATTCAAGGTTCAGAGATGTGGCACCAAATCCTCTTACAGAATAGAGTGCATCATCCCCAATAATAACTTGGAGATGTGACTCTTTCTAGTTTCTCCATTAGACTAGGAAGGTGCTCCCGATAACCAGTGATATGTCGAGAGGCTCCACTATCAATTAACCACGTATAACTGTCTTAGGAACATTGCTTGATAATGCTGATATGAAAAGAAAACCATTGGAGATATCTTCCACCTCCTTCTGAGATGAGTCTTCATTGATGTTTGCTCCTTGATGATTAGGTCTTGTCAAACAATCCTTTGCAAAGTGACCAGACTTGTCACACCTAGAACACTGGATGCGAGAGAGATCTTTCTTCCTCTTCCTAGAATCAGGTGCAGAATCTGATTTGAAATCTCTATTCCTTTTGAAGTTGCCCTTCTTCCAAGTCTTACATTTCTTGGTAGATTGAGTGGCAAGAACACGTGTATCTTCATTTTGAGAACTCTTGATAATTTCTCTAGCGGTCAATCTTGATTCTTCTTGAATACAATCTACACAGAGTCGATCAAACTTAGGTAATTTGGATCTTCCCCTTATGCTTTGGATAAATGGCTCCCATGAATGAGGCAGTCCATTCAAGGCTAGCATAACAAGGCCTTTATCGATCACTTTATCCCCAATTACGCTTATTTGATCTCTTAATTCTGAAATTTTCATGAAGTAGGTGATGATTGAATCTCCTTTTGCCATCTTCACTTGGTGGAGTTGTTGCCTCAAGGCAAGAGCCCTACTTACTTTGTTAATCTCATATAAATCTTCCAAGGTTTTGAACATATCTCTCGCAGTTGTTATCTTGGAGATGAGAGGCACCAAGTGATCCCTCACAGAGTCGATTAATATCTTCTTTGCTTTGATGGCATTTTTCTTGAATTGAAGGTTCTCCTCATGATCTTCAGGTTCGGATAAATCCTTTTGCTACACGAATTGAAGAAGATCATTTTCTTCAAGTGCAATGAGCACTCTAAACTTCCATGAGGTGAAGTTAGATGCGCCTTCAAGCCTATCTTCGACTTTAAGACCGTTCACCATTTTCAAGACTTAGAGATACTGCTTGATGGAGAGAGAGGAGAGAATACTTAGAAGTTGTAGAGAATCTGATCACGATCTTCTTTCACCGTGGCTCTGATACCATGTTAAATTTTAATGATCAGATTGGGTAGACAGTAAATCAAATACAAATGCACAAAATTTACCCTTGGAAAACCTTTGTCTTGAAGGTGAAAAACCCAGCAATGAAATATGTCTTTATTATATCAGTCATGTCAAAAGACTTTACAAGGAATTTGCTTCACACTTGAAGCTATTTAATAATTTATATACGACAATAGTTTGCTATAGAGAAAAATCTGATTTGCTATATAGATGATCTGCAATGAACTCGATCTTCCTTGATAAATTCTCAATCTGTTGTAGATGAATACGAACTGCTGATATATGTTTATTCGATCTGCCGAAGGTTGATATACAAATCGCTGGAGCAAGTATTCTTCGATCTGCTGTATGTAAGAATAATTCAATGCCGAAGGAGAAGTCAATCTTTCTTCCTTTATACCCGTGCAAGGTGACTCTCCATGAAGAGTCAACTCTCTTGGATTAACTCCATTCAAAGCAATGTGTCCTTTCATTAAGGGTGGCAAACTTTCCCAAAAGTTGGTCCCCTTAATAAACATATTTATTATATTATATGCACGTAATCAAGGGATCGCATATTTGAGGTATTTATCGGCAATATAAAAATATGCAAGGCCGAAGGTCAATTGCATATTTGGCAGAATCGGTCTCCCAAGGAGACTCCTGCAGATATATACATCAACAATATGATCTCAGTGTTCGCAAACAAAACTTCCGACTCTCCTCTCAAAGAAAAGCCGATAACAATAAACGAAAGAACAATTAGGTTGCTCCATTAAGAAGTCCATGCAAGCTGTAACGACAAAGTCACTTTACGTAAGAAATATTTCAAAACATTTGCTTACAACCTCCTGATGAATACGTTGAATATTGACTTCATCTACGTTGGATATGAGAGAACTAACTCAATTTATTAACAATAATTTCCGGTATGAATACTTCAAAGAATATTTTCCCATATGTCAAAATCAATCAGAATAGTAAAGCACTCTTTGTTTTTGACATCAATGACAAAAACATGCTAACAATCTCCCTCTTTGGCATTGATGTCAACAACCTCAACCTGACAACAACATCTGAAACAAATCTGAAAATTAAGATCACCGTTCACAATCAAATCTGAAGCTGGAAACTGAAAAACACCAATATCTGTGAAATCTGAACAAATCATGAAGCATCCATTCAAATCTTGAAGTATCCCTGCCGCATCAAAATACAATAGCATCTGCAAAACAAATATACCTTTTTTTCCCTTTGACATCAATGACAAAGCGGCCGGGGATAACAAAGTTTGACAAGACAATTCTCTCCCTAAGGAGATGCTTGCTCTTGAACAAAATTAGAGAGAAGGTAATACCCCAAGCTTCCATTTGTGTCGAAGCTAACCTTCATGAATCTGCTCAAGCAAACAGTGTGCACCTTGAACCTCTCTCAAATCATAGACATTATCTTGTCCCTTTAGCAACCAACCTGCTTATATCAACCTTTTTGATATCACACCTGTGAGCATTAAAGTTCACAAAATATCCATTATCACATAATTGGCTGACACTTAGCAAATTATACTTAAGGTTCTCTACATACCAAACATCACATGCTTTTAAAGTATCATTAATGCTTCCAGAGCCTTTACCTTGAATTGTATGATTGATTTATCACCAAACTTTACTACACCACCATTCCGATCAGTAAAGGTAATAAACTTACTCTTATCACTTGTCATGTGATTCAAGATACCACTATCTATGATCCAAAGGTTTTTTTTTTTGCATGCGGAGCAAACTAAGCTATCATGGACTTTTCTGACTTATTGTCTCCTTTCTTCTTCCATACTTTCTTTGTTTCTGACTTGGAGAACTTGTTTTCAGCTCTTTTCTTTTCTGCAAAATGTATGTGATAGTTTTTTTCAATATGACCAACATTCTGACAATTAAAATAGATTACACTGAAATCTTTCAAATATTCAAAAGAATTTCTACTAATAAAATTAACATTCCTTCGTGGTACAACTCTGCAATTAACAACTTTATGACCAAAATAGTTGCAAAGATTACAATAGCCATGAAAAGAATAATATTTGTTTGTTGTCAATCTTATAGTAGGAAAATGCCATTGTGAATACCTTTGTTGTCTTTGAACTCTAACAAATTTGTTGCTCTTGTCTTTGTCATCAAAACTTTGACCTTGTTCAAAACCCAAACCAGATGCATTCTTATTTGACCTTTGTTTAGTTAGCATTTCATCCAACAGGTTAGAGCTTTTAACAAATTTTGCTTTTCTATCTGTTTCACTTTCATATGGTTCTAGATCATGTTGTAATGCCACTAATTTATAATCTAAAACTATATGTTCTTCAGATTTAGACAAAAATTTCGAATGTATTACCTCTTCCCTTTTCTTACCTTCTTCAATTTCACTTGTTAACTTGATGATCGTGTGATTTCCTTTTTCAAGTTCATTTATTAGGACTTCAACTTCTTTCAATGCTGAAACCTTGTGCTGAGAGCTCTTTTTCTTCAATTTGTTGATTTCTTCAAGGGCACATAGTAGTTCTCCTTCAAGATCTATTTCACCTTCTTCGACATCATCTTCATCACTCTGTTCCGGTGAACCAATTGGCATGAACAATACTTCACCATCAGATTCATTACTGTCTTCTAAGTTTGAAATTTCCTCATTAACACACAAACTCTTCTTCTTCTTCGAGAAGTTTTGCTGTTTGTAGAAAGGTTTGCCTTTATTCTTCTTCTTGAAATCTTCCTCATTGTTTTGATCATCTTTGGTATAGGGACATTTAGGAGCAAAGTGTCAAACTCTCCCACAGTTGAAGCACTTTAGGGGTAGTTTCCCTTTGTACTTTCTAAAACCCCTTCTAAGTTTCTTTATAAGTTCTGCAAGCTCTTCCTTGTCATCACTATCCGACTCTGAACTTTCTTCTTTTGCCTTCCTTGTTGCTTTGAATGCAGTTTCTCTTTCGGTAGTTGCTTCATCAACAATTTTCATCTCATATGCTGTTAGTATTCCATGTAAATCATCAATAGTAAGTGTTTTAAGATCCCTAGCTTCTTCCATAGTAGAAATCTTAGCATTATACCTTGAGGCTAATGACCTTAATACCTTCTGCACAACTGCTTTGTCCTCCACTTTTTCTCCAAGACCTTTAATAGCATTCACTATCTCGTCCACTCTTAACAAATACTTTGCGATCTGTTCATCGTCTTTCATCTTTACACTCTCAAATCGTATTTTGTAGGTTTGTAGCTTTGTCTATTTCACTTTGTCATCTCCTTCATAGATGCTCTTCAATTTGTCACAAATCTCCTTGGATGTTTTACAATGCATAACTTTTAACAAACTCAATGTTAGACAAACCACATAACATAACATTTTTTAGCTTTGGCATTGTTTTCATAACCCCTTTTCTCTACAAGATTAGTTAAAGGAAGTTTAGGTATAGTACAACCATTTTCTATTGCCATCCAAACATCAAACCCTAAGGAAGAAATATAGCTTTCTATTCTAATGCTCCATAATCCATAATTAGTGCCATCAAACAAAGATGCCTTATTTGATGAGGAACCTTCTAGATTAACCATGTGTTCTATTGACAGGATTTGCTTAGACTGATTAGGTCTTTTTAACAAGCACTGGCTTTGATACTAGTTGTAGAACACAGGTTTACTACTAAGAGGGAGGGAGTGGGGGAGTGGTGAATCAGTAGTAAATGTATCTTAAAACTTTTTAATCAATTAAATCCTTTTGTGAAATTGCTTTTAAATTGAAACTGAAACAATAATGCAAAGCAATCACACATGGAACAGTTGCACAAGATTTGACGTGGAAACCCAAGATGGGAAAAACCATGGTGAGTAATGCTGCTAGGATCTGCTGTTCTAATCGAGCCTCACAGTTAAAATCAATTACAATCTTTAAGGGAACCGACCCTAAGGAGTCACCAAACCCATATCTTAAGAGCACCAACTCTTTCAACACCCTAACTCTACAATCTGGGCACCAACTCATCAATTTAGAATACAAAATCTTTGAGCATCAACTCGTTCAAACTCACAGTTTCATAAAACAGAATATCACGCCAATACTAAACATGTAACAATTACAACTTAATACATCAATGACAAAAACATGCTAACAAATATATATATATATATATATATATATCAAATGATTGGTATATTTCAGGGGTATTAGAGCCACCTTTCGGCCAGCCTATGAAAGTTTGGTCATGCAGCTGCATGAAAATAGGAAGCAATGGGTTTAATGACATTAGGACGACATCTAGGAGAATTTGCTAAAGAAGTAACAAGATGTCATGCCAAATATATGAACTTAGGCCCATCTATCTGACAATATATTACTTGTATTGAATATTGTGAGTTTCAAACGATTGGGCGAAGGAGAAGAGGATATAGGGAGGACCCTACGAGGAGAATTTCAAATTGGAATGATGGGATAAAAAAGGTACACATTTGAAGCCATAAAAATATTTGAAGAATATTTAGGGTTGTTTGATGAAATTAAATCTTTATTTTCTTTTGATGATTTTTTGGGACATTTGGATTGGATAAATCCAAGTGAAAGGAGACTCTATGACAACATAAGCCGAATAAGAAAAGAAGAGGAATGTTTAACAGTAGGTTGTAGATGTTCTTCCTGTTTGTTAGTATTTTAAGTATAATAGATTCATCATCAAGATGAATGCCTTTAGAATTGAGCTAATATTTTATTCAAAACATCAAAGGGTCAGATTTCCAATTTTAAGTCATCAAATTGGTATTGGTTGTTGGAGACATTGTCGTCATTGATGTTAAAGGAGATATTTTATTGAAGGCGAAAGATTAATTCGTTGGCCGACCCATGAGATTTTATGTACAAATGTTGGTCGACCTCCATAGTGGTTTAATTCTCTTTTTGGTGCCCATAATATTTGTCGGACCTCATCTAATCTTGGCATCCACTGAAGAAATTAAAATAAAAATAAAATTATTATTTGGGACCTCCTTGATTTGGGCTGACCACCTTGATATGTTCACCAGTCTTGGGGAAATAAAAATAAATTTATAATTTTCAAAATGTGACCGGCCTCTTGGGGAAGTCACCCCTTTTGGGTGAAGAGGCATGATAGGGGTATAAATAGAAGATGCAGTGGAGGTAAAACAAGCAAGCAGTAAATATAGTATCATTCCATTGCAAGCAGATTCTGAAGGAGAGCAAAATATTTGTTAAATCAATAGATTTCGTGAAGCAAAAATGTAATATCTTCCTAATTCAAGCAGATTTACAAGCAGATATACAAGCAGGTTTAAAGCAGATTTTCAAGTTACTTTTTATTTCCCCCTTGCTTTTTATGTCTTTTAAGTCATTGTAGAAACTTTTTGAACAAATTGCAAGTGAATTTTAAATTATAAGTTTAAAAAGAACTTGTAATTTCTTTTAAAAGTTCCTACTTAAGTGATTTTAAGTTGTAATAGTGATTTTATTTCCCTATTACAAGTTTTTATGTGTTGCTTTTAGTTGAAATGGAGATTTTATTTCCCTATTACAAGTTGTTTTGCTCTTTCTTTTTGTCATTTCTTCCCTAAAACCCGAATTTGCCTTTGAAGCGGAAAAAGTGAAATATTTAAAACTTGTAGAGGGGTTTCTAAAACCCGATTACAACTTCCAAGTGCATTTTGATACTTGTATTTGCAGCTCAAGAACCTGAAATGCATTTTTGCTCCCCAAAACAACCCATTTTTCATGGTTTGAATCCGATTTTCATGGAAGAATGCATTGAATGAAGGAGGTGGGACGTTTTGTTCCTCATTTGCTTGGTTATGGGTCACGTTTCCTTGCTATTTGGGAGGCGTTTTTACTGATTTGGAGCCACGTTTTTGCCCCATTATGGATGATTTTCAAACACGTGTTGTTGCATTTTGATCCTCCATTGTAAGGCGTTTTTCCTTCTTTATCCCCATCGTGGATTTGCAATATGATTGAAGGCGTTTTTCTTCCTCCTTTCATGCCATTTTTGGTGCAAGAAGTTTGAATCCGAGTTTGTTTTGGCTGCCAAGGGTTTTCAGCATGTCTATTTATGGAGCATTTCAGTTCTTCCCAAGCTCATTTGTTTTGGTCTAGGGTATTTGACCAAGCAAAAATTCGGGTTTCTAAGTGATCTTCCCAAATGAATAATTTCTTTGAATGCAAGTTGTAAATGTGCAAGATTTTCCCCCCTTTGGTAAAAAGAGTTAATCTTCTTTTTACAAAATTTACAAATGTTGAAGAATTGCTATGAGATTCATTCATTTGATTTTGGGTTTTACAAATCTGATTGCAAACAAGAGTTTTTCCCATTTTCCAAGTTTGCCATTACCGGTTGGTATCATTCTTTCCATTTTCCCCTCATGTCAAAACCTGATTGCAGTTGTGTCTTCACTTGCAGTCAGCCTTCCAGAACCCGAAATTGGTCCAAAATGCACTAAAAAAACACTTGAAAATGAGTTTCAAAGGTCCAATTACAAGTGCAAATAGTTACCCATTACACATATGAAGTTGCTCATCATCAATTGCAAGTTAATGCTCTTGTTTTTCCTCACATGTAATGCAGTCTTCAAAACCCGAAATTCACTTGTGAGGCCATTTTTGCATCAATTTATCCCTGCCTATGTTAGTCTTGTTTGCACACATGACCTACCAACTCAGTAAATTAAGGCATGGGCCTTATTTTGCAAGTAGATTCCAAGATTGGAGGATGATACAAAGAAAAAAACAATAACATGACGAAGCCACATAAGTGATATGAATGGTGAGAGCATAGAATGCTTTCAAGACAGAGATAGGCTTCTTACCTTAGCCTTGCAAAGAACTTCCCTCTTGAAAAGCCAGTACTACCCCAAGCAAGAAAACAAGATTGAAGTTCATTGGCCAAGAACACAAAGATCATTAAGGATGCAAATCCCCGTTTCGGTTCGAGGTGTCTTCACCAATCCAAAATACTTCAAGGTCTAGCATCCTGAAGTAGCATGAAGATTTTCAAAACAAAGGATGATGTAGTTGGAGTCGTATCTTTGGACACATAGATTAATTATGCATTTGTAATTTTGTGTTGACAAATTACATGTAATGTCAAATTTGTAATTGCAAGTGTCACTTTTACTTGCACTTTTGTAAAAATGTAATTACATGTAAGGCAACTACATGTTGAGTTAGACTAGGACTGTAGTTGGAATAAGTCATGGTGGTTGAGAGAATTTCTCAAGTTAGTTAGGATCCTCCCACCTTTTTCTCAAGGCCCCTCTCCTATAAATACTTGAGGGGGTCTATTGTAATTGATATCTTTTGGCAATGCGACAAAATTCTGCCAATTTGTATGTGCACTTTAAGACTTTGAGCTTAGATTCAAATCAAAATGCTTTCAATAAGAGGCAAATTCTGTTGAGACTTTGTGCCAATTCAAGTTGTTATGTGACGACATTTTCTGGAGTTGATTGTGATTTTTGTGTTATTGTTCAAGAGATTTAAATTCAATCTTGCAGACTTTGAGCTGCTAATTGTATTTAGAGTTATATGTTTGGTTTTCAGATTTGGTCTTGCAGACTTTGAGTTGCTTATCATATTTGAAGCTAGTGTGGAAAGCTCAAGAGGGAAGATAGCTTGTAGACTTTGTGTTGCTTCTATTTTTAAAACCTGTGCATGTAAGGTGTAGTGCATCATGTAGTTAGACTTTGAGCTGCAACATATTGTGCTTAGTTAGCATAAAATCATCTAAAAAGGTTGATAGGAGAATAGATAGTTGAAGACTTTGAGCTTTCTTTCTGTTTTCCCATCCTGAGAAGTGATGGATGTCTTTGTGCCTTCATGGAAAATTTGCTTCCCTTTATGTTCCAAAAATTCTACAAAAAGTCTCATTTTTGTATTTGCTGTTATTTATTTCCAATTGCTATTGCTTTTCTGTGAAGACAAAAGAGTATAGTTTTTCTTGAAAGAAGAAGAAAGACTGTTGTCTCACCCATATTAGATTAGTTTAGTTTGTAAATAGGGGGAGCCTTCCCTAAATTAGGAGAGTATCATACTCACACACTATGGCTGAAACCACAATTTTGCACATCTCCCAGGCGCACAAAACTTTCAACCAATAGGTTCATATGAAGGTGAAAGATATAAAGAGAGCATTGTGTGAGAAATAGAATTTGTGAGTTGAACAAGAGTTATATTCTTAATACACCAGTAGATCCAAGCATATGAAGAGCGGACCATGAGGAGTATATAGCAGATTTTATGAAGGAATTGTGAGGAGTGTTATAGTAAATTTAAAGGCAGACATTATAGCAGATTTATGGGCGATATTGTAGTAGATTTGTAAACAGACTTATAGCAGAATTTTGAGGAGAGGTTTATGCAAGAGGTTGGTGCCTATCATTTATAGGAGACATTGGTGTATCTCGCTAAGTTGGGTCTTAGCTGTGGGGGTTGGTGCCTATGAACTGAGGGGATTGGTGTATCTTGTGGCCTGGTGTCTACAAAGTTGTAAGAGGATTCTTTATATAAGCAATATTGTGTCGTGGTTTTCACCTATAAGGGTTTCTATGTAAATCTTGTGTTCTCCTTGCGTGGCATAATTGTCTACAAAGTTGTAAGAGGATTTTTTATATAAGCAATATTGTGTCGTGGTTTTCACCTATAAAGGTTTCTATGTAAATCTTGTGTTCTCCTTGCGTGGCATAATTGTTACACGTTATGTTATTGTGCAATCAATATGGTTATAGTATAAATTTTGAAAAATCAAAAGATCATTGTTATACTGACTCACACCCACCCGCTCATCAATTTTTTTTTGGATATTAAATTATTATTCTTAAATCCCTAAAAGCTATTTATTGTAGCCTATAAATACGTGTTTTGAGGACATAAACTTAGAAGGATAGTTGAAGTCAAACTTATGTTGCATAGATTGTTTTTTTTTGTATTCAATATGAGATTCTTGAGTGAAAGTCTTAAGGGCTGCCAGAAGAGAAGGAAAATAATGAAAGGAAATATTAAGGTTCCGCATTCAACTAAAGTAGGCTGATGGCACTTAAAGAGTACATCCAGTTACATTAGAAGAGTACTGGGGTAAAAAGAACCTTAGATTCTGAAAAGCAAGTAAACACTAAAAAGCATAACTGAGGGGAAAACCAAAAGGGATTAACTCCAATTCATATGATCTAACTACAATTTGTTGATTACAAATAGTCAATGTGAGGTATCAACTTTGTAATGAAACACTGGCACAGTCACATGTCTGCACCAAGGTTCTGGTGAGGAAGATTAAAAATGCCACCGTACCAAACAGAATGGGCTCAGTGCAAGATCTGACAAATTCCAGGGCTAAGAGTGCCCAAATGGACAACCCTAGTAGGAAGCAAGAATAGATGGAAGTGAAGAAAATTTAGTATCAGCATTCAGGAGGAGATCAAGCAATGATTCTTGAGGATAAGAATCTTAACTAGAGGTTCAGAGGGATGTAGATGGTAATTATGTTTATGTAAATCATGTGTTTATTGTGGATGTTATCAGAGGTTGGTTAAGCAGTTGCTGTCAACTATTTGTCCTTTAACAGTAATAGTTGGGCATTTGTAGTGTAAATAAATCACATATAATATAATAAGAGCAATAGTTGGGTAGTTTCTCTGGGGTCTGCTGGGCACCAGTTTAGTGTAGTTAGTACAATGAAAAAGTTCATTTCGAATTATGCCTCGTTGCATGCAATGTCATGCTTCAGTCATTGAAATCATTTCTTGTTTCTGTTTCTGAGTTAGGGCAATAGATATTTCTAGTATAAATAGGTTTGGAGGAGGGCTGATTTCGAAATAAATATTTCTACAAATGGATTTTTTGAAAAAATAAATTTCATAGAATTCAATGTTTTGTATTTTAGAAGAGAGGTCTCTGATAGTTAAATTTTCAGCATGAAATATAATATGGCATATGAATTTTCTATTTATGTTTGTGCTTGGTAATTTAAATGAGCTAGGTAAAGTTGTCATGCTAAAAGCCGTCCTTGGGTAGAATTGATTATCATATTTGTAGCATATGTACAAGAGTTCAAGCCTTAACCTAACGTGTTGCGTGTGAATCGAGCCTTTGAATTTCACTCCTTTCTCAATGTTTTAGGGCACAATATTATATATTTCATTGCATAAGATTTTCTCATTTAAAGAAGTTCATGATTATTTGATGCTATCATTTTTTTCCTAAATGTATTATATATTGTGTTGAATCATAATGATTTGAGAACCTTTATTGGGACATCTTAAAGTCTTGATTTTAGTGTTTGTGTAAAAAGGGAAAAGATTATTGGTGTGAAGAAGACCTTCTAATCTCATTAGTTTGGATGGCAGGCTGTGTTTGCTGTATATGCTAATCGTAGTATGCATTTTACAGAACTTCCTGGTGAAACACCAAGCAGGCAAGTGTTTTTCATAATTCCTGTTCTGTTTTTTAGGGGATAATGAAACATCACCAATGGTTTATTTCAAGCATATTATGACATCTTTGAGGGATTGAATTGCATTCACTCAAAATATTTATTGCAATCATTTGCAAAGCTATTTTCTTCACTTGAAGTTTTAAAAACATACAAGTTGTGCTGAATGTTTTCTATTTTCTTTTGTGGTAAGAGTCTAAAATGTTTTGTGCAGATCAGAAAATATTACAAGGATAGAAAGGGCTATAGAGTTTACTTTGGAATCTAGGAGAAGACATTTTGAAAACTGAATAAAATGCAGAAAATGAAATTAAGAATCCCGTTCATTGTCGATATTATACATTCTCACATCATTATTTGTAAATATTTATTCACAAGCTTGTTAAGAAGGATCATAAAAACCTTTTGTGTAAGTGTACATTTTTGTCACTGAAACCTTTTAGTCTTTTACTGATTTTATTGCGTTGGGTTCAATAGACAGCAACAAGACATGCCATAGATATGTGCAACTACACAAAACAATTGATTTACCAACATTTTACTGGGGCAGGTTTCCTTGTAGGATGAATATTCTGGGTTGTCTATACTTTTAACCTGAAAGCAGTAAAAGGACAAAATAATGAAAAGAGAGGGAAAGAGGTGGAATATGAGACCTTCGCACAGAATGAATGCAGAGAACTGCTCTAGAAAACCAAGGAAGATGTTAAAGAGTGAAAATAATATCTTCTTTTGGAAAACATTGAAGAGGTATTGGTGGAAGATGGTTGTGTAAAGATGATTGAAAGAAATTTAAGGCTCAAAGTCCTTGGTTAAGGTACCTACAAGAATGTGCTTCAAAGGCCACCAATTGAAACTTTCTTGGCACAAAATTCAATATATATCAAGACACATCTCCACACCCTTGATACAAAACTCAAGTGCATGTGTGCTTGTTACTGTAGCTTAAAAATAGTCTAATGAAATATTCAATCTACCAGGTTAGATCACATTGCATGTTTTAATCATGCAAGAATAATTTTCATTGTAAATCTGAAAAATATCGCCCTATCAACATGAGTTACAATACATTGCACATTGAATAGCAAAACCAGAACTCAATTCATAATTCATGTAATAGGATATGCATCAAATTCTTCATGAACAAGACACAGATAAAATTACTTCCAAGGAATATTTTCCATGGGTCAATGGGTATTTCAGAAGAGAGGAATCCCTTTTCATTACTTTTCATGTTTTTAACACAAAAACCAGAACTCAATTCATAATTCATGTAATAGGATATGCATCAAATTCTTCATGAACAAAACACACATAAAATTACTTCCAAGGAATATTTTCCATGGGTCAATGGGTATTTCAGAAGAGAGGAATCCCTTTTCATTACTTTTCATGTTTTTAACACAATCCCTTGTGTTGCAAATGTAGTTGATAATTGTATTTTTTTACCCTTATTTAGTATTTTCAACCACTTACGACCACAACCTCACAACCTAACTTTTTTATTACATGTAAATCTTTCAAATTAATATTTACATGCTTTTTATTACATTTTGCTGCTAAAAGCAGCTGAAATTTTAGAAAGTAAATACAATGTGCTGCATTTGCAATTATGATCCTCCCCTTTTTCAGTTTTTAGGGGTTTTTAATATTTTTTACTTTAAAAGTTATCCTTTTTAAAATTTTATGCACCAAATGGAGTAGGCTGTCTGGTCTTGAAAAAGGGGAGGTTTCCATCTCAAGTCCCAGAGATGTTGGGGATGTCGCTTGGACCGACAAGGACACATCCTTGTGGAACACTGCATAACAATAATAATTAACTAAAAAATGAAGTGGGTGGGGATAGCAATGTGCAAATAATGAATATGATCCGACTATGGACCCTTATTACTAAAGATACTTTCTCCTTGTAAACATTTGTCATTTTCTTGACACATGTATAATTAACATCCGCATCTATAGTCTAGACATATACATAAATTTGATTTGATGTTGGGCCCTGTATGCCTTGTACATCGGGTTATAGAATAATAACCTTTAGCAATTACTTTGTAGAACATGTCAAGACATGGCATGATCATCAATTATGATCGTGATGACATTTATTACATAGGACAATATTTTTGAAACCTGTTGAAACTTATTAGCTTTAGTAAGAGAAATGATTGAATGAGAGACTTCATTTATCTCTCATTCAATCATATTCCTTATAGACATAACTAAAATCTAAATCTAGACCTCATGATTAACTAAATGAACTTGTTATAATCATCTTATATGCATAATCGATCATACTATAATTGTAATAAGATCAGACCAGAATTATGATAACTATCATAGATATCATATGATAGCATCGATTGATGCTATCATATGATAACTATAATAGTTATCATCTTAATCTCAATTTACATCGATCAATGATTATCTTATTTATTGGATGATTATATTCCTGACGTGACCCGATTACTAATCAGTCAAACATACTAACTAACATGCCCTGATAGCAATTGGTTTAATATATTAAATGTGATGTGACCGATAGTTATCGGTACATCGCTTAAGTGAAGCGGTGCATATGCACCGATCAAGACATGTCTTGATCGGGCATGCCAAAAGATATGACCAGTCAAGGCATGCCTTGATCGGTGGGCATTGCCTATATGTACATGTCAATGAAAAGCTGTAGAAGCATATAAAATATTAATGTTATCTTCAGCAACCTGTGACACAAGAAATAACAGGAAATATCAGCAAAAGAATAATAAGATTATATAACTTCAGACTTGAACATAAATTTGAATATCATTTACATGGTATCAGAGCCACGCTGATCGAACCTGAGGCATTCAAATTTGAGAAGTTCAAACCGAAGATATAAACATCATATTTCCCATGGCTAATGCTATCAGATTTGAGGACAGACTTGAAGGAGGTGACAATTTCTCAGCATGGAAGTTCAGAATTAAAATGATTCTAAAAGAAAATAAGGTTGAATCATTCGTAATAATTGAATCTAAAGAACCAGAGGATGAACCTGACAAATCAACATGGATCGAGGGAAATGAAAAGGCCATGAAGATCATAGTCGATGGAGTACGAAATCACATCATGCCAATAATAACAAAGCATGAAATTGCCTACCATATGTTCAAAGCACTCGAAAGTGCATTTGAGATAAATAATGCAAGTAGAACCCTGGCTCTAAAAAGGGAAATAAATCATATAAGTATGAACAAAGGGGAGTCAATTAATGCATACTTTATGCGGATATCAGCCCTAAGGGATGAATTGGCAACGCTTGGATATGAGATCTAGAGCAAAGAGCTAACGCTCATTGCTCTAGATGGGTTGCTTATTACATTGGAGACATTCATCCAAGGCATTAGTGCAAGAGCTAAATATCCGAAATTTGATAGGTTAAGAACATATTGTCTTCAAGAGGAGTCAAGGCTAAATAAGAAGGGGATCAAACAAAAGAACATAGATGAAGATCTCCATGTTCTAAATACCAACTCCAACAAGAAAAACAAGAAGAAACATTTCAAAAAGAGAAAGAACCGACATGAGAAAAGTCATCTAAAAGAGACAACTCTCACATTCAGTGCTTTAGATGTGATCAATATGGACACTATGCAGCAAGATGTCCGGATAGAATCAAACAACAAGCTACATTTGCAAAAGTTAAAAGGGAAGAATATGACTCCGAGAAGCATGTATTCTACTTTGCCCTCTCCAGTCAAGTATCTTTTAAAACTAACACCTGGATCATTGACAGTGGGTCTTCAAGACACATCACTGGGTATAGAGAATTATTGGATTCCATGGTAGAAGAAACCGATGAGGAAGTAACCATTGGTGATGACTCTGCACATCCAGTGAAAGGCGTCGGTACCTGCACCATCAAGCTGAAGACAGGCATGTCTCTTCAACTCACTGGAGTCCCATTCGTTCTTGGCATGAAGAGGAACTTAATCTCCATATCTGCACTTGAAGATGATGGGTACATAATAACATTCATGAATGGTAAAGTTCTAGTATGGCCACAAAACTCTTCCATCAAGAAGGCTACAACCCTAGGACATAGAAAAGGCTATTTATATGAGGTATGTACTGAATCTAACCTAGCCCTAATTCATGAGATTACAGATTCAAATGAAATTTGGCATAGAAGATTAGGTCATTTAAACTTTCGTGCTTTATGTTCAATGGAAAAATTAGTAATTGGTTTGCCTAAGTTAAAAGAATACCATTCTGGTACATGTAAGGGGTGTTCCCTAGGCAAAAATACTAAGAGTTCCTTTAAGAATAGTTCTAGGAAAACAAACAATGTTTTAGAGCTAGTTCACTCTGACCTATGTGGGCCAATGTCTGTACCATCATTAGGGCGGTGCCTTTACTATGTAATATTCATTGATGACTTCTCCAGGAAGACCTGGATCTATTTTCTTAAACGTAAAGAATTTGAAGAGGTTCTCAAGAGATTTAAGGAATTCAAATCCCTCTCTGAAAATTCTTCCGGAAGGAGAATAAAAACCTTAAGGACTGATAATGGGAGGGAATACACCTTAGACATTTTTAGAGAATTTGGAAAGATGTTGGGATTAAGAGGGAGTTCACTGTCCCTTACAACCCCCAACAAAATGGGGTTGCTGAGAGGAAAAATAGAACCATTGTAAAGGCAGCCAAAGCCATGCTTCTTGATCAAAACTTAGAAACTCATCTTTGGGTAGAAGCCTCCAACACTACTGTATACATACAAAATAGATGCCCTCACTCCCACATTGAAGATAAAACTCCTGAAGAAGTCTTCACAGGTATAAAATCTGATATCACTCACTTTAGGATATTTGGATGCCCTGTCTACTTTCATATACCTTAAGAGAAAAGAACAAAACTAGAATCCTCTGGAAGAAAAGGAATATTTGTTGGATACAATGAAACCTCTAAAGCCTACAAAATATTTGTGCCTGGACATAGCAATATTGAACTTAGTAGAGATGTAATATTTGAAGAAGACATAGCCTTCAAAAGAGCCAAATACTCTTTTGAGTCAGAAATCTATGTTCCATCTTTAGACATAGAAGAGGATTCCACTCCTGAGATTCAGAGGGAGTGCTCAGAAGAAAATGAAGAAGAAATTCCTCCCCAAGAAATCGCTAAGAAAAGATCTCTGTGGGTTCACAAAACAATGGAAAATGCAAGGGACTTTGCAGCTCCTTCAGGGACCTTTAGAGAAAGTAAGAGGCCCCGAAGATTCACTACCTATGTAGCCCTAATGAATGATCTCTCTAAATAGGAACCTTCTAGTGTACCAGAAGCTCTTACACATCAAGTTTGGAGAGATGCCATGTCAGAAGAATATAAATCCATCCTCAACAATGATGTATGGGAAATTTTTCCTAGGCCAAAAGGGAAATCTGTTGTCTCATCCAAGTGGCTATTCAAAATCAAACATGCTGCAGATGGTAGCATAGAGAAACATAAAGCCAGATTTGTTGCCCGGGGGTTCTCTTAGAAAAAGGAATAGACTATGATGAGACATTTGCTCCAGTTGCTAGATACACCTCTGTCAGAATAGTACTGGCCATTACAGCAGCCAAAGGTTGGAAAGTCCATCAAATGGATGTGAAAACTGCTTTTTTCAATGGTGAAATTGAGGAGGAAGTCTAGTTGGAACAACCAGAAGGGTTTGAGATCCACAATCCAAAGACACGTATGTGCAGATTAAAGAAAGCTCTATATGGTCTAAAACAGGCTCCCAGGGCCTGGTATGAAAGAATTGACAGCTATCTACTGGGATTGGGATTCTTAAAGAATGATGCAGATCCAAGTCTTTACTTCAAGAAAGTCAAAAGCGACATGCTGATATTAATCTTATATGTTGATGATATTCTGATTACAGGAGAAAATCACCTTATTGGTCAATGTAAGAAAAACCTTGAAAAGGAGTTTGATATGAAGGATTTAGGCCTTCTACATTACTTCCTTGGATTAGAGGTTTGGCAAAACTCTAACAACATTATACTTAATCAAGGAAAAAACACCTTAGACATATTGAAGAGATTTGGTATGATGAACTGTAGACCCATGACTTCTCCCATGGAAACTAATCTTCACAAATTGAAGGAGGCAGCAGCAAATTCCCCATTGGTAGATCCTACGCTCTACAGGCAGATGATTGGATCATTAATGTACCTTGTCAACACTAGACTTGATATTTGTTATCCTGTAAATGCCTTAAGTCAATTCATGTGTGAACCTAAGGAGATTCATCTTATAGTCAATGCGTGCAGATTAAAACTCTAATAGATACCTTCAAGGTACTCTCAACTATGGACTCAAGTATGAGAATATTGACTTGAATCTTCACGGGTTCACTGATTCAGATTGAGTTGGAAGTGTGACTGATAGGAAAAGCACCTCAGGGTGCTGCTTCAGCTTGGGTTCAGCCATGATATCTTGGATTAGCAGGAAACAGTCTTTAGTAGCTCAGAGCTCTACAGAGGCCGAATATATCGTAGCTTCCATGGCTACACGAGAAGCTGTATGGCTACGAAAGGTACTTGTGGGATTATTCAGAGAACCAATGAAGCTTACTATAATTCATTGTGACAATCAGAGTTGTATAAAACTCTCTGTGAACCCTGTATTTCATGATAGATCCAAACACATTGAGATCCCTTATCACTATGTGAGAGATATGGTGGATAGGAATGTGATTCAGTTGCAGTATATCAGTACAGGAGACCAGACAACAGACATACTGACCAAACCTCTAGCTAGAGTGAAAGTTGAGTTATAATCAGTTTTTGTAATCTGTACTAATATATGAGATGCTTAATGTGTAAACTTCTTTTGTCGTGTTATGACTTTATGGGCTCCACCCCCTGTGTACATTTCTAAAAGGTGGCGATCTTTTAGACTATGAACACTTGTATTAAACATTATGAGGTGACGATCTTGTAATGTTGATATCATGCTGACTTGATATCACTCTGTATCATGGATGTGCCATTATATGTTATGGTAGACATTATGTGACGTAATGTCAAAGCACATACCATAACTCGGATATAAGGGAATTTTACATTCTCAAGTATTCTATATCCAAGGTATCGTGTGTTATGCGATACTGATATCACGAGATGATGTGATATATTCCTGTGTCACTCATTACATGATGCATCATGTCACGAGCATATGTGATATGATCTCTTGTATTACGAAGTCGTGTAATACATGTTATTATAAGAAATTAATGCTTATTTTCCATAGGTCTCCAGTTATCTTCCCTAGCTAAGAGAGAGTGTTGAAACTTAGTAGCTTCAGTAAGATAAATGATTGAATGAGAGACTTCATTTATTTCTCATTCAATCATATACCTTATTGAGATAACTAAAATCTAAATGTAGACCTCATGATTAAATAAATGAACTTGTTATAATCATCTTATATGCATAATCGATCATACTATAATTGTAATAAGATCAGACTAGAATTATGATAACTATCATAGATATCATATGATAGCATCGATTGATTCTATCATATGATAATTATAACAGTTATCATCTTAATCTCAATTTATATCGATTGATGATTATCTTATTTATCGGATGATTATATTCCTGACGTGACCCGATTACTAATCAGTCAAACATACTAACAAACGTGCCTCGATAGGAATTGGTTTAATATATTAAATGTGATGTGACCGATAGTTATCGGTACATCGCTTAAGTGAAGCAGTGCATATGCACCGATCAAGACATGTCTTGATCGGGCATGTCAAAAGACATGACCGGTCAAGGCATGCCTTGATCGGTGGGCATTGCCTATATGTACTTGTCAATGAAAAGCTGTAGAAGCATGTAAAATATTAATGTTATCTTCAGCAACCTGTGACATAAGAAATAACAGGAAATAACAGCAAAAGAATAATAAGATTATATAACTTCAGACTCGAACATAAATTTGAATATCATTTACAAAACCATTATCCATACAATTAAGTGATTGATCTTTGATCATGGAGTATCTTGATAAACATAAAAACTCGATAAGTTTTTGAAAGCGCTGATGTTTTCATCTACGTGCTGAGAGATCTTTGTAATTTCAAACATCCTCTGTGTGCAAGTTGCAATTGGAAAATTGTGACAATCAGAAAAGGTGGCTTCAATAGCTCCGAAATGGTGTAATTGGCTGTTATCCCCATTGAGAAAAGTTGGAGATAACAAATGGATCTCTTTTAGTTTTGGGGTCTGCATGATTTTATATTTATATGCATCTTTTCATCAGATTAGGTATCAGAATTTGATTTTTCCATCTAAAATAGTGAATCAAGCCATATCATATTTTCTTTTTTGCTAAAATTCTAGGTTTCTATTATGGGTACCTTGTTCCATTCAAAAAAATCAAACTTACAATACAATCAAGCTCAGAGCTTTTCCATGTTATGTCTTTAAAATTATCAGTGTTGACAATATGCCTACTGGAGAGTGGAGAGCACCTAATTACTGATAGATACCGCCATGAAGTGAAAAGTTTCTATACTTTTTGATACTACAGTGACAATAAACCCTAAAAAAATAAGCCCTTATAAAAGTTGGGAATACTAGCCCAAGAACCAAACAAAAGTTTGGAGCTGAACACATATATTCTTGAATAATCAAAGCTTTGTAATCAAAATTAGGGCATCTCATGATGGGAGGCCTTGTTATAAGAGGCTTTTATTTAGTAAGGTTAAAAAAAATTGTCCAACAATATTATTATTCTCTAGTGTCACCATCAATTGGGTTTGCTACTGTTTTTCTTCTATTGCCTTTTACTATATTAAGGAAGTAGGTAATAAATATTCAAGGAACTACAATATTCTCGATTTTTTGCATAGTGTATATGTGCCAGAAAAACGAGAATCGCCCAAAATATTTCCGAGTTGAGTGAGGGTCGCCGAGTCTACTGGACTCAGACTCGGGCTTGGACGAGTTTGGCCCCAAAAATTGCCCAAAATCGCCATTTGCCAAAATCACCTGAAATCGCCAAGTTTGGCGAGTCCCGACTCCCAAACTCAACCGACGTAAGGCAACTTAAAGACACAAAAAAACCATGTTTTAAAATGTTTTTATCTGATTTTTTTTTGTTTATATTTTGCTTTGCCCCTAAAAGTGAACTTCATTTCATTCATTTGGCAAAATAGGAGGAGGAAAGTTAGTTGTGAAGAGAAATAAGGGTTCATTGAAGAAAAACCAGCAAGGAGGAAGCTCAAGATTTCACCCATACATCGCATTGGGGCTGCATTATACTTTCATTTGGTGCATCAAGATTTGGAAAGGAAAAGTTTTCAGCTCATTTCAAGCTTGTTGTAAGAGGTAAGATTGATTTTTTGAGTTTTTTTTGTTTCTTGTAAGCAAAAATTTCATTTTCTATTCATTTTTTTTGAAAGTTTTACATTTTCTTCCAAAATCTAATGTATGTAGGGTTTGTAAATTTTTTTTAAAGAAAAAGTAGGGTTTCAAATTTTGATCAAACCCTACATTTCTTTTTAAAAATTTTAACAAATCCTACCTTAGTTTTTTTTTGAAAAAAATGTACAATGAATGCACAAATTCTCAAATATTAATTTTATTGTATTTGTAATAATGTCTTATTGCAGCAACCTTGACTGTCTTATTTGCCTCAATTTTCACATTACAATCATACAATGTCTTCTTCTAGACCCCCACTTAGAAAGGACCCCGCTTGGAAATTTCATGAAGATTTTCCTAGGCAAAAAAGAGGACAGACAAAGTGTAAATATTGCAAAACAATATTCCATGGAGGTATATATAGATTGAAATACCATATTGTTGGCGTACGTGGCCATGATGCCGATCCATGCCCAAAAGCAATTATTAAGGCTACACGTGAGTGCTATGTGGTAGTTGAAACACTTGAACAAAAGAAGGAAATGGCGAAGAAGCAAAAGGATGATTTGGTGGCCATGGTTTAGGTTGTGTTGGAGAGCCTTCTTCCATGCTTGCATATCGTCCCACTCCCAGTGCTAGTGCTTCTGGTAGTGCTACTGCTCATGGTCCTAGCACTACCAGTGGTAGTGGAAGTGTTAGGATTGGTCCTAGAATTCGTAAATCTAGGCTAGATTGCTACTTTGAGCCTCACACTACTCCTGGGTCCCAACAGTTGGTTGAGAGCATGGGTTGGAACAAGGAGGTCCATGATGCCGCTAAAATGGCAATTGGCAGGTTTTGGGTCTACTGCAGTGTTCCATTCTTTGCAGCCAGGTGAATATTTTTTGTTTGATTGTTTTAATATTTATAGTTTGATTCTTTGTTTGATTTTTTGTTGTACATAGTACATACTTATCTCATATAATTTATTTGTGACAGGTCTCCTTATTGGTAGGAAATGGTTGATGCCCTTACCATATGTAGGGTGAGGTTCAAAGCCCCTTCTGAATCTGATTTAAGGGGACCAATTTTGATAGATTTAGTGCGTGATGTGAAGAGGGAATTAGAGGATCAACGCCAGATATGGAGTAGGACAGGTTGCACCATCATGACTGATGGTTGGATAGATAGGAGAAATAGAACTCTCCTTAATTTTCTTGTTTCTTCTGCAGGTGATTGATTAATTTTAATTTCATTTAGTCATTGATTTTATTTTATTGTTTATTGAATGATCATTGATCTTGTTTTATTTTTAATTTCAGGGGGCATTGGTTTCGTTCAAGTCCATTGATGCCTCCGCACACTGTAAAAATGCACATTCCTATGTGAGAAAATAGAGGAGGTGATACATGAGGTGGGTGAGGTGATACATGACATGGGTGAGGAGAACGTGGTGTAGGTAGTCACCGACAATGCAACAAATTATGTTGCTGCAAGTAGACTTTTGATGGAGAGGCACCCATCTATAGTTTGGACTCCATGTGCCGCCCATTGCATTGACCTCATGTTGGTGGATATTGGAAAACTCCCATGGATTAGGAGATGTGTAGAATACTAGTAAGGGCAAGAAATATATGCAAAATTGTATATAATCATTCATGGGTGTTAGCTCTTATGAGGCAATACACAGAGTAGAGGGAGTTAGCAGGTCCTAGAATCACCAGATTTGGCACTAACTTCATTACATTACAGTCCATGCTTCGCTGTAAGGCGGCCTTGAGATGTATGATTGTTGGTGAGGAGTGGGCTTCCTCATCCTATGCTGCTACCGCTGCAGGGATAGATATGGTAGAGTGCATTTTTGATGAGGGAGGCTTTTGGACCCCTTGTGATGAAATTGTGAAGGTAAATTTTTTATAAATTCTACAATTTAAGTTTTTGTTTAATAATTTTTTCATCATTTTCTCTTATTTGCTCATTTTTATAAATTACACAATATTTGCAATTTTGCAGTTTGTTAAGCCCTTGGTGGTTCTCTTGCGAGTTGTGGATGGGGAAAAACCTGCAATGGGCTACATATATGAGGGCATGGATAGGGCCAAGGAGGCCATCAAATCTGTCTATGGAGGAGATGAGAGCAGGTATTGTCCCATTTGGGATATTATTGATAGGAGATGGCATAAGGAGCTTCACAGGCCCACCCATGCAGCAACATATTATCTGAACCCGACATTCCATTTCAGCCCTACTTTCAAGGCGGATGAGGAGGTTCTTAGTGGGTTGTACTTAGTCATGGAGAAGATCACACTTGTTAGTTGTTAGATTGAACTTATGCGAGAGATACAGTTGTTTTCTAATGCTCAAGGGGAGAGCCTCTCGTACTATCTACAAAGAAAGTAGGACAACTATGATGCAAGGTAAAAATACATTTTAAGGCGTAATTTTAATTTTATTATATATTGTTAAATGAGAGTCGAGAGTGAGGTTGATTTTTGTAATTTTTCTCATTTCAAATTCAGATAATTGGTGGAGCTTTTTTGGCCCAAAAACACCAAATATTCAAATGTAGGCCATTCGCATTTTGAGCCAACCATGCAGCGCATCTGATTGTGAGCGCAATTGGAGTATTTTGAGCACATACACTCCAAGAGGCGCAATAGATTATCTGTGGAGAAGATGAATGATCTTGTCTTTGTTCACTACAACCTCCGCCTCAGAATGAAAAGGAATGCACAGACTGACATCTCCCCTATCATTCTAGAGGAGGTTGATCCTGAAGCTGAGTGGACCACTGAGACAGATACTGTCTTTAGTGACGACGACATTGATTGGGTCAACCAAGCAGATATAGAGGCTGAGGTTGTAGCCATGGCAGAGGAGGAGCAGAGAGCACGAGCAAAGACAACAGAGCTAGAGGTAGACAGTGACACAGATATTCTTGATGTTGGTGAGGGTGGCATGGTGTCACGGGGAGAGGCTATGGTTGCCGAATCATCCAGGACCTACCTTACACGCCTTCGTAGGGGGCCAGGGCTAGGGGATGCATGCTCCTCTGAGCCATAGGCTTGTAGTTGTTTTTTACTTTTGGTATTTCCATGTAACATTTGATCATATGATGACACGGATTTTTTATTCCATGAGTTTTGTAATATTGTATACATTTGACAATATTTATATATCTATGTTGTTATTTCCTTTAGCTACCATTTGCGTTTATGCTTATGTGATTGATGTATACTCGTGTATGTAATCAAATTAGCTTCTATTTGATGATTTTATTGTGTCTTTAAGGTGTATTTAATAAAGGGTGCATGAAACAAGTTTTAAATCTTAAAAAATCTCTAAATTTCTTGAGTTTTTCACTTTGTCGAGTCCAACCGAGTCTAAGCCGAGTTTTGACTCCCGAGTTTGAGTCTTGAGTCGATTTGGTCTTGCCGAGTCCGAGCCGAGTCCGAGTCCCGTTTCTTTGATATGTGCCCATGAATTTTCTCATGAAGGTTCAAGGAAACCATCAAATGAGGTTGTTGATCTTGTTAATTATCATTTATGTTAAAATGCAGTAAGAACTAGAGCCACCTCCTGCCATGAACAAGTCCATAGCCAAGCTGTGAAATAGACAGGGACATTTCACTTGATTATTGTGTTGACTTCATTGGACATAATGAAGTTTTTATTGTCTTTGAAGTTTCGTTTCCCCAATTTGTCGAACTCTTGACT
The DNA here is from genome assembly GCF_030272615.1 of Cryptomeria japonica. NCBI lineage: Eukaryota > Viridiplantae > Streptophyta > Pinopsida > Cupressales > Cupressaceae > Cryptomeria > Cryptomeria japonica. The sequence continues at coordinate 393,693,655 of NC_081410.1, forward strand.
AGTGCAAACTGATTCGATAAATTAATCACGAATATTAGAATTCGTAATCCTCTATAGAATCTCAATTCAAAATTTGTCTGCTATCCTATTATCTGATAAGTTTTGTGTTTGAGCAATGGTGTTTTTCCTATATCAATGCTAGGATTTTGAACATAGCCACTCTTGTTCATTTACCTCTTGGTACACATTTAATATGTTAAATGCCTAGATCACTATAATACCATCTCTACAGTTACATGAGCTTTGTGAAGAGTAAATTAATGAACCTTACTCCAACCAGTCTCTCATTTTTCCTTTCCTCTTCTTTTGATCTTTTGTGACCATTAGTATAATCTTTACTGTTCTTTTGCTTGTTTTGTTTTCTTTTACTTGCTTCATGCTATCTTTTGTAATCATTACCAGCTAAGACATGAGGATGTGGATTATGTGAATATGCCTATCTCTATTGTTTTAAGGCTTTAAGCCTTTGATGTTCAAATGCTGCAGGAATCTAGAGAGCAACTAATTAATGAATAAAGGATTTGTATTGGTGATTCTTTCAATGGAATATCCATGGAGTTTATGGATCAGTATAGCACCTCCCTTTTACTTCATAGGAACTTCCATTGACTGTGCTACTATTCCACGATATTTGTCATAGGTTTGGATGGTGGTAGACCATTTTTGAAAGTTTGTGCTTAGTACTTAGATACTGTACCAGATATTTTCTCAATGAGGGGAAGCTCATATGATGTTGGTTTTCTAATTTAACATGTTCCAGCTCAAGGATAGGCAGTTCTAAACTAAAATGTGTTTGACTGTGCATTTTTCCATTAGCTTATTAGTTTTCATTTTGTATGGCTTTGAGCTAATGGCTTTGAGCTAATGCTACTATCATCATTCTCAAAGTAGTTGGTTAGGAATCTCATCCACCCTTATCCTAAATACCATTAGTACTATTTGGTGCCCTTCACTAATCGGATCTTTATTAGTCACCAACAATGGATTAGTAATCCTTGGAGCAAGGATAGGAAGGGGAGATAAATTTCCCCATAGAGCTAACTAGAGTGCTAGGATACAATAACACATGGGTAAAGATTTGGACCAAGGGTTGCCCTTTCAGCTTATCTATATCTATATCACATGGCTTTGAAGTAATGCTAATAACTTAATATCGTCATCCTTTAAGTAAGCAATAGTGTCTCTTTGAGTTTTTGAGATGGGGAGGGGCTATAACTATATATTTGTAGATGGCAAAGAATTTCTTGGATTTGGGGGGCAACCTTTTTAAATATATGAAAATCAAACTAAAGAATTTGCAAAATAAACTAACTAAAATAAACTAGAGCTTTAAAATTTTAATATAAACGACATAATCCATGATTTAACATTAAATGGCATTTTCATATTTGTTAATGCATGATAGCTTCGGTAAGATAAATGATTGAATGAGAGATAAATGAAGTCTCTCATTCAATCATTTATCCTATCGATAAATTATGATGAAAAACTTCAAGCTATTAATCCTTCATTTGATAACCATTCTTCATTTGTATATGATCAATCTACTTAGTTCGATCAAATGCTTAACTATCGATAATCATCCTGTAGCATAGAATCCCAATGAATATCGGTTATATTATTTGTGTTCACCGATTATTAAATCGGGCCAACCAATGTATTCCGATTTATATCGGTTAATATATTTGACAGCGAACAATAATAATTATCGGATTAACTAAACACCGATTGGTATCGGGTGGCAAGGTAAATACGCACCGATTGGTATCGGGCTGTTACGTTAAGCATACACCGATTGGTATCGGTTGTTAAGTTAAGCATACACCGATTGGTATCGGTTTGTTAAACATGCACCGTTTGTAATTACTGCGATAAGCAAAGGGGCACGATCAAGTAATGTCTTGATCGGTCATGTCTAAAAGACATGACCGGTCAAGGCATTGCATGATTGTACCCAGCTTGCATATACATATCAATTGGCATTTGTGAGAAGGACATCGAAATCAATAAATGCTCCTCTCACCTGCCATACAAAGAAGATAGTCAGATTTATCATATAAATAGATAATACATAGATCAAGAAAATATACACTAGAATATAACTTGCATATTGAATTGAGAATTGAACACCATTTACAATATTAATCATTAAACTCAAATTTTTAGCATTGATGACGGGTGAATTTTGTTAGGAATGTGTTGTATACTTTGCATAAAATTCTTGATGCTTGAGTGCTTATATTCTTAACGTCTTCTAGATGGGGTGTGAGAGGAGCATACATTCCAAGATGGGATGCTGAAGTATGGTCTTCCTATTTATCAAGATTATTTTATTGAAGGGGTTGGTTTTGCCTTTTCTCTTAAAGGGTGTGTTGGCAAGAATTTTTGTCATTGTAGTTTCTCTGTCAATTTGTCCAATGGGTAGTAACAAAATCTTAACAAATGATAGATCACCATTGAAAGGATGATCTTCCTTTGCCTTTGAGAGGGGCATCTCCCTCATATGACGTAATATTTGGGGTTTTTGGTACGTTTAACCAGAAAGTACAAAGGAACAAAAAAGAGAAAGGGAAAATGGAATATCATAAATAGAGAAATCCAAAATAAATAAACATAGAGATCTACATGTATGACACAAAATGGGTAAAAAAGATGAAAGAGGTTTCTTCTCTTGGATGAAAATGAAGAAACAATTAGCATATGTAATGAGAGAAAAAGGTTGCTTGAGAACTCAAAGGCTCTTTTGAAGCTTTATTGTATGCATTTGGCAAAGTCTGGTTATAGGGTTTTCACATTGCAAAGTTTGTCCATACTTTACATAAAAAAAAAAAATGCATTCAATGAGTACTCCATCTATAAAGAGAAATACAAATTCCATAAAATAAAGAACATCAAACCCACAAACAAGAAATTAGTCTGATCATATATCTGCATTCCATTAACAATTTTTTGGGTAAGTACGGTAATGTCCCCTTGCTAATCAGTTTAGTATGGTGGTGTAATGTCCTGTTTTAGGAACAATACAATATAACCACAAAATGCAATGTCCTGACACCACTTGTAATGCCCCCTTATTTTATGACTTAGGAAATAGGGGCATTAGATAAATTGCAAGAGACTTCTTTACTTCAAGTCTCAAATATCACTATGAAGTACAATATATGATACCACTTATAAACTTATTTAATTGATAAGATATTATATTTAATGGATAAGATATAGATAATGATAATGTCAATTCAAAGAATATTGAATATAGATCACTGCTATATTTGATATAAACTGATACAATCATGCAAAGATGATCCTAATATCTTTCTCTGATTTAACAATGAGGGATGTGCTATAATGTTGTTTGATGATCGCTGTAATGTCCCTACTAGTTAGAGATCACTGTCTTGCAAAACAGATTGTTAGAATACAACAAATATATATATATATATATATAACTAATCTAATTTGCAATTTAACTTAAATTACTTAATTAAGACTAATCATAATTCTTATCTAATAAAAAGGATACGAATGTCGTACGGAGATATGTCCTTAGGCGATTGTGAAGCTCGCCTTCTTGGAACCCATCTTGGTTCCAAGCCATCCAGGAAATCGAAGGTTAATTCGATTCCTGTCTTGGATGTAACTTCTTACACCCAAGCCATCCAGGAAATCAAAGGTTAATTCGATTCCTGTCTTGGATGTAACTTCTTACACCCAAGCCATCCAGGAAATCGAAGGTTAATTCGACTCCTGTCTTGGATGTAATTTCTTACACCCAAGCCATCCAGGAAATCGAAGGTTAATTCGATTCCTATCTTGGATATAATTTCTTACGTCCAAGCCATACCAAGGAAGACCATCATATTTGATCAATTCCTTGCCTTGGATGATGCATCCCATCATCCAAGTCTACCAGAGAGGACCGGCCAGATCCGTCTCTTCTTGGATGAACTTTGTCAACCAAGCCATACATATATGCATATAGATATTCAGTATATACTGCCTACCAGGGATTATCATAATCCCTGAATTAGACTACCGGGATTTCCCCCTCCCCCAATAGCCTCCATCAGATAATCACATTATCGCCATTCATTGATATACCATATTTCATAACAATTCATATTATTGACATCATTTGAATTATAATTTAACATGCAACATTCGCTAAGATTCTGTAACTTACAACATTGTAATAACGATGAAATAATTCTGCAACATAAATATTATAATATTCATGATATAATTCTGCAACATACATATTATAATATTCATGATATAATTCTGCAACCTTCATATTATAACATTCATGACAGAATTCTGTAACTACACATTATATATTGATAATGACATAACCATTAACAACTAAACGTATATTTGTATGTGTGTGTGTGGCACACACATCCACACACATACACGTACCTGTGACGCTTCTGCTGTCTCCCTTCACCCTTTCCTCTGTCTACGCAGTAGTAACCATTATCTTATTCCTCTTTCTATGTAGCTATAATTCCATAGCTCCTCCCTTATACCATGCAATATGCTGATCAGAAGAGGACAGAGAGGTCATTTGAGGTAGGAGACATGGTGTATTTGATGTTGTAGCCATATCGACAATCTACTCTCAGGAGGAGTGGAGCAGAGAAGCTCAAGCCACGATATTATGGCCCTTTCAGAGTGACTAGGCGTATAGGTGAGGTGGCTTATGAGTTGGATTTACCGACACATAGCAACGTACACAATGTGTTTCACGTGTCACGTCTCAAAATGGCGTTGGGACACCGTATTGTTCCTTCTACAGTTTTACCACCCCTGGATGATGAGGGGAAGTTGATACTTGTACCTGAGGCTATCATTGAGTTCAGGGAGAGGAATTTCAGAAGACGTACCATGACAGAGTACTTGGTGAAATGGAAGGATTTGCCGGTAGAGGATGCTACTTGGGAGAGGAGATTTTACAACATCCGGAGTTGAGATTGCTCGAGGACAAGCAATTTCAAGAGGGGCGGACTGTGATGTCCCCTTCTAGTTGACATCTGTCAGCTGAGTAGATTAGCCTATCACTGACCCACGTAGGCTGATGAGGTTGGTTAGAGGGTCTCCCGGAGATTGATTCTTCATCTTCAGAGTGAGCATTATAGGACTGACTTTTATTTGAGGTCTCCAGGACTTCGTGAGACACTCTTTATTTTTAGCAGTCCTGCTATTTTTAGCTAGTGGGTTGGGCAGTGGCAGAGTATGGCTTGGCAGTCTCCAGTTCTGATGGCAGGCAATTCTGATGGATACTTAGAGAGATATTAATATTTAATTACTTTAATTAAATATTAAATGGCGAACTTTAATGTTTTAATATTTTCAAGTCACTTTAAGTTATAACTTAAGTGCGGGTCTATTTCTCATTGGATGGGGCCACTTTTATATTAAATTGAAAAGAGATTTATTTTTGAAGCTTCAATAGTAAAAAATAAATATTAAAAGTTAAAACATCATTTAATGCCAAATCGTACTTTTCTTGGGAATCGTGCCAAACCCTAAAGGGAAGAGATAAAAGAAGTTTTTAGGTCTTCTTTTCATTATGTGAAGATTTGATATTGAGTTTGCTCTTAGGAGACTTTGGCTTGAGGGTTTCAGCAGGGGTTTCTTCCTGCAGATGATCTGAAAGTATCGGTACAGGAAAACGATGGATTTCTGTGCATCAGCATTAGAGGCTGTGAAATATCAGTTGATTTTGGTTTCAGTTGGTTTTATCCAGAAACCAAGATTGGGCAGATTAGAAAGGGTTTTATTCATTTTATGCAAAGGATTGATTGCAGCCACAGAGTCAGAACAGAGGCAGGAATAATTGTGTTTACAGCTGGGGTTTTGTGCATGTATAGCCTGCAGATCTGCTGTACCTTTCTTCCTTGAAAGGGTACAATTTTGTTGAAGGAGTCCAAAAATGCTGAAATAAATCCTGAAGGAGATGCCTAGCTGGTAGCTTCAGTTTGAGCTGCTAAACTCACCATTTCGGGTAGTTTGGACTGATAAATAATTTTGCTGTCATTATTTGCTGCTGTATGGCAGGAAGGATAAATAAGGGGTTTCATAAATTTGAGTAGTTGACAATAAATCTTCCTGGTCTTGTCTGATTTCTTTATTGAAGGTGTTTATGCAAATTGGATGTAACAAGGGTTTGATAATCCTAATTTCATGAAGTTCAATTAATTTCCAGCTCTTTCTAATGTTGCTTTTTGCATACTATTTGTTCAAAACTAGCCTTGTTGTTAGAAATTGCAAAATGCAAAACATAAAATGCAATAGGTTCAACTAAACCTCCGTTGTTTGAGTTGAGAACCCTTGGTAGGTTCTTACACAGATCATGGTTGTTCATGCACATCAATCTGTTAAGCATAAGGTTGGAATGGGAATTTCCACAAATAACCCATTGAAGATTGGCCATTATTCCCTCATTACATCCACCAAAGCCAAGGCCATGGGGACCGAAATGTAGGAAATAAAGTTCAAAAGGTTCAAGTCAAGAGCAGTTTTTGACTACCGAGGCATGAAGGAGAGGATCAAAAAGTCTTTCACACATGTGCATTGGATAGAAGACATCTGGGTTGATCTTTGTACATAAAAGGAGGTTCATAAGATGGATTATTGCAGACTCACTCTTGAGCAGATTGTTGACTTGAACTTGGTGAACATTCCTGAAGGAATGATTAATGATGGAGAGGTACTTGATCCTGAATATGTTGGAAAGAGAGTTGATGAAGCACCACTTCCATCAATTCAATGGTCACATAAGGAATGCACTTCTATTCTTGATAGATTTCAGCCTGTCTTAGCTAACACCAACACTTGGCTCAAGAGCAACGGTGTTAGACTCATCAAGATCAAGATTGGTAAAGAAGATGATTCTTCAGGACCTGTCGGACGTAAGCTCGAAATCAAAATAGACAACAAGGAAGGTGCATCATCTTCAGGCACAAGAATCAAGTTGAGAGTTAGTAGAGCAATGGTACTTCCTCCTGAAGAAGTGACAGTTCGAGGGAAAGAAAAGCCTCAGCTTCATATTCATGTAATTGATTCTGAAGATCTAGAGGAAGAACTACAATCAGATAATGCTCTCGAGTCACCAACTTTGGAGTCACCTCATGAAGTTCCTCCTTAGATTCCTTTAGAATTACCTATGTCTCCTCTCGACGTGGATGTGGATGCTTTTTCCACTGTTCATATTTGTTGTGGTTTGCACACACTCCCCGTCGCCAATAGGGTCCCCCCTCTATTTTGGTTTTCGTCTCGCCCTCGGTGTGTGAAATTTGATTGTATTCGCTAAGGAGATGCAACAGTTAGAAGTATGAGGAGATGATCCTGCAGAAGAGTGAGCCCGACCACTTAAGTCTTGAGGAGTTTGTGTCAAATGTCATGCATGATCTTGTTCGTGAAGGGAAGGTTGAATCATGAATCGTTTGAAGAGATAGGGCATTTTTCAATCAGTTTAAAATCTGGCAAAAGGGCATTTCAGGCCGATATTTCGCAAAAGGAAAGGCGTTAAAAGTATAAAATCTTGCAAAAGCCTTTTCCTGGCCAAAATCGTTAAAAGTTTAAAATCTTGCAAAAGGGCATTTTTCAATCACTTGAAAATCTTGCAAAAGGGCATTTCAGGCCGATATCGCGCAAAAGGAAAGGCGTTAAAGTTTAAAATCTTGCAAAAGCCCTTTCCTGTTTGAAATCGCGCAAAAGAGGGGAAAGGGCGTTTTTCAATCACTTTAAAATCTTGCAAAAGGGTATGTCAGGCCGATATCGCGCAATAAAAAGGGTGTTTTCATAAAGTTTAAAACATTTGCGAAATGGCCTCTTGGGCCGAAAAGTTCAAGAAGGCAAGGCGTTTTAAGTGCGAACTTTGCAAATGAGCCCTTTTGGCTGAAATGCCATAGTTCTCCTTCAAGTCGTCTTTTTAAAATTGCATAATGTTCTTTGGTCCCGAAATCCTTCTTAAGGCCGAAAATGCGAAATAAACAATAGAGGGCAAATGCGTTTTAACTCGAAATTTGCAAAAACCCAAGAAAGGCCGAAATCACGTGAAAAAGGAGAAAAGATGTGTTCGGAGTTTACACAAAGGCTTCAAGGGCCGAAAAACGAAAACGCAAAAGTGAAGGAGAAAGGCGTTTTACTTTAAAACATTGACAAAATCTCTCTTCAAGCTGAAATCGCGTCAGTAGTGAGAAAGGTGTTTTAACTTAAACATTTGCATAAGTCTCCTTTGTGCCGAAATGTAAAATCGCGTGTAGAAGGGGAGGTGTTTAAACTATCAGAGCTTTGCAAAATCGCATGAGTCCCCCAGTTTGAAGAAATCACAAGAGGGGGCATTTTAGCTACGGATTTTGCAGAGAGTCATTCTTGGCCGAAATCTCCATAGTCGCGCGAGTTTTCCAGAAAATCCCCTTAGGGCCCGAGTTTTTTGCAAGATAGAGGGTCTTCGGATTGCAGAGCGAAGGGGGCCAAATCTCCAAGCGCCTTTTCCAGGCCAAGGTCTGAAGAGATCGCGGGGTTAACCATTTATTCACCAAGGCACCTAGAGTTTCTAAAATCGCAAACATCAGCATTTGGCCAAAAGTCATTCTACGTTGGGCAAAGCTTTTCCACCTGGTAAGTTCGGATTTCTCCTTTAAGTCATTAAATTTGTGCAAAATGGCCATGATAGTTAGGCTAGGGTTAGAGTGTAGGTGAGAGAGTGAAGCTTTGCGGGTTATGATTTTAGAAAACATCAGCATAGCATGTAACAACAACCAGCTAGGGAAATCAGCCTTTAGACTGGAATTTCAGACTTAGAGAAATTTTGGAAAATTCAAGTCTAAACTAGAACAACACTCTTTTCCAAGTACATTTTCGAAAGATCAGCAATCATCAAAACATTCAAGCATTGAGTCGCAAGCCAGAACGTTTGCAACTTTCCGCCATTATCGATCAAGTAGCATTTTTTGAAACCCGTCCAAGGAGCAATAGTTAAACAAAACCAACCTGATTTTCAGCTTCAAATAGCATCTAGTTTCCGGATGATCAGGCTTTATTTATTGAAATGTCATGCTTTTAGCAATATGTTCAAATTCCGATTTCGCTGTTGATCGTTAATTTTAAACGCTAATGTTGTCCTCTGTTTTGGCTAACCCATTTTTGTTGCCTTATTTTGTCTCGTAATCCGTGTCCGATTGCGTAGGATAGATGCCTAAATCGGCAGCTGAGTCCTCAAAGACACCTGGCGCAACTGGAATGTCCCGGGTTTCCAAAGCTAACATTCCCCGCAAGGTCGAAAAAATGAAGTACCGGTACCAAGGGGGAGAAGTTAGGGAGTCGAAGGTCCAGAGTGTATGGGAAAACATAGGAGACATGGACTTGGGCCACATAGATACCCAAGATTTCAGGAACAGGGTATACTCTCCAAACGCCTATGGCAGGCCCAGACGGATGATAGAGAGTGGTATTGCTTAGGCAATTGGTTTCCCTCCGGCCATGCAGAATTATGAATTAGTGATTGAGGTTGCTTAACATTATCAGCCGGAAACCAGACTAGTGGTGCTAGAGGGGATGTTAGTAGCTGACTTCACGCCTGAAGCCCTTGGGGAAGCATTTGATATCCCATTTCTAGGTAATCCCATTGCTACAACTATTGATGAGGTGCAGGTCGCTTATGACATGAATCCTGCTAAGTGCAAAACATTGATAAATGAAGAATGGTACAAAGAAAGAAGACCCCCAAGCATTAGAATTAGTAAAAAGACCCCGAGAAGTGATTTTCACAACGAGTACGGTGCCTTACTCAGCCGGGTCATGGGACTTCCTCAATCTAATCTTTTTGAGGAATGGATGTTCTACTTCACTGAGCAGGTCTTCGCCGGGAAGTCTAAGTTTGACTGGGCTCAGATCATCAATGACGATATCCATACGCAATTGGTTGAGCTTGAAGAAAAAAAGTACTTTGCCATGACTTCATATTTGGTCTACATGTTTGCTTGACACCAATTGCTGACAGGGTTAATTAAGCAAGGTGAGATCGGGAATGGGCCGAATTAGGTGAAGGTGTACGAATGCTACCCTCAACTGCATTATTATGACATTTCCCAAAGAGAAAAGAATAACATCGCATACGCAATTGGTCAGTATGAGCGTGTTAATGATGCCTTTACAATGCGCCTGGTCAGATTAATGCAAGGAGGATTGCATATAAGGCTCTTAGATCAGGCTATCACTCTGATCCGAAGATACGGTGTGTGGTTCATCCAGTTTCCCAGGTTCACTTACATCAGAGTGGCAGGCTTTGAGGGAACACCATTCCGACTTCTGTGCTATCCATTAGATAAAATAGTCCTCATGGAGGTAGCAAGACAGGCACACCCAATAGGTAGTCTACTTAGAGATAAGAAGCAATCTAGGTTGACCTTCCCCATGATTTTGGGTACTCTTGATGCGCACTTCAAAAATTCGGTGCAAGCTGAAGAGTCATTTGCTGAATTGGTGTCCTATGGCTTACAGGAACATTTCCCTAGGAAATGCTTTGATCATGATAATTTGGCAAAAAGAGCCTATGGCAGGCATTGCAGGGCCAAGGCGTCAATAGAGGACTATTGGAGCAATTGTTCTAATGACTTTGAGGTCTGTCGATGTGAATATTCTAGGCTGAGTGTTCAGCAAATGCGGCTTTATGAGTACTGCCAGGTCCCAGATCAAGTGACGGACTATGGAAATTGCTTGCAAGTCCAAGAATTCTAAGCAGTCAAGAATCTCTTGCCAGGCATTGATTGGACTCAGGACCCAATCACAGATTTTGAGGCAGTTATGCAAGCTCCAAGGAGGTATACTGATTACTGTTTATCCCAACAAATTGAGAGACTAACCCATGAAGGGACCCAATTCATGTGCAATCTAATGGGTAGTCTCGATTCCTAGTCTTCGGAGGATGAAGGAACCTCAAGCGTGCCAAAGGAAGAGGTTGAGAAACTTGAAAAGAAGAGAAAGAAAGCAAGGACCAATAGAGGGACTTGAACATCAAAAAGAACAAGGAGAGAAAAAATCCCCATCAGGAGGCCAGAGGTTACTTCATCATCTAGGGACCCCTGTTCAGAGGATGATGTGGTTGAACTTGACTACATACCCGCTCCGCCTTCACAAAGTGATCTTGCTGCATTCAAGGCAAATAATCCTCAAACTCAAAGTGAGCAAGAAGCAAAGGTGAGGGTCGTTGGCTCTGATGAACTTGGAAATCAGGTTGAAGAGGGAGAGATTGCACCTAAATAGGGGATTAGTAAGCATGAGCTCACGCAGGGAAGCAGGCATGAGTTGCAACTAAATAGCGGCGACAAGGATGACACCACTGTTGAGGGAGAACATAAAGGGGATGAGACTCAAGAACCCAACAAAACTGAAGAGCAACCGTTACAGGAGGATACCCGACAGTTGTTCAGCGAGGTAGGAGAGAATTCAACCATGAGTAAGGGATTGGATATTGCATCCATTCCTTTTATGATTGATCAATTACAGGTAGGCAGTGAGTCAGCTGAAGCCACGAAAGAACCGAGTGGGAATCTGGCAATTATATCTAGACAGACCATCCCTCAGGACTAGCTAATTGCTCATGCACAACGGAAAGTGGCTGTCAAGCCACCAATTAACTTGGAGGATATCTTGCCTCGAATAGGAGAGATAAAATCCAAAGGCAAGAAAAAGCCAAAGACTTACTCCAGGATCACTAAAGATGAGCTAAGGAACCGCATGATTCATATTGCCACCCCACCTGCAGACAAACCAGTAGACCAGATTGCATTAGCTGATTACAATGTTGCGACCATCCCAATAGGGCGAGCCACCAAAGAGCAGGAGAGGGAGGAATTCAGAGATGCCGTGCAGAATATGCTCAAACATCTCGACGAAATGACCATTGAGAGAGATATGTACCGAGCTCGCGCTGAGCAAGCCGAAGGGTACTGTTGTGACCTTTTTCACACATCGCCCCATTGCAAATGGGGACCTTGTCTTTTCTTGCTTTCTAGGGTTTTTGTTAGTGTCTGTTGATGTGTATTTTGTACACCACCAAACACAGAATAAAATACCCAAAAGGTACCTTATCCTCTCTTGATTAAAGTCTCCGAATGCTGAAGATGTTGCAAAAAGGATCAATCGGGATGACTTCAAGGTTCTTCGTTGTAGGATATCTACGTGTGGATAAGCACCAGTGGTCGTTGTATATCCTGTTTCTTCAAGGGGCCTTATGTACTTTCAGAGCCGTGTTACTCTCTTTTCGATTGCAGGAACAGGATTTTCCAAACACTAACAGATTCTCAAAAAAATGTCAAAAGGATAAGGGTTTCAAGGAAGGAATGCTAATCTAATCCTAAGAATGACTCAATGAAGGCTAGACTTGGTAAGATTCTACCAATTTCAGTATCGCCAAGAAATTACAACTCTACTGGAATTGATGCGATCTTCTAAGGTGATTCAGTAACTTTCAAATCATCAAGGATATAGATACTATCATAGGGATACATATCAATACTTCCAAAATGATTGAAATTTTAAGCAATCTCAATATTTCCAGTTGACCACACAAGACGTCCTTACAATCAGTAAGAAGCTAGTGGTTTGGAACGTGAATCTCACCAAAGATTAAGCACAACACTTAGTCCTTCAAACTTAAACTTAAATACTACTTCAACTGAGAGTGATTCAAGAAAATAAACAATCATGAAGATAGCCACAAGTATTGCAATAAAACACCATAACTTCAATATTTTATTGATCTCAAAGCCAAATAGACAACAATTGTTGAAAATTCTTTCTTCACTACTCAAGCTTGCTACACAATTACTTTTTCTCTCTAAGCTCTCTCTCCTTTTTTTCTAACTTCTATATATCAAAATGAAAATGAGTGAGGGTATATATAGCATCCTCAAATACAATGAATGGCCCAGATCAAAAGAAGATCAACGGCTGAGATTTTGACACCTAAACCCTAATTAGGGTTTGTTACAAAAAGTTCCCCATTTAGATAAACATCATTAAATGCATAGCCAATAATTAATTGGCACAAATATCGAGGAAACATAGACCAATAGGAATTAAGCTGCCACATCATCCTATAACAACTTTTCATCTAGAATTTTGCTCCCTTTCCTATGCTCTTTCTAAGCATATTCAATGAATCTGGACACAGCTCTCTCGATCTCAGCAATGGGAATCTCAGGAAGATTCTTCATTCGTTCTTCCAAGTGAAGGACTTGATCAAAAGCCATGAGAAGAGCTGTCTCCCATCCAGGTTCAAGTTCTTTGGTCTTCTCAATCAGGAACATAGTAGTGTACATCTGATCTCGTTGCTTATCTATGATGATGTTCTCCTCTTTGCAAAAGATAACCTTGACTCTCTCCTCTAACTCTTGGATGTCCACATCTGTCTCAATCTCAATCCGCCTGCCAAGAATGGTACATAACACCTCAAACACCTTATCTTGAATTGGATGAATGATACCTTCAACTTGACTGCATCTAGTGTTGATGTCTTCAAAAAGGACCTCTTTCATCTGGAGTAGAGCTGACCACTGTAGGAGACTATGGGTTCCTCCATCCATTATCTTTTCTTGTGCCAGAATCCGTCTTGGTGTTTGTCTTATCACTTGTAGGACAAGAATGATAACATCTCTAGTGTGAGTGAATGCAGCTACAATTATCATTAGATTATGGATAATCTCAAGGACCTGGATAGCTCGATGAACTGTCTTCATCATTCTTGTTGCAAATTCAACGGCTACCGTGTGGGATTTATCAATCCAAGAGCTCATAAGTTGAACCAAGCTCTTGACTCTTTCTGCCTCACCCACTGATTCAAGAGGAAGTGCTTGTAAAGGGGATACTGCTGGATCTTGACGTCTCAAGGGCTGATTGAGATGACTAAAATAGCTTCTCCAAGCACTGACCTCCCTCTCAAGCTTCTTATTCTTTCCCATTTCTTCTTTAAGTTTGTCTTTAAGTGCTTCAAATGAATTGGTTGCTTCTTCCATTGCTTGCTCGGAGGTAAGTGGACCAAGCTCAAATGTTTCTAAGTCATACTCATCTGCAAGAATCTCACCCTCATATTTGTCCACCACTGGTGTAGCTATTTGCAATTTCCTGGATCCTGTCTCATCTCTAATTACCTTGGACATCTTTGTGGCCCTCTTCTTTTCCATTACCTCTTGAGAGTTTCCTATAAGGCTTTCTAAATCAAATACATCTTCTTCCTCTTCAACCACAACTACCCTTGTCAGTCTCTCTTTTAACCAATCCGGAATGGCGGATCTTGTTTCCCTTACTTGTATTTCTTTAAGCAGTGGTCTATCCTCTCGGAAAGGAGATGTCGCTTCATCATCATTCTTCTCTTCATGTAGTTCATTAGCATCAACTTGGGGAGATTGACTCGACGACTGCTGAGGTGTCTGTCCCTTTTCTTGATTGTCATTTTGTACCATGGATTCCATAGACTCATCAATTTCATATACCATCTTCTCCTGATCTTCTCCTTGACTTGCCTTCTTTTCATGTTGAGAAGATGTGCTTGGTGGGTGATCAGGATTGGTTTTCTGCTTCTTCTTGGAGGGTTCCCTTTTCTCAGGTCTTTCTTTCCTCTTTGAGCCCTTGGGATGAGAAGTATTCTCACTCACACTTGCTTCTCCTTCCTCTGGTCTTGCCTCCAAAGTGAATGTCATTGATACATTCTGCTCTTTCAACTTCTGATGCTGTACATCCACCCATCTGCGAGTGCAGGATAAAACGAGGGCCATCAAGGCTCTCAAGTCTAAAACCTCGGGCTCATTCCAATCTATTTTCACTTCCTTGTCCTCTTTCTCATAAGATGACTGGAGGTATCTACCATTATCTTGGGCCTGATCGGCTACTCTATAAACTTTGCATTTCCTGATGAGATCTAAGGGTAGCCGGGAATGCATCTTTCTCTTAACCTCTAAATCACCTGGGAGATTCATCCAAAAATTGTCCACTTGAAACTCATGCTTGTACTTCCTACCGACTATCTCCTCCATATAACCATGAGGATCAAAATTCTCCCGCGAGGCAAAGAATTAGAATGAGTATAAAGATAATTCTTTCTCTGCATCCTCCGAGGCTTGAGTGTTAGGACACACCTCAACTGAATTCCCTAATATGATGGGCACGGGAATTCCATTTCCATGCTTGTGTCTGGATGCCTTCGCATAAGTTGCCAACTGTCTGGTCACCTCAAGTAGTATTATTCTGTCTGTTGGATACCTTGGCAACATGTAGGGAGGTGAAGGACAACCATGAACTCTGATGTATGTGAATTTTTGAAACTGGATGAACCATGCACCATACTTCTTCACAAGCTCCTGCGCATCCAGAGATAGTCGATTGTGAATCCCACCTTGCAATATCCTGGTAATGTTCATCGTGAAGGTGTCATTGACTAACTTGTAGTCACTTCTAGGCGGATGATGCAGATGAACATAAGAATCACAAACCCTCATTTCTCCGGGTCCTCTTTCGATCACTCCTCTGTGAGGTAGCCCTGCATACTCGAAACTCCTGATTAAGGCATATATAACATATGAGCTCATGTGGAATGATTTGGTGGGTCTTAGCCTTCTCAACTGCACGTCCAGACAATCGCTAATAATTCTGGCCCAATGAAGCATTCCTTTTCCTTGGACTATCATTTGGATGAAGAAGAACATCCACTTTTCAAAGAAGGCGGCTTGAGGAGCCCCTGTAACTCGATTGAGCAAAGTTATCAAATCTCTGTATTCCTCCTGGAAGTCGATCCTATGTGGTGTATTGGGAATCTTGTTCAGGTGAGGCCGACTTTTGAGCAACCAATTCTTATTGATGAGATTCAGACAAGTCTCAGGATCATCTTCATAGATCGCCCTTGCTCCTTCTAAGCTTTTGTAAATCATATCTTTATGGTCTGGAAGATGAAGAGCTTCGCTTACAGCTTCCTCTGAAAGGTAAGCTAAGATGTTCCCATCTTTGGTTACGATCGTCCTTGATTGTGAGTCAGTGGCATGCACACTCGATCATTAGCTCATGACAGTTTACTGCGGGAGGGAAACCTGCCGCCTTGATGATGCCACTCTCGATTATCTTCCTTGCAATAGGTGATGGCTTGCCAATGTAGGGGGCCTCTCGAAACTTCTTCACATTGAAGTTTCCTAAATTGGTGTCTCCGGAATTACTCCACTTGGACACGATCCTGGTCTCCAATTCGTCGCTCCTCTGATCTTCCTTAATGAGAGCCTGCCGACTAGTAGGTCCTTCGGCTTTGGGGGTCGCCATTTGATGTCTACACAAACAATTTAAGATTAGTCTTTAAGCATCATACCTTAAAGCATAGAACTTAAGACCTTCCAAGGGAAGATTTAAGATATTAATGATAAATCCAGAATTCCTCATTTCTCAATTAATTATGAATGGAATCAAACTTTCAAGACTTAGACCTTTTTCTAAAAAATTGCTATGAAATTAAAACAAGCCTTGAAAAACGATTCCCCATACCTTCCCTTGAGTGCTTAACTATAAAACCTTTGGAAAATGATGAAGGAAGACCGGATTTTGCTGGACAAGGGTTAAATTATAGTCTTCCTTCTTGGATGAATTATGTCTTGACTAACCTTCAAAAGAACGTCTCCTTCACTAGCCTCCAACACTCAGCAAATTCTGGAAATTTAGCCTCCAACACTCAGCAAATTCTGGAAATTTAGCCTCCAATCTGCTGGATTTCGCTCCTCAATTTGCTCCTCAAAATCACACCTAGAAGGAATGAATGAATGATTTGAAATTTGAAGCAACACTCCCCCTTCATATAGGGCGCTCACCCTACTCCCTTCAAGGCCGACTTGACAAATAAGGGGTAAAAATAAATAAATATTCCTTGAAAAGGTGGTCGACTTGCCTACAAAGGCATAATAATGATTTTTGAGCGCTCATTTTGTATTTTTAATTTTTTAAAATTAATTTCAATGCATCCAAGGTAAATTTTTATTATTTCAAGGCCTAAAAAATTAATTTATTAAATTAAAAAAATGCCTTAATTAATGCGAATTTAATTTAATCCTCCAAAATGTTTCGAATTTAGCAAATTTGGTGATTTAGTACAAACTGGAGAATATCAACGCTTGATCAAGGCCTAATGAAGTTTGCTAATGATTTCGCCCTGGACCCTCTCGGAGGGTCAGGAGTGATTTTCTCAATTTAGTACTGAATATCTCATACCTTGACTCCAAAATCTCCTGGAGGGTGAATTCATACCTAATTAAAGTGTTGCATTTCAAATTTTGGTATTTCACAGGAGGAAATTAGGTGAAAATGTGGATTTCGCCCTCGGCCCTCTGGAAGGGTCAGGAGCGATTTTTCCTCCTTAGGCTATAATCCACCTTGGCTTGATCATAAAACTCTTCCAAATCGATCTCCAAGGTCTATTTCCTTGTATCACTGAGTTGGCTCATCAAAATTTTGAAGGAAACAGTGCATTTAGGGGAATTTCGTTCTGGATCCTCTGGAAGGGTCAGGAGCGAAATTCACAATTGGGCTCAAAATGTTCATTTTCAAAGTTCAAAAACCTCTTCAAGGCACTCCAAATAGGCTCTTTCATTGCATTCCAGACTTAGTTTTATTCAACTTAGGAGGAAAAGTGTGATTTTAGGGTTTTTCGCCTTGGACCCTCTGGAAGGGTTAGGAGCGATTTTTCCTCCTCAGGCTAATTCCTTCATCATCTTTCGTTGAATCCTTCACTCATTGCTAGGCAATATTCTTCTTTATTCATTCCACCCAAGTTTGTCTTGTTTCTGCAAGGTCAAATAGGGGTTTTTCAAATTTTCGCCCTGGACCCTCTGGAAGGGTCAGGAGCAATTTTTTTTTTCCTTAGCCTAGAATCATCAAGTTTTTTGAAGCAAACAATTACTCATCATGGTCTTAAAGGTTATTTCTACCTTAGTGCATCCTTGCCTTAGCAAAAACTCAAAAGGAATAGGTTGATTTTATGATTTTCGCCCTGGGCCCTCTGGAAGGGTCAGGAGCGAACTTTGAGTTTTTAGGCACATTCCTTCATTCCTTTAGCCTCAAATCACTTCTAAGGCGTAAAACATCATGTCCTTCTCCCAGCTAAGTCATGAATAGCAAGATTTTGTCTTGAATTTGCAAGAAAAAAGGGGAGGACTTGGAAATTTCGCTCTGGACCCTTTGGAAGGGTCATGAGCGAATTTCCTTCTTGGCTTCAAAACTTTCACTTTCAACAATCTCTCCTCACTTCAAGGCAATCCAAACATTGTTCTAAACCCATGCCTAGGCTCAGCTTCGCTCAAACTTTGGAAGAAAAGATAGGTTTTTTGATTTTCGCCCTGGACCCTCTGGAAGGGTCAGGAGCAATTTTCCTTTTCTAGGCTTGGTTGCTTCTTCTTGACTATCCAAATTATCTTCAAAGGACAAAACATACTTCCTCACATCCACTCCAACCACAAAAATCGCTTTGATCTTGCAAGGAAAAGGTGTTTTTGAGAATTTCGCTCTGGACCTCCTGGGAGGGTCAGGAGCGAATTTTGCAATTTTGACCAAAATCTCTCACTTTTCACCTTGAAACCTCTTTGTTAAGTAAGATTTCATCTTGCACTGTGCTAAGAATAGGATTTCATGTCCAAGAAAGGCCAAAAAATGTGTTTAGAAGGAATTTCGCTCTGGACCCTCTGGAAGGGCCAGGGGTGAAATTGCCTTTCCTGGACAAAACTCCTTCATTCTTTCATCTCCAAACAGGTCTAGGGGCTTCATCATGTTCATTTCACCTTTCATCACGCCTTCGATACTCCAATTCGCCCAAACTGAGCAAGAAATGTCTTCTACTAAGATTTTCGCCCTGGACCCCTCTGGAAGGGTTAGGAGCGAACTTCTCAATTGAGGCTTATCTCATCATCATTTCAAGTTGATTTCACCTCTCCAGGAAAGAAGACACTATTCCTCTCTCATCCAAACCCAAGCTTGACTTGATTTTGCAAGGAAAACAGGCGATTGAAGAAATTTCGCCCTGGACCCTCTGGAAGGGCCAGGAGCGAAAATTTGGTTTTAGGCAAAATCCTTCATTTTTCCAAGTCAAAACAACCTCAATAGGTAAAAGCAAGTTATTCTTGTTTCATTCATGCCACAGACTTGACCTTTTTCACTGCAAAATAGGAGCATTTGGGAATTTCGCCCTCGACCCTCTGGAAGGGTCAGGAGCAAAAATTACCTTCCTTGTCCAAAACTCTTCATTATGCACGCTTCCAAATCTTCAAACGTATCAAATGACGTCCAATCTTTCCTCCAAGATGCCCTGCACAAAAAAGTTAGCCAAAATTAGTGACAAATAAGCTCAAATAAGATTTTAGCTCTGGACCCTCTGGAAGGGTCAGGAGCGAAATCTTCATTCCAGGCTAGACTGCTCAATTTTTAAGTCTCAAACCATTTCATAGGGCAAGGTTAGATCATTTTCAAGGCCAGGAACCAGTTTGCAAGTCCACTCAAAACATGAAATTGTGTTTAGAATGAAATTCGCTCTGGACCTCCTGGGAGGGTCAGGAGCGAATTTTAGGTTTTTAGGCCCTTAATCCATCTCATTCTCCATTTAACTTGGCCAACCAGACTCCCTTTCTTCACTGAACAGACTCCCTTTCTTCATTGACCAGACTCCCTTTCTTCACTGACCATGCTTAGCTGACTCAGACTCAGAAACAAACAGGACCTTACCCAGAAAAACCTTCCTTCAATCTCGACCTGACCTGAGACCTGTCCTATCCAATGAGTCTCCTGAAAGGTATACTTCATTCCGACAATCTTGAATCTTCAGGTAGACTATTAACAATTCCAAAACTTGGTTAGACTTAACTTGAATGAAACCCTAAAAATGAGCTTCCAAGGTTTAGCCCTAATCCAGCTAGCTCAGACAGACCACTCACTCACTCAAAATCCTAAAAGCAGAGAGAAAAACAAGCAGAGAGAAAAACAAAACCAAAAGCAAAAGAGGGGGTCCCCATTCTAATTGGGGGATGTGTGAAATGGTCACAACAGTGTCCTGTGGCCTTCCGCTTCATTTTTTTGCCAAGCCTTGCTTAGTTTTGAATGATTCAAGTCCTAGAGATTGAAAGCTAGTTTTTGCAAACCAAGTGATACCAGAGTCCGGATGCTGTCAAAGTGCCTAGAAAGGCCAAAGGATGAAGATCGCAATTGATTTGGACGAATTTGGACAACTTTCTTCGCTTTTTCCTATTTTTTAGGATGTTTGGTTTTTGGCATTTTCAGCCGGATCCACAGTACGACTATTTTTAGAAAGTTTTCCCTAGATTTTAGGGATGTTTGCTTTTTGCTTTTTCGGAATGGGAATCTAAGGTTTGCACTTGCACCACTAACCAGCTTCGACCGTAACTCGAAAATTCCAAGTTGACCTAAAAAGCCAAATCCCTAGATTTTAGGGATCATACTGCATTTTGCTTTTTCAGGATGCGCACTTGCACCACTGACCAGCTTCGATCGGAACTCGAATTCCAAGTTTTGACCTAAAAAGCCAAATCCCTAGATTTTAGGGATCATATTGCTTTTTGCTTTTTCAGGATGCAAACCTAGGGTTTACACTTGCACCACTGACCAGCTTTGACCGGGACTCAAAAATTCCAAGTTTTGACCTAAAAATCCAAATCCCTAGATTTTAGGCTTTTTGCTTTTTCGGGATGCAAACCTAGGGTTTACACTTGCACCACTGACTAGCTTTGACCGAGACTCAAAAATTCCAAGTTTTGACCTAAAAAGCCAAATCCCTAGATTTTAGGGGGTGTGATGCCTCAGATGATCCACCTAGGCATGGATTTCAAATTTCAAGTTAATCCGGTTAAATTTGATTAAGCTGTGAAATTTTGAATTTTTTCTAAGAAATTTGGCTAAGTCTAGAATGTCATCCTGATCCTGAAATTTGACTAAGTCTGGAAAATTGGAGAATCCTCCAAAAACTAGATTTTGCATTATAAGTCCTAGATACTTGAAACCACTCTCAAACATCCTGACAATATATATGAAATATAACTTAAAGTATAAGAAAGAGAAAATACTTAATTGTTATATTTCATATATAGTTCGCCCTCTTGAGAACCTCCAAAAGTCCGCCTTGAAGAGCAAAGGTCTGGAAGTCCGCCCATGTTGGAGATGTCTAAAAGTCCGCCATGTTGGGAGGTAGACCAAAAGTCCGCCATGTTGAGAGGTGTCTAAAGTCCGCCATGCATGTTGGAGAGGCTATGAAGAGGGAGCATAGAACTCCGCCCTCAAGGAGACCTTCCTAAAGTCCGCCTTGAGAGGCTTCAAAACTCTGCCATGTCTTGTGGACTCTCCAAAGTCCGCCCAAACTTGTTGGTGAAGTGGTAAAGACATCAAAACTCCGCCCAAGCATGTCAATTGGTGGTCAGGCCTCTTAAACTCCGCCCTATGCCTTGTGGAGTGAGAAAAGAAGATACGGGAGCCTTGTCCAAACTCCTCCCTCCAAGCATTGAGAGTCCTTAGAAGTCCGCCCTACCCTAGCAACATGATGGAGAGGTCTAGAAGTCCACCTATGAGGAGCAACCTCCAAAGTCCGCCATAGGTTGGGAAGATTTTTGAAGAGCAACCTCCAAAGTCTGCCCAAGGTCTTCAAAGTGGTGGGAGCCTAGCCTAAAGTCCGCCACACATGTTAGGGAGAGCCATGAGGAGAGGCCTCCAAAGTCCGCCATGTCTTAGGACTCTCTAAACTCCGCCATGTGGGAACCAAGTCCAAAGTCCGCCCAAGGTAAGGAGACTCATCCAAAACTCCGCCCTATCCTACCATGTTGGCGGCCAACCCTTCAAAGTCCGCTATGTTTTGGAAGAGGCCATGATGGCCAACACTCTAAAGTCCGCCATGTGTGTGGGGTGCCCAAGGGGTGAAGTCCAAAGTCCGCCCAATGTTGGAGACCCATCAAAACTCCGCCCTACCCTAGCAAAATGATGCAAAGGTCTAGAAGTCCGCCCATGTTGGAGATGTCTTAGAAGTCCGCCCATGTTGGAGATGTCTTCCAAAGTCCGCCCTATGCCTTAGCTAAAAATTCGCCTTGATTGAGCTTTGCTCAAAGTCCGCCCTCCATGTTGAAGGGACCCTTCAAAACTCCGCCCAAGGAAGTAGATGCTAAGTATGATTTTGAAGAGCCTTCTCAAACTCCGCCATGCCTTGGAGAGGTAAGGAAAGTCTGCCCAAGTTTGAGGAAGATGAAGGTAATCCTCCAAAAGTCCGCCTACACATAAAAGTCAAACAGAATCAACGAAAATACAAAGTGATGTCATGAAAATCCTTCAAGATTTCGAACTTAAATCCAAAATAGAAAGTTTTCAAAAGGAGAATATTGGAAGATTGATAAGTATTTCGAACTTAAATCCAAAATGGAAAGTTTTTTTAAAGAGAATATTGGAAGATTAATAAATATTTCGAACTTATAGCCAAATTGGAAACTTTTGGAAGATATTTTCTTCGAATTTGGAAACTTGACAACACTTTCCAAAAGAATGAAGTTAAAATTGGAAACATGATTTGGAAGATTTTAAGGGTTTCTGATTGAAGATTTAACTTTATTTACAAATACTTCGTTGTAAACTTCATTTCTACACCAAGAAGTTTGAAAATATTAAGGAGAGCATAGTAAAATACTTTCAATTTGGAGTTCATCTGGAGAAAGTTTTGGATATTGCTGGAAGTTGGATAAACTTTTTTGACAAAAGTTTCAGAGATTTTTGGAGAAAGACAACCAGTATAAGGACGAATTATTGAATCTCTCCTGAATTTTTGAGTATTTTTGAAGGTGAAATTAAATTCATGATGCAGATTTATGTATTTTCTGAGTTTTTCCAGAGTTTGAGAAATGATTTTTAGTGAATTTGTTCGAATTTCTAAGGGAGGAAAATCATTTTTTTGGCTAAGTATAAGAAATTTTCGGAGTTATAACACTTGGTGTTGGATTGTGATCACAGTTATCTTGAAGGTTGGAGAATTTACATGTGAAAATCCCATTCTCATGGCTAAGTATGAAAATGAAGTGAAATTTTCCAAACACTTAGCCGTTCGCAGCCTCGATTTTCTTTAATCCAAGATAGATTTTTAACTTATTTTCCTTTGGTTTTACAGGTCGCAGGAGGCAATAGAAGTGGGATCATCATAGAGATCGCAGCTGGAGTTTCAAGCCAAACGAAAGATTGAGGACAAGTTCACAGGCAAGGTTCATCCGGGCGTGAAGATAGCCAAAATTTGGCTAAGTATGGGAAATGTTTCACAAAGAAAATTCCAATTTCCTCAATTATGATGAAGGCATGTCAGGGTATCGAGAAGAAGGACATGATCACAGCGAATGCCAGAACAATTGGATCCCATCATTTCATATTTGCAAGGGATTATCTAGAGCTTTTACCCTCCTCCCACGCAACATAAATTGGCAACTTAAGGCAGGATCATCACAAAAAACACAAATGGAGTTTCGAGCCAAATTCAAAATTGAAGACAGGACCACGAGCAAGGTTCGTCCGAGTATAGAGAGGGCCAAAATTTGGCTAAGTATGGGAAAAACTTCACGAGGGGATTTCTCCTCCAAATTCGAGGCACTTGAAAGAATCTCAAGGCATCAAGAAAGAAAAGTTCTCAGACTTGGTGAAAATATGGAAAAGTTAGATAAACTTCCAACTTCTTGAAGAATTTCATCTCTTGAAGGAATTAAAAAAGACAAGCTCCCAAGCAGAATCAAATGGTGACAAGAAGGAATCAAATTTCCATACTTAGACGATTTCTTGACACAAATTGGAGAATTCAAGAAAGACATCCAACACGTTGAGGTGGCGCCTCGTCATTTTCCAACCAATCAGATCGCTCCAAGTCAGCATGTCCAGGTTTGATGAACCTGACTTATTCAGAAGCTTCTAGAAGGGCGCACTTCACAATGCAACAACCTTCTATTTTCATTGATGGTTCATATTTAGCAAGAAGGACAAGTGTCCCAAATGTAATTGGTTGAGGGTAGTTAGTTTTGGGCAACCCTAATTAGGGTTTATAGCTTTCAATCTGGGCCCTTGATCACTGTTTGATCTCGGCCGTTCATTTATTCTTGAAAACTATATAAGGCTACCTCCTCTCATTTGGAGAGTGTGAGGTTTTTGATGTATTGTTGCTTAAGGTCATTTCCAGATAATATATTGCATGTGCGCCGCTTTGTAATCTCTATTATTTGAATGATTTGCATGGTTTCAATTGCCTCAACACTTAGTTAGAATTAATTTAGATTTGCTTTCATTGTTGTTAATTTCAATGAAGGATTTGATAATTGTCAATTGATGGTGTATCTCCGCTCATACTTTTGGTAAATGGATGATTTCCATTCTATTGTGCAAAGTTAGTCTGAGCCCATCCCCTGTGCATCCCAACATCTCGATCATAAGCACAACCCATTGAAGATTGCATCGGCCTTGTGTAGTTGTCCCTAGTGTGGCGAAGCAAGGTTTGGTTTCTCGAGAGCACCCAGTTGATACCGTCTCCAGAGTTCGTAGGATTAGATTAGCCTTCCTAAACCCTATCCCTTTTTCCCTTTCTTTTGAAAGTCTAAATCCTAGAAAATTCCCCAAAAGAAAAAAGAAGAGCCTAAAATTGCTAAATCCATCTAAGTCCAGCAATTCAAGATACTTGTCAAACGTAAGTCCCCCTCGAAATTTCAGCATACACTACCCAAGAAGCTATTCCACTAAAGTCACTTGTTCGCACATATAGACCTTGGAATCAGTAGTGATTTTTCAGGAGAGGATAGAATACCTTTGGGTATCCTATCCTAATGTTTGGTAGATGATAAAACAGACACCAATAGGTACATTGATCACCTGTTGAAACCACTGCAACATGCCTCTGAATCCCATGTTCCCCCATTGGCACTGGCACAAAAGACTACAATTGAATTTGAAGGAGTGCGTGACAATGCCATGGCCGTTGGGGAATGGGTCCAGAGCATTAAAAAGAAAGGAAAGAAGATTATTAGTGATGTATTCGAAGTAGCACTCAGAATACAAGCAGCACGGATCAAAATGCTACAGGTGCAAAAGGAGTACGCCAAAATCCAGGAGGTGGTTGCCTTAGCTCAACCAATCATGAGGGCCCTTTTTTGGACTCATGCTCGGACTCTGGCAATCCAGTCTATCCTAAATCCCCATAATATCAATACTTTCAAGTTAAAGTTAAATTCAGTATCAAGGGGCATTTAAAGTTAAAATTATTTAAATCATTTAATTCTTCAAAATGATTAAGTCAAGTTGAAATTGGTTGTTTGCATATAGACGTTAACCTAAAGCTAAGATTGAAGGCACGATCGCGATTGAAGCCGGAAGCGAAGATGCAAGAACGTGTTGCAGAGAGCAAGGTTGAAGCGATGAAGTATGGAGAAATGCGTCACCGCTAGACAACAAGTTGAAGTCCCAGCAAGACTAAGGACAAAGAACACTCGTAATTCTACAAAAAATGCATTCTCAAAAAGATACACAACTGGAATTAATTCCAGAAAATCAGTTGCAAAATTGAATCGTTTAATGTACATGATTGCCTGTGGGCCTCGTTTAATATATTTGAAAGCAAAGGGACATAGGTCAGTTATTTCCAACTACCGGATTGACCTGAATTGATGCCAAACAGTTGTAAGTAGTTGAGAATATGGTTGGGAGGATAATTGAATACTAAATAAGCATGGGTTAAAGATGTGTAATGTCCCCACCTTTTTAGCATCTCATTGGAGTTCTTAGCCTTTACATTCTCCGAAGGCTAAGTGGAGAAATAAGGAGAAATTGATTAAATTAATTTCTTATTAAGTCATTAAATAAAATTAAATTAAAAAAGGTGACTTTATATTTAATTAATTTAATTAAAAGTGACTTAAGTGATTTATTTAAATATTTTAATGTTATTATAAAGTTATAAAGTAACTTTATAATAATAAAGTCACTTTAATATTATAATTTGTGAATATGTCTTTAATCCCACATTGGCCAAGAAAGTGTTCGAGCTCTCATAAGAAAGAATAAGAAGGGACTTAAGAGCTCATTTTATAGCATCCATCCAGAGAATTGATATTTGTTTGTTATGAACTTGGGAGAAGAAGCCAAGGGTTTCTGATTCAGTCAGCCATTGGAGAGCGACAATTCTTCAATGTTGCAACCATTTGAGGTGGTGAAATATCCACTAAATTTGGCATTTCAGGAGAGCTTCATTCTGGAGTTCTATTTGGGCTTTAAAAAGAAGGGAAGACATCTAGGGTATGCAGATTTTCGAATATATATTAATTGCAGATCTACAGTTTCATTTGGCAGCCATTAAAAATCAGAATTGAAGCAATCATTTCAAAATACAATTGCTGCTACAGTACCCGCACTACAGTAAACGCTACAGTACCGCCGTATGGACTGCTACAGTGCCGCGTGAACAGTACCGCGTGAATAGTGCCGCCGTACGGATTGCTACAGTACCGCGTGAACAGTAATTTTTTCAAAAAAATTAAAATTTGCAGTTGGCAGATTTTTTTCAACTACTGGGACAGCAAAAATCAGGTTTTTATCTTACATTGTAATGAATTTGTTTTCCAGGCATATTGGCCATAAAACAGAACAAACATTCCCTTGATAGTCTCGTAAATTAATTCCAGCAGTAATATTATTGTTTCAGTATTATTTTAAGCATAGGAGTTTATTCCAGTATTGTTTCATTGCTCATTATTACCAAAAAAACACAAAAAAAATCTATAAACATTCAAAAACCAAAACAAATTCAAATCTACTGCATTCAAAAGAAACAGTCAGCAGAGGAGAGCCAAGTTGGGTTCTTACATTGGTATCAGAGCTAAATCCTGCCATCCTGAGGGTTTAGCAATCACATGCAGCCGCCTGAGGTTGGCTCTCACAGATATTACACTCGCAGGCGAGCTTTGTTTGACAGGGAACAAGAATTTGACAGGCAGTCGGGCACCATGGGTGACAGGCAAGGGGGTAGCTCACCCAGAGGCGATAGGAATGAGGAGCAAGAAACAAGGGAATTTTTCAGAGTAATGGCTACAGGACAGCAGCAGATGGCTCAGGCCTTGCAGGCACTCACCACCATGATTGAGCGCATGAACCCACAAGACAGACAGAATCAGGAGCAAGGGGATAACAGGAGTGCAGTGGGGTCACCTAGAGCTCAGAGGACTCATTCCAGGACAGGAGACAGGCCTACACGTCCTACCTTCATTAGAGATGAGCCTGAGGTAGCACCTACAGGAGAACCAGGAGAGGAGATGTTCGCAGATATCCTCATGGCTGCGAATGACAAATGGGATTTATTAACTCCACAGGTACGAGAGAGGATGACATTCGAGAGGTTTGTAAATCAGAGGAGAGAGCATTACAGGTCACTCAGACAGGATAGGAGGCCTAGAGGTCAAAATAGTGAGCTGAATAGAGTTACAGGCAAGCTTACTATGCCTACATTTGATGGGAGTGGTAAGATGACAGCTCAAACTTGGATTCATAAGCTTGACACATTTTTGGCACTGAGGCCAATGACAGAGATTGAAGCTATCAAATACGCCACTTTGCATTTGGAGGGAGTAGCACATGATTGGTGGTACCATGGTTTGGTAACACTTCAACATAATCAGGTGACAGAGTACCAGGACTTCGTGGATAGGTTGGTTGAAAGATTTGACAAGAAAGATCTAGAGGTTTACTTCCGGGACTTAGCACAGCTAAAACAAACAGGCAACTTGGAGTATTTCATTGGTGAATTTTAGCGGTTGGCAGTCATGGTGCCAAACATTTCAGAGCGTAGATTGATAGTTCTTTTCATTGAGGGCCTATCCGAACCACTGAGAGGTTGGATAAAGGCATTTGATCCTATTTCGTTACAGGAAGCTATGAAAAAGGCAAGAAGTATGGAACATGCAGTCCCAACAAACAAATTTCAGTCCAAAGGAGCATCTTCTAGTAAGGATAACAAACCATTTTATAAAAAACCAGAGAGGACTAATTTTAAAAATGATTCTAAAGATAAAACTCCAGCACCTTTTGATAGGAAAACATTAAATGATTTGAGGAAGAAAAAATTATGTTTCTACTGTAAAGGACCCTATGATGCAAACCATGATTGTCCTCTTAGACCAAAGGGCAAAGCTAACAGAGTTATGTGGGCATACTATGAGGAATCAGAATCAGATAACTCAGACCAGCAGTCTGATATAGAGGAAATAGATGGTGAAAAAGAGGAAGACAAGGCTGAAAACTTGTCTAAAATGGAGTCCAATGATGGGGAAGGAGATGGGCAACTTAGGGAAGCTCGTCTCACAAGTATTAGGCAAGAAGGGTCATTCCGGATGAGAGGAGTGCTTGCTGGACAGCGAGTCATAACTTTGGTTGATACAGGTGCCACTCATAATTTCATTGATGCTAGGATGGTGGAGAAGCGTGGCATACAAACAGAGGAGTTTGGGGGAATTAGAGTGAGGGTAGCTGATGGCTATGTCCTCAAATGTGATCGTAAGATCACTGGACTCCCATTGAAAGTTAATAATTATGATTTTAAGGCAGATTTCTATGTTGTGCCTATGGGAGATACAGATATAGTCCTTGGGATGAGTTGGTTGCATGATATTGGGGAGTTCACTCTTAACCTCAAGGAGATGGAGATGAGGTTTAAAGTGAATGGGAAGACACATATTCTTAAGGCAATCAGGGACAGTGATCTCAGGATGGTTTCTTTCCCGAGGATGGCTAGATTGATTCGACATGATCAGGTAGAGTGGGCAGCAGAGTGCATGTTGATGCCATCACAGGAGGGACAGCAGAAGATTGAATATCCTCCTGATATTCAGGAGCTTAGAGTTAAACACTCTAAGGTGTTCAGTGACATTCCACCAGGTAGACCACCAGACAGGGGTATTGAGCACATCATTGAGTTAGAGGAGGGGGCTAAACCCATCATGATTACACCTTACAGGCATCCGAAGAGGTTGAAGGATGAAATTGAGAAAACCGTAAAGGAGTTACTTGCTATGGGCCACATTAGACCAAGTAAGTCTCCTTTCGCTTCTTCAGTGGTCTTAGTGAAGAAGAAGGATGGGACATTGAGGATGTGCATTGATTACAGGGTGCTTAATAGGAAGACAATTAAAAACAGGTACCCCATTCCTAGGATCGATGAGTTGATAGATGAGCTTCATGGAGCTTGCTTCTTTTCAAAGATAGATTTGAGATTAGGTTATCACCAGATCAGAGTTAGAGAGCAGGACATTGAGAAGACAGCCTTTAGATGTCATTGTGGCCATTTTGAGTTTGTAGTTATGCCATTTGGGCTAACTAACGCACCTGCTACTTTTCAGGCAACAATGAATTGGGTTTTCCATCCTCAGTTGAGGAAATTTGTACTTGTCTTCTTCGATGATATCTTGGTGTACAGTAGATCTTGGGAGGAGCACTTGGTTCACCTTGACACGGTGTTGGATATATTGGGCAGAGAGTCCTTGTATGCAAAGGAGTCAAAGTGTGATTTGGGCATGACAGAGTTGTTGTACTTGGGTCACATCATCAGTGCAGAGGGCGTACGCATGGATCATGAAAAGATTCGTGCCATTGTGGAGTGGCCTTCACCGGTGAACCTTACACAGTTGAGGGGCTTTTTGGGATTATGTGGTTTCTACAGGAGGTTTGTGGATGGATATTCTAGGCATGCAGCACCCTTGACAGATTTGATGAGAAAGGGAGCTTTCTTGTGGACTCCTGAGGCACAGGAGTGTTTTGAGAAATTTAAGGAGTTGATGACTTCTTGTCCAGTGTTAGCATTACCAGATTTCAGCAAACCTTTTGAGCTACACTGTGATGCTTCCGGGGAGGGCATTGGAGCGGTGC
Source organism: Cryptomeria japonica (assembly GCF_030272615.1). Classification (NCBI taxonomy): domain Eukaryota; kingdom Viridiplantae; phylum Streptophyta; class Pinopsida; order Cupressales; family Cupressaceae; genus Cryptomeria; species Cryptomeria japonica. The sequence goes on from NC_081410.1 coordinate 393,723,592, forward strand.
TTATGCTGGAGAAGCACCCTATTGCTTATGAGAGCAGGAAATTGAGAGGGCCAGAGCGGAGCTTTAGCATATATGATAAGGAGATGTTAGCTATTATGCATGCTTTGGCTAAATTCAGGCAATATTTGGTAGGTAGCAAATTTTGTATCAAAACCGACCATAATAGCCTAAAATACTTTTTGGGGCAGCGAGATCTCAATGATAGGCAGCAGAAGTGGGTGAGCAAGTTACAGTCCTATGACTTTGACATTACATATTTTAAGGGGACACAGAATGTAGTTGCTGATGCCTTATCACGTCGGCCCCATTTGAGCTTATTGACAGACATATCGGAGGATTGGAGACACTTGATCCTTGCAGAGTATGCAAAGGATACTTGGGCAGTTGGATTCATAGATGGGAATATTCAGGACAGCAGATACACCCTTGTGAATGAGCTCATCATTTACAAAGGGCGAATATTTTTGGTTCTAGGATCAGCAGTGAGGAGGATGGTTCTGAAATCTTTTCATGATTCACCTATGGCAGGACATCCTGGTTACTACAAGACATACCGACAGATTAGAGAGCGCTTCACATGGAAAGGGCTCAAAGCAGAGGTACTTCAGTATGTTAGGGAGTGTCCCACCTGCCAACAGAATAAGCAAGAACACTCCTATCCAGCCGGTTTACTTCAGCCACTTTCGATTCCTGATAGGAAGTGGGAGTGTTTGTCTATGGACTTCATCACAGGACTGCCTAGGGCCCAAGGCAGGGACTGCATATATGTGGTTGTGGATCGCCTTACGAAGTTTGCACACTTCTTTCCGATCACTGCTACATACACTGCTACACAGGTGGCAGAGTTGTTCTTCAAGGAGATATTTAGATTACATGGCTTACCTCGGAGCATTGTGAGTGACAGGGACAGCAGGTTTATGAGTCACTTTTGGCAGGAGCTATTCAGGTTGTGTGCGACAGAGCTCACTCCGAGTACTAGCTACCACCCTCAGACAGATGGTCAGACAGAGATAGTGAACAAATGGGTGGAGGGATATCTCATAAATTATATAGCAGGGCAACAGAAGGCATGGGTAAAGTGGATTTATCTCTGTGAGTATTGCTACAATACCACTTATCACATGTCTATTCAAATGTCACCGTTTATGGCCCTGTATGGGTATGAGGCACCCAATTTTATGGATCTGCTTTTGAGTGACAATAGAGTGCCCAGTGCAGGTGATTTGTTACAGGAGAGTCAAGACATTGTTAAGACTCTCAAGGATAATATAACTAAGGCACAAAATCAGCAGAAGCAGTATGCAGATCAGAAGAGGACTGAGCGGACTTTTGAGGTTGGAGATATGGTGTATCTTATGTTGCAGCCTTACCGTCAATCCACTCTCAAGAAGAGTGGTGCCGAGAAACTTAAGCCACGATACTATGGTCCATTTAGGATTATCAGGAAAGTGGGAGAGGTGGCTTATGAGTTAGATTTACAGGCAGAGAGCAAGGTGCACAACGTTTTTCATGTGTCACGCCTCAAGAAGGCGCTAGGACATCATATTGTGCCTTCTACAGTACTACCACCCCTGGATGATGAGGGAAAACTTGTTTTGATACCGGAGGCTATCATTGATTTCAGAGAAAGGAACTTGAGGAGACGTACCATCCGGGAATATTTGGTGAAGTGGAAGGATTTGCCAGTAGAGGATGCTACTTGGGAGAATGAGGAGATTTTGCAGCATCCGGAGTTGAAGTTGCTTGAGGACAAGCAATTTCAGGAAGGGCGGACTGTAATGTCCCCACCTTTTTAGCATCTCATTGGAGTTCTTAGCCTTTACATTCTCCGAAGGCTAAGTGGAGAAATAAGGAGAAATTGATTAAATTAATTTCTTATTAAGTCATTAAATAAAATTAAATTAAAAAAGGTGACTTTATATTTAATTAATTTAATTAAAAGTGACTTAAGTGATTTATTTAAATATTTTAATGTTATTATAAAGTTATAAAGTAACTTTATAATAATAAAGTCACTTTAATATTATAATGTGTGAATATGTCTTTAATCCCACATTGGCCAAGAAAGTGTTCGAGCTCTCATAAGAAAGAATAAGAAGGGACTTAAGAGCTCATTTTATAGCATCCATCCAGAGAATTGATATTTGTTTGTTATGAACTTGGGAGAAGAAGCCAAGGGTTTCTGATTCAGTCAGCCATTGGAGAGCGACAATTCTTCAGTGTTGCAACCATTTGAGGTGGTGAAATATCCACTAAATTTGGCATTTCAGGAGAGCTTCATTCTGGAGTTCTATTTGGGCTTTAAAAAGAAGGGAAGACATCTAGGGTATGCAGATTTTCGAATATATATTAATTGCAGACCTACAGTTTCATTTGGCAGCCATTAAAAATCAGAATTGAAGCAATCATTTCAAAATACAATTGCTGCTACAGTACCCGCACTACAATAAACGCTACAGTACCGCCGTATGGACTGCTACAGTGCCGCGTGAACAGTACCGCGTGAATAGTGCCGCCGTACGGATTGCTACAGTACCACGTGAACAGTAATTTTTTCAAAAAAATTAAAATTTGCAGTTGGCAGATTTTTTTCAACTACTAGGACAGCAAAAATCAGGTTTTTATCTTACATTGTAATGAATTTGTTTTCCAGGCATATTGGCCATAAAACAGAACAAACATTCCCTTGATAGTCTCGTAAATTAATTCCAGCAGTAATATTATTGTTTCAGTATTATTTTAAGCATAGGAGTTTATTCCAGTATTGTTTCATTGCTCATTATTACCAAAAAAACACAAAAAAAATCTATAAACATTCAAAAACCAAAACAAATTCAAATCTACTGCATTCAAAAGAAACAGTCAGCAGAGGAGAGCCAAGTTGGGTTCTTACAAGATGCCAAGTTCTAGAAGGCAGATTAGGATTGTTGGATGCAATCAATCCTGGCCTTTGGTTCAATTTGAAAAATCTATAAAAGGCAGGATGCCTGTCATTGTAAAGGGTTAGAGTTTTCGTAGAAGGTTAGAATTAGTTAGACTATTAGGAGTAGAATAGAACTGCAAAAATTGTTGTAATGGTAGCTGAAGCAAATATATGAACATTGAAATATGGTGTTTGTTGTCTTTGTTTTCTTCTGTTTGCATGGTTTCCCTTTAGTTGGTTAGTTAGAGTTCAATGGTTTTAATGGCGAATTGTGGGGGATATTTGATGCATTTCAGGTCCATACCATTGGGGATCTAATGATTGTAGGTCATTGTGCATGGTTAGTCTGAACCCAAAACTGTGCTTAGTTGAACTGTAGGTATTCATTTTAGTCTGCGCCAGAATTGGGTTCGTAGATGGATCCCCATAGTCTGAAAATACTTCATCCCTTTGGAGCTTGCACCGTTCTTGTCAAGTTGTGAGGATGTCTCTGGTGAAACAAGAACTGGTTTATGTCTACCCGCTGCATTAGCTGTTATCATCAGTGTCCTTAGGATTCCTAAAACTTTTCTCTTTTGATTTATTTCCTAGTCTGAGAATCATAGCATCATTGGATGCAAAACAACTTGTTGTAAACACAAGGCCCCTTGTGTTTCCAACAAAACACATCAAATCACTGAGTTATCTTGTAGTCATGAACTGGCAATTGGAACCTTGAGGTCGTCCTTGTTGATCAATCAAAAACAACATTAGGGATCCCTTATTTCAAGAGGATAGAATACTCAGCAAAATATTCTATTCTGTGTTGACTGGATAGAGTTGTAGCAATACGATTTTAGCTACGTCAACACATAGCTGGTGGAAATCCAGCTACCTGGACGATGCCATTTCTCATCATCCGACGGGCAATAGGTGTTGGCAAGTATCCATCGTGCCCATACATTTTCCTTTTGAAGTCTTTGAAATCTACATGCCCGAGGTTGGTATCTGTGACATTTTTCCATTTGGAAATGATCTTCGATTCCGGCTGCAACCCTTTACTGGCGAACTTCATCTGAGCTTTCCTGGAGGGTATTCCTTTGGTGGTCATTAACCTGCAATACACATGAAAATTCAATATTATTTTCGAGAAAATTTGAAGGTTCTAACTCTGATTTTGGACCTTTTTACTTGAAAATTTCACTTCAGCCTGTCAAAAAGCTAAATATCTGTGAAAAATCAGTCTAAAAGTGGAAAAATTTGACTAAGCATTTGGCAAATTTCGTGAAAATAAGTGAATAAGACAGGAGGGTGAAAGTAATCAGTCAAACTCGGATTCTGGACCTTCAAATTTGCTCTTGTGACTGAAAATCTACCTTTAATTCTGAAAATTTTGTTTAAACTTAGAAAAAGCACTTTGTTTCTTGTCATCCAACAGTTAAAAAATTTTACTCCAAAAATTCTTCAAAAAATCAATCTTTCAAACCTTCGAGAGAGAGAAACTTCTTCACAATCGAACTCCAATCTTCAAACCTGATAATGAATTTGAAAGTGACGAGTCAAATTGATATAGACTTCAAAAGTTCGATTTTTAGGAGCTTCCAGTTTTTTCGTTTTTTTGGTTTTATTTATATTCATTGAACTTAGACTTGTTTTATTTCTTCCCAAAATGGAAAGTTTTATTCTTCTTTCAAGAATTCATCCTTAGCTAAGAAAGCAAGGAACCTTCTAGATGTTTCTCTCAAATTCCAAAAGTTTTCAAATTTTTTTCTAAATTTATTTCCCCTTCGAAAATAATTCTAAGTTTTGAAAAAAATTTAAAAATATTCCAAGTGTTTGAATTTATTTTTCCAACCCATTCAATCTCGATTGATCTTCCAATGGTGATCTCATGTGCTTTATGTCAAATTTGCTTATTTCTCTAGTCATTTCCCCCCCTTCATCATGGCAAGTTGGTCATCTTCATGCCTAATTCCTATGCCATGGGTGAACTTTTCATCTTGTTTAGCCATCTTCTCTCTAGGGTGGAGTTCATAGTCGATTAGACATCTTTCACAAAGGGGGTTGGACTTTGAGGTTTTCAAGCCATCTTCCAACCTAGGCGGACTTTGGAGATAATTAGAATTTCCAATCTAAGTGCCAAGGCAGACTTTACCCCATGTTTGGACATCCTTCTCTTAGGCTAGGTAGATTTTGTAGTGTGTTTGGATGTGTTTTTAGGCTTGGGCGGAGTTGAACTTGTGTCAGACAATTAGCCTTTGATCATGCTTCTCCTTGCTAGGCGAACTTCACATTTATCTTGTCAACCTCCTTGCTGTTGGTGTTGGAAATAAGCCACACCCGGACCGACGATGAACTGGTCCAAGAGGGGCCAGTAGCTCAATGGTAGAGCACTTCAGCAGCATATGGAAGGTCCTAGGTTTGAGTTCTAGCTGGTCCATGTCTCAACATGGTATCAAAGCCAGGTTCAGGCTAGGAGCCCCAAGCACACTAGAGGTGTGGCTTAAGGGGGGGTTTTGGTGTTGGAAATAAGCCACACCCAGACTGACGATGGACTGGTCCAAGAGGGGCCAGTAGCTTAGTGGTAGAGCACTCCAACAACGTATGGAAGGTCCTAGGTTTGAGTCCTTGCTGGTCCATGTCTCAACACTTGCTAGGGCGGACTTCATGTATTATTGGACATACCTTAGGTGGACTTCACCCTCTCTTGGACAAGGCGGACTTTGATCTTCACATGCCACTTCATCTTGCTTCCCTTGGTGGACTTTACCCGTGCTTTGGACGTTGCTCTTCCCCTTGGGCGGATTTGGATATTGATTAGCCATCCTCTAGGGTGGACTTGACTAGTCTTCTGCCATTCCCTTTTGACCATGGGCGGACTTTGCATCATGATGGACAATGTTGAGAGGGCGGACTTTGCATCATGATGGACAATGTTGAGAGGGCGGACTTTGTTGATGTTTTGGACAATCAACGTTACCTCTTCCTTGGCGGACTTTGAGACTACTTTGCCATGGAGGACTTCAATGCTGTCTTGACCACATGCTAGGCAGACTTCATGCATGCTTAGGCATAGTTTAACTTCTCTTCTTCCATTGCCATGCTCATCCTTAGGCAGGTTGAACTTTGAGGCTGATTGGCCATACCTTTCACCATGCTGGTCGGAGTTTGCAGCTGCTTAGACATATCTTTCACCTTGCCTAGGCTGTCCTTGGGCATCATTGGACATTGAATTTCTTTTTACCATGCTGCCATCCTTTCCTCTATTGCCTTGTTCAAGTTTTGATCTGCCATGTTGAAGTTTTGATCTTTTGGAACAAGACCCTAATTTCTTGCTTTTTATACTTGGAGACATAATTTTTCGATTTTGAAGACATGGGCACTGACGCCATGACCCGAGGGACCCAACCCTAGGTCTACTTTCAAAGAAGTAGAAAAAAGCAAAAAAGCAAAATAGCAGAATTCCTAAAAAATAGGAAGGTGTCAGAATTGACTCAAAGAATTGCGATCTTCGTCCTTCGTGCCTTCTGAGTGCTTTGGTGACGTCTAGACACTGATCGGGGCATGATTTCTCCATTTAGCTCGGGGTGACTCTTGGAAAAAAAAAACTTTTAACTCTAAACTCTCGAAAATAGACTTATGAAACTGCAGAACTACGACAAAACCATAAAAAGCAAACAACTGGGGGTCCACATTTGCAATGGGGCGATGTGTGAAATTAGTCACAACAAGAACCTTTCCCAAAAGATAGGGATAGAGATCTTGTCTATTAAAAATGGTTTCCGTTCAATATAACTGCATGACATAACAACATCTTTATGCAAATATCGTTGCATGCTAAAAAGTAGCAAAGATGTGCCTAGTGTTGCACATACAAAAATATTAATCCCAAATGTGCTCACTCTCAATTATTCCATGGGAGGATTTTGGGTTTTTTATTATAGTTTGCATGTTAGTGGTCTTTTGAAATTGGCAACACCTAGATCATCTATTTTTTGGGATAAAGAGAAGAAAAGATGATTAAAGTTTCTCCGTCCAGCTTAAATATCAAGCATTGAAGGCACAAATTTTATAGAGAACACTCCATAGCAGCAAAAATCTTTTGGGAAAAAATCAACAAACGAAAAGTACAAGGTTTGTTGAAAAAATTACTGAAAAATCAGATTTAAGAAAAATGTAGAAATTGAGACAAAAACCACCTGTTTTTGAAATTTAAAGGCATTTCTATAGCATAGAGATGTAGAGAGCAAATAAAGTAGAGAGTTTATCACATAAATTGTCTAAAATAGAGAGTTTAGTCCATGAGTTCTCCAAATGCAAAGTTTGTCTAAAATAGTAGAATATAGTATAGCATGTAAGCTTTGCTAGTATATGATTCTTTGGTAAGTTCTGTATGAAGTTTATAAAGTTATTGCTAAGTTAACAATAAAAGATTTCACTGAAATATATATGAGTAAACCTCCAGTCTTGTTGTATGATGTGAGTGGATGGTAAAACGCTACTAACAACAGTGCATTCCAAATTATTATCAATATAAAAAGAATGTTTAATCATAGAGATTAGACAATCATAACTAACTCTGAAACCTTCAAAAAGTTAGTAAGACCTCAAAACAACTACAAATAAACATGCTTGCATGAAGGATAAAAGAAAAAAACATTTTATCACTGAGAAAATTTCATGTAGGAATCTTCAAAGATCTAATAACCCCACCCGATTACTAACAAATCACACAAAACCTTCCTTAGATGTGAAGTGTGATATAATTAAAAGTATCGCTGTCATAATGAAGAAGAAATCAGATTGATTAAAGGAGGGGTGATTAGTTAAGTCTGATTAACAGCCTGATTATTTAAATTGTTGAAGAGACATGATTAAGGAGATACAACTCCTCACATCATGATCACCTGAATAGATATTAATAGAGGATCATAAGCTTCTTTCATGACATCGAAGCTGTTAATCTTTTTTCATATTCACAGCACTCAAGGAGCCCTTTGTCAGCCAAGTAAGAGGGGGGTATCACCCACCCCACTACAAGGTGAAGTGTACACAATTAGAAAGTAATAATCAGACACAGTGCCCAGACTATATAGCAGGTATATAAAGATCAATCAGGCACAGCCATTCGAGTGAGGGATAGCCCTCATATCTTCATCGCATGATCATATAGAGTAATCTGAAACAGAAATTGCTTGGATTTCATTCATATAAAGATGTTTATTATATCAGATTTCATTGATAGTAATTCAGATCAGAACGTGGCACCATTATTAATTTCATTATTTCTATTGAAATATGCATATGTAATCAAGCATCAAAACCATAACTAAGATTGTTTAGTGCACTTAAATAAACTGAAGCTGACTTCATAGTATTGGTTGCAAGCTATAGTTATATTTTTGAAGTCAAATTCAAAGTATCTTTAAAAGGGACATTACAAAAGATTATAGAATCCAAATAAAAATCTAATCGATCAATAAGAGAGAAATCATTTCTCATAATAGGTAGAGTTAACTGAGCACGAATTACTCATTTTCAAAGAGTCAAGATACAAAACCAAGTCACATTCAAGAGCTTTGCTATAAAACCAAACCTTCAATTTAGTCAAAGTATTGATTCATATAAAGTAGAAGTAGAAATAGGAGATATGGACAAAACACATTTTAGGATAGATATGCATAATATCAAAATAAGCATACAAAATCACAATGACCAAGATTTTGATGTCACAAAGATTGGACATCTTACATATAAACATCAGGCTGATGTTTTTATGCAGCCAAGGGTTTTCGTACTACAACTTGAGAGAAGGATACAATGATAGGAAAACAAGGATGACCTATACATAACATTACCTCTTCACTCCTAGTAATGAGATTGTAAAATAATGACACTTTAGCATTGTCATATTAATCAAGCAAAGCAATGATATGACGAAGAGCCTAAATTAGCATTAAATTCAAGCCATTTAGCCAGGAATATGGATTATTTCTTTCCAGAGAACTAATTAAAAGGCTACCACTATAGAAAAAGAGACCATCAAATGTTGTTTGGACCAAATGACCAACCAATCTTCACAATAACAATTAATTTGTGCAGAAAATCAAGATAAGAAGTAGACACAACAAGCTAAAATATAACTTCAAAAAATAGACCATTCACCTATCATAATAGTAAAATACTATCTCTTCGGATGGAAGCCCCACAAAAATAAAATAGATTTAACATTTTTTATCTTGTTAATTTAAAATTGAAAGATCCTTGTGATGTGCACATTGAAAATTTTATTTAACATTCAATTTAGATGACAAGTAGACACAAAATTAAACCACATGTGACAATGTATTGATGGTATTGACAAAAATCCTCACATCTGACTGTAGATAAAATTAAACAATTATAAAGTAGACACAAAATATGAAATATGACTAGTGAGCTAAAATATAACCTTGGAATATGGACCATTCACTTGTCATAATATTATAATACTATCTCTTTGGATGGATGCCCCACTAAAATAAAATAGATTTAATGTTTTTTATCTTGTTAATTTAAATTGAAAGACCTTTGTGATGTGCACATTGAAAATTTTATTTAACATTCAATTTAGATAAGTAGACACAAAATTAAACCATTTGTGACAATGTATTGATGGTATTGAGAAAAATCCTTGCATTTGTCAATTGATAAAAATAAACCATGTTTAAATGGACACAAAATATGAAGTATGAACATTGACCTAAAATATAACCTCGGAATATAGACCATTCACTTGTCATAACAGTATAATACTATCTCTTTGGATGGAAGCCCCACAAAAATAAAATAGATTTAACGTTTTTTATCTTGTTAATTTTAATTGAAAAATCCTTTTGATGTGCGCATTGAAATTTTTTTATTTAACAAATTATTCATCTATTTGTATGCTTTGTTTGATTTTTTTGTAAATGCTATTTATGTGGCGTGAAGTTATAGAATGTATATGCAGCAGTGTTACAACAAGAAAATTGCCTATCATTGAGTCAGATGTACCACGTCCTGAGTCTTTGCAAGTTTGCAACTAGTTGCACCTTCTACGCACATCCCTGTGAGCTCTTGTTTGTAGTTGTGCCCTAAAAACAAGACGCGATTGAGTTATCCATAAAATATTTTGCTATTTTGTAGGTTTCAAGGGTTTCACAGGGTGGTGGGAGATTGATTAAGGTTTTAGATGCAATTTAAATTTGATTTTTATGCGATATAAACACAAAAAAATGTTGAAAATTGCAATCAATTGGTTTTTTAAAAGGGAGGATTTTTTGACGATTTTTGCTTCTATGCACAATAGGACTCATAGGCACTTGTACCCATTTTTAACCAATTCTTTTAGAGCCGTTTTTATCAGAAAGTATTTGGATAGAAAAATCAAAGTAGAAGTAATTAGAAATAGGTAGAAAATCCAACTAAGATGCAAGGAAAAGTCTTAGTAAAAATAGGTAGAAATATCGAGAGGTAGAGAAGCCCTATTCCCAGCTCTTTTAGACTGTGCTAAACATTCTTCCCATCAATAAGGGTGCCAATTTCTTGGTTATGCTTTTAATCCATGATCACTACAAGGAATCTACTTTGAAATTGATGGTTATTGCAATTATTATCTTGACCACTTTTGAGTGCTTTGATACTTTATAAATAATTATTTCGTAGTATCATATTTATTATCTCAATATAATTAATTTTATAATATAATATTATATACAGTGAGTCTCTGGCCATAGATCGGATGTTTGAGTTGTTGAAAACACAATGGGCATAAGTTTGAAAACTGATTTAAAGCTGCACTAGTGTGTGGGGCCTTTCTAGGTGCAGATGCAAGTACTAGGGGATTGCAGATCATTTGAAAACACACCGATTACTTGTGGCGAATTTGTTGTTGCTGGGCTGCTGATTCTCCTAGAAATTAAAAAATATTACATGTAGATTATTAATTATTAAGGTGTAATATATATATATACACACAGAGAGAGAGAGAGAGAGAGAGAGAGAGAGAGAGAGAGAGAGAGAGAGAGAGAGAGAGAGAGAGAGAGTAAAATAACTAATTATATAATTATATTAATATAAACTATTTATATAAGTAGTAAATCTAGCCATAAGTTATTTATGTGTAAGTTCATATGTATATATATGAACGTAGCCATACTAGACCTAGGATTTTTTTTTTCTGTACCAGCAAACCTGAATCCTGAAACCGTACACATCCTATTCCTTACCCTAATTAGCAACTTAGCATATTTGACCTGACAAATACTTATGTTTTTCCACAAGTTTCATATATTATAGTTTGATATATTTGAAATCTTTAAATCTCTTAAGTCAATCTGGTTGGTTAGCATTTATGGATATATGTGTGGCAGTGCATTCTTTTATTGTCTAGGTGAAATTAGTTTGATTTGTATTTGTCAAGGCGCTTAAATTCCCAACATCATCAATCTTTTCTGATGAATATTCAATTCTTATTTTGCAGTGAACTTCATTTCTTTGTCAAGCAACGACAGGCAGACTTTGCATGGCTAGCTGGGGCAGGGATATACTATGGTAATCTGAATCTTGGTGCACCACAAAGGTGGGGAACTCATTTATTCTTTTTAACTACATATTTTTTGTCACTATAAGTATACTGACTCTTTATAGAAGTATCACTTGTTTGTTATTTGCTTGTGGTTTTCTGGTTGCTTTTTCAAACACAACATATTGTTACCGTTGTTCTGCCTTGAATATGTGAAGCAATAAATTTAAGCTGAACTCAATATAGGCTTTATATTTGAGATGAAGATGATTTGACACACAACTGATTTTATCATGTTTAAAAAATTAGTTAAACAATTCAATACTTTGAATTTCGATTATCATTTCTTTTCTTATAGGGGATTTTATGTGATTCGGGTCTTTGATTTGGGCTCTGCTTCCCTTATGTGTTTCTTATATTAATTTTTTTGGTAGCAGCTCAAGCAATGGAGATGACAACTTTGTGGAAAACAAGGCCCTTGTAGAGTATTCAAAATTAGAAAAAGATCGAGAAGGAATAAAACCACACTCACTTGCACTATCAGAGTTCCATTTCTTGTTGCTTTTTGAAAACAAAGTTAAGGTGAGCCTCAGCCACATCCCTTTTCACATTTATATCACTTGAACTGCTAGAATTTGCATATTCGATGCTAATCATGTAAGTTAGAAGGCTTTCTTTTTCAATTAAGAATAAGTTAGGAAGGTTGTGCTGTAATGAAGCAAACAGTGAACATTTTGCTGTGAATGGACATCATTATTGAGTTTCTTGCTTATGGAACTTCATCCTCATTAAAATATGATTGTGCTTTGTTTCTTCCTTTGAGGCAGGTTGTTAATAGAGTAAGCCAAAAAGTGATAGAAGAGCTGCAGTTTGACCGAGAATTTGATTCAAGTTCTAGAGAAATTCTTGGACTTTGCAGCGATGTTACAGCTGGTGTATTTTATGCTTATGATGAAAACTCTATTTTTGAGGTTTGTATCTGATTATTAATTTCATCTTTTGTATCCCTATTTTTTTGTAAGAACAAGGTTTACCAGAGCTATCCCGCCACTCCTTTATCTAGACCTGTTCTAGTTGCCATATATGGTTATGATTCATTTGAGGTGCAGAGAATCAGGGATCCATTCTCTTTCTTGCACCCATAGTGAGAACAATTTGTGTTAAATAATATAAAATATTTAGGTTAGATTATGTATTCACCAATGCACACATGCACACACATGTAGGATAGTAAAAATCTATGATAAAATTAGTTTTTATCCTAATGCCATGTATTTGTTTATATTTTAATAAATATGCAAATGTGGGTATAGGGGTCGACTCCCAGACTAAACATAGTGTTGTGTTTTAGTATCTAGATCACAGCACCGAACTGATTGAGATGCCTATAGGGACTTGCTAAAGATGTTTGTTGTGAATGATTCAGCTTCCTGTAAATCAATGAAGCCTTGTGTTTTTTTTAGTGTTTAGCTGTAGGAAATCTCATGATTATTTTTAGACATGATATAATTAAGCTTTGACCCTGTAGGATTGATATGAAGCATTTAGGAGAAACTTGGAGAACGCAAGAAAGGAATTGGAGCATACTATAGAGGAGAGCCACTTCTCCTGCAATGATGACAAGATATTCCTAGTTTTCTCCATTAGATTATTCCATACCATGGTCAAACTTTGTCCTTCAAAAAGGGGAAATCCAAATTACTTGCTTGAATGTGCTTCTATCACATAACCCATGATTACCACTAACTTCCTTTGCCTTAGTGGTGGCAGATTTGTAAAAAATATTCTTGAAATGCCATTGTTTCTCATCTTATTGGTTTCCTTATAAATAAACAATTTTAAAAAATTCCTTTGCTACATCTGTTGTGGCTTAACCTTCCAATATTGTATCATCCATAATCTACTTATGGGATGCGTTTTAAATGCTTGATGTTATGGGAACCCTCCCAAGAGCCTCAACCATCCTAATGAAGAGGTGAGGGGGAATGGGGTCTCCTTGGTAGATGCTCTCAACTCGTCTCAAGTGTTAGATGGCTTTCAATAGGGCTTCCATTGGTCATCATTGAGAACCTTAGGGTAAATACACAATTTAGTATTCATTTGCGAAATTTATAGTCAAAGCCAAATTTGAGAACCATAAACATTAAATGCAGTTGACTATCATATACCTTGCTTAGATCTTGTTAATGTTTTGTCTTTTTTAGAAAAACATAGACCAAAATAGTATGTGAGGAAATCCTCTCATTATATTAGTAGGGTAGCTTCTTGATCTAAACTAGGGCTTTTAAAACTCTATGATTACTTGTAGAACTTGCAAGTGATTGTAAGTCATAAATTGAGCCGAGTGACTTGTAGGAAAACTTGTTGTGACATTTTTACACATCGCCCCATTGCAAATGGGGACCCCCACTTTTTTGCTTCCTACCTTAGGTGTTCTAGTGTTTTGTTTTAGCTTGGCGATAGTTTCATAGGCTTTAACCTTTGTTTATGAGAAGGATATGTTTTGTCCATCCAGGTTAGGTATGTTTCGCAACTCTAGGTATATCTTAAGAGTGCAACATTTTGTCAAACAAGTGAGATCAAGTTGGAAATTGATTGTTTCAGGTCTGGAATCCATAATCGAGTGTCAAGATTGAGAGTTGGGGGTGAATTGCAAAAAGTTGTAGAGTCTTGTCAAAAATTGCTAAAAGTTGTAAATATTGTCGAAAGTTGCAAAATTTGTTAAATTGGTCAAAGTTGTCAATGCTGTCAAATGTTGCAAAATCTTGTCAAGGTTGTTAATGCTGTCAATTTGGTCATAAGAGAAAGAAGTGGTAAGTTTGCTTGTAATTTCGTCAGAAATTGCAAGTATATTACGGTTACCTTAAGGTCATGAACTTCAAGTCTGTATTTGTGCAAGTCCTAGGTGGGTAAAAGTATGAAATTTTGATTAAGACAGAAGTCAACCCCCTTGCACCATTTTGTGCAAGAAGCTACCTCATATGTGCTCAAGAGAAGACAAAATTTGTGTAAGGCAGGAATGAACCCCCTTGTAGTGTGCATAAACCAACCTATCATTTAATGCACAAGAACCCCTAAATACTGCCCTACATTGTGCAAGACAACATCAAAAAAGTTCCTATGTTTGTGCAACAATAGGTCTAAAGCCTACCTTGGCTAACATTTGAGCATACACCTTATTTGATGGAACTCACCTTTTTGTGCATAGAAGACCACCAAACCCGTCCAAGGGCAAACTTGTGCATACACAAGTGTCAAATGCGTTCACAACCAGTGTTACAAGTCTCTGTGAGTCTTGGCAAGACTCGCAGAGTCCGGAGGCAGGTCGCCCTTGCTGAGGCCCATGGCCTCTGGTCGACTGAGTCTGGCCGAGTTTTGGCAGACTCGCCAAGTCTGTCAAACTCGGCAGACTCGCCGAGTCTCGTGGGTCAGACTTTGCTACGCAGACATAAAATAATAAGTTAAAAAAAAAAAAATTATTTTTAAATGAGAAAAAGGGTCTAGAGCACGAGGAGACCCATTGGAGGACCTCGAGGATGATATGGATGTCACTGAGCGTGAGCTTGAGCCTCAAACATAGGTAAAGATCATGGCTACAGAACGTTCCAGGACCTATCTTAGGCGCACACATAGGACAGTTGCGGGGTTGACTGATATTGGCTCCTCTGAGCCTTAGACTTCTAGGCTCTGGTTACTATGTTGAACTTGATATATGTTTTGAACTTTTGATGACATGGATTTCATATTCCATGAATTATTGTGTCTTTACTGTTTATTTATTAAAAAAAGCATGAAAGTAGCTTAAAATCGTTAAAAATCTTTGAATCTCTTGGGGTTTTCAATTTGCCGAGTCTCGGCCGAGTCTGAGCACCGAGTCTGAGTCCGAGTCAAAAATCAGCTTGCTGAGTCCGAGGCGAGTCTGAGGCTTGTAACTATGTTCACAACAAATTTGTGCATACCACTACCTAAAACCCACTCAAGGTGATATAATGCCAAGTCGGCCCCCTTTGAATGACAAGTGAAATCTTTAAAGGATCAAAATTGAAGTACAAGGTAAGTTGGCTATAAGTGAAAGTGTTGTAAGGGAGAGGTATGATTCTATCAGTTCATCATTGAATCACAAATCAGACCTAACTCGCAGATCATAGCAGAGCAGAATATTGCTTGATGCCATTTTGATGATGCTTTGATAGGTGCACCAACCTTCTATTTATTACCCCCACCCCCTCCTTAAGAATGCAAGAGTTGCAAATTTAGCTCAGCTGACCTAGGGAAGAAAAGTAAAAACTTTTCAAAATTTTGCTAATTTAATGGCAAAATTAAAACTACATCCCCGCCTGACTTACCCGAAGTAAGCACTAAAATCATTTTCCAAACATCAATTGTGTCTAGGTTGGCTAATGGAGGTAAAGGTGATTGAAGGGTATTGAAGTTATATAAATGGAGGACTAAAATTTCAATTCAAACATCAATCATTCCAATTCTAGGGGCAGTGGCAGAGGAGCAGATCTGATTTGAGGCAGCAGACTTGATTGGAGATAGTCTCCAATATTGAAAAGGCCATTTTCAGATTTACATTCCTTGTTTTTTCAATGTTATTTCCAGGTTAAATGGGTTTTTAGGGGCCTGATTTGGTAGGTATCAGCCTTATTTGCATTCAATCCATGATGTATGATGTTAAATCCCTTTGCCTTTCAGGTTTTGATGTGAGGATGGAAAGCTGATAAGAAGAGGACTTCATTAGGAAGCACAAGGATGCACAAGAAAAGACAATGCAACATCAAGAACAAAAGTGTAATTGCATATGTGCTTTGTGATCCCACCCATCACCTTGCAATTCTATAACAACATGATGAATAATCAACACAAGGATTGTAATCAGCTGGCTAGGGAAGGGAATCATTATTTGAAACTTCAATAATGTACAAAGTGGGGAAGGATGAAGGAGTTCAACTGAAAAAATGCAACATCAAGTATGGGTGGAATTTCCTGTCATACTTGCATTCCTGCCCTATCAAATGCAACATCAAGGAGGACATTAATTCACCTCCATCATGCAATTTTAATCAAAGGGCTGGTCGCTATTCCCATAACTCCTTGCAATTGTGCTCCAAGCACTTGCAAGTCAGCCTCCAACCTTAGTTTCAAGATCAACATAAGGGAAGGATGCTAAGAAGAAGTCAAGTATTGACTCATTTAGTGAAGGAGCAAATCCAGACTACATCAAGGGAACAAGAAGCGCACCTCAAAGGTGTGGGAAGGATATCACAAATGCAAACGAAGGGATGGAGGATTCAAAGCATTACAACTTCAAGGATACAACCACCACATGGAGATTGCTGTACAATGTTAGGGTGTTCAAGACATGACAATGAAATGAGGAAATTTTACAATTATCTTGAATTTCCTTTGGAAATCCAAGATTCAAAGCCAGTACAATAAGGAGGTAATCTCGATCAAGTACATCATGCACAAGAGGATCAAGTATAGACATCATGAAGTCATGTACTACATCAAGGACGTGTTCCACATTTCAAGACCAAAGACTATTAGGAAGAGGTAAGATGTTCAAGGCGAAATGCAACACAAAGACGATGTTCCCAAGTTAGGAGATGAAATTGTGAAAGAAGATCAAGCTAGGTAATTTTAGAAGAGTTAAGCAGTGTTAGATAATTGATTACTGAAATGATGCAACTTGGGAATATGAATCATCATCACATCAGGGATTGGAAATCTTAAGTATCCAGAGATATTGCTCAAGATGAAAGACTTCTTCATGATGATTTGCAAAGAGCAAGCTTAGTTGGTGCCTAGTGTAATGTCCCCTTTCTAGCATATTCGATAAATTTTGTCATTAGTTTTGTCCTCATTTTTGAACTCTCAAAAATGTGACAACCCCTACAAATTTTTGTTTAAAATGTGTCTTTTTTGTCTCTAAGTCACGTTTTACGAGGCACAAAACTCATATTTGATAGGGTCAAATCATTAGGGGGTGTCTTTGCCATTGTTGTCCAAGTTTTGGTGAGTTTTTGGCCTTCATTTTCCTAGCTTTCTGTGCAATTTCCGATTTCAGAGTAGTCACTGCAAGTAGGAACTTTTTGCTTGAAATTTGTGATTTTAAGGCTCTAAGGCACACTTTTCAAGGTGGGAAGTCTACATTTCTTGATGGTAAATCAATCATGTGTTTATCTTCCATCTCTGTGAAAATTTTGGTTACTTTTGGCCTTCATTTTGGCCATTTTTTGTGCAATTCCGGGTTTCAGAGCAGTCACTACAAGTGGGGGTCTTTTGATGTCATTGCAAGTAAAGTCACTGCAAGGGGGTCTTTTAGATGTCATTACAAGTTAAGTCACTGCAGGTAGGAACTGTTTGATGCAATTACAAGTTTTAAATTTCACTTTATGTTTTCATTTTTCACTTTAAGTGCAAGTGAGGGTCTTTTTAAGGTGATTGCTAGTAATTGAAATTACAAGTTATTTTAACTTGTAATGTGTCCTTTAAAACCCGAAATTGGCCTTTAAGTCGATTTTTTTTCAAACTTGTAAAGTGACTTTTAAGACCCGAATTTGCCTTTAAGTCATATTTCAAACTTGTAAAGTGATTTTAAAAGCTTTCATTACAAGTTGTTTTCAAAAAGCAACTTGTAATGAACCAAAAATAACCCGAAATGCTTGCAATGAGGAATTACATGTTATTTTAAACTTGTAAAGAGTCTTTCCAAACCCGAAATCAGTTTTGCAACTGATTTTTACTTGCTCTTGCTCATTCAAACCCCTATTAGAGAGATTTTTGGCATGAAGAACACTTGGTACGGTCTGCAACTTTATTGAATCCCCCATTTTTGCTCTACCATTGCCACGTTTTTGCAGATTTGAGTTTGATGATGCCCTTCCCTCCTTGGTCGGATTTTTATGTTGCTGCTGCAAGTACTTTTCACATAAAAGAACATTGCCTCCATTACAAGCAATTACCAATAATGCCTATTGTTGCTGTTTCCTCTTTATTATGCCCACATGTTTCATTTTAGGTCTCGAAAGGGTGATTGCAAGTTCATTATCCATGGCTTTCATTACTTGCAGTCGGGTCTCTAAGTTTTAAAACATTGCTTGCCTCCACAAAATTCTCATAGACAGATTATGAAGGCTTTCCCACAAGATTGCAAGCTTATACCCAATCAAAATGCTTACTTGCAGTCGAGTCTTCAAGACCTGATTACAAGTGTAAGGCCAAGGTTTTTCCCTACATTGCACTTGCAACCAGCCTTCCAGAACCCGAAATTGATCCAAAATGCACTCAAAAACACTTGAAAATGAGTCTCTAGGATCCAATTACAAGTGCAAACTTGTATTTTCCCATTACACATATGAAATTGCATGTTTGTTCTCCACGATTGCAAGTCAATGCTCTTGTTTTTCCACACTTGCAATTAGCCTCCCAAGATCCGAAATTGAGCTTTGGCCTCACTTGTGTAGCCCCTTTGTCTCATCCTGGTTAGTCCCGTTTGCACACACGACCTACCAATCAACAAATTAAGGCATGGGCCTTATTTTGCAAGCAGATTCCAAGATTGGAGGATGATACAAAGAAAGAACAACAACATGACAGAGCCATACAAGGAGATGGATAAGTGATATGAATTATTGAGAGCATAGAATGCTTTCAAGACAGAGATAGGTTTCTTATCTCAGCCTTGCAAAGAACTTCCCTCCTGAAAAGCCAGTACTACCCCAAGGAAGAAGATAAGATTGAAGTTGGTTGGCCAAGGACACAAAGATTGTTAAGGATGCAAATTCCTGTTCCGGTTCGAGATGTCTTCACCAATCTTGAATACTTCAAGTTCTAGCATCCCGAAGAAGCATGAAGATCATTGCAGACAAAGGATGATGTAGTTAGAGTCGTGTCTTCGGACACGTTGAATAGTTTCAATTGTGTATTTGTAAGTTTGTTTCGACAAGTTACATGTAAAAACAACTTTTGTAATTTCAAGTGTCACTTTCACTTGCATTCTTGTAAAATGTAATTGCATGCAAGGCAACTACAAGTTGAGTTAGATTAGGACTGTAGTTGGAATAAGTATGGTGGTTGATAAAATTTCTCAAGTTAGTTAGTATCCTCCCACCTTTTTCTCAAAGCTCCTCTCCTATAAATACTTGACGGGGTCTATTGTAATAGATATCTTTTGGCAATGCAACAAAAATTCTGTCAGTTTGTATGTGTACTATAAGACTTTGAGCTTAGTTGTAAATCAGATTGTAGTCAATTAAAAGAGGAAAATTGCTTTCAAACTTTGTGGTGATTCAAGGTGTTATGTGACAACATTTTTTGGAAATTGATTGTGAGTATTGAGGTGTTATACAAGAGGGATTCAAGCTCAATCTTGCAGACCTTGAGCTGCTTATTGTGTTTGGAGTTTTAGATTGGTTTTAAGATTTGATACTGCAAACTTTGAGCTACTTGTCACGTTTGAAAATTGAAACTATTGTAGGACGCTCAAGCAAAGGGTGTAATTTGCAGACTTTGTGCTGCTTTTATTTTCTATGTTTGTGCATAAGAGGTGCATCATGTAGTTAGATTTTGAGCTGCTACATATTGTGCTTGGTTACCAGAAAATCATCTAAAAAAGTTGATAGGAGAGTAGATACTTGAAGACTTTGATCTTTCTTTCTGTTTTCCGGTCTCGGAGAAGCAACAAAGGACTTTGTGCATTTATGGAAACTTGCTTCTTTATTTAGTTCACTTCATTAATCATTTGTGCTTTCAACTGTGATTCTTTTTTGAAAGAAGAGAAAAGAATAAGTGTCTTTTCTGAAAAAAGAGAACAAGACAGAGTTTCACCCAGATTTAAAATAGATTTTGAGTTAGAGTTTATTTTTGAATTGTTGAAGTAGAAAGCAAAGGGGGAGCCTTCCCTTTGAAATTAGGAGAGTATATCTCACACACTGTGGCTGAAACCACAATTTTGTACATCTTCCCAAGTGTACAAAATTTTCAACCAACAGTTAGCCTATTTTGCTGTGGTCTCGTAGGCTAACTAGGACATCTAAGGGATCTTCGGGACATTTGGCCTAGACATTTTAGTTTTAGGCAATTTCGAGGTGATTTGGTGTGGTTTCTACATACTTACTATTTATAGTAAGCTAGTTATGGTCTTTGACAGAATCAGCTGGTACTCTTATTATTATAATATTCTCAGTGGATTTAGTATTTGATTAGTATCTCAGTCTTTTATATTGTTTGATGGTTTAAAATAAAATAACGATAAGTTATTAAGTAATAAAGTTAAATTAAAGATTTAACTTTATTGTTATTTTAATAAAGGGGTATAAGGGTGAGTATTAAAGTGAAATATGTTTTAATTTTAAAATGTGGCCTTTATTATTTTGGAATTCACCTTGGGAGATTTAAAAGTGTTTTATTTAGTCCCACATTGCTTGGTAAAGTGGATTGAACCCCTTGGGGAAGTTATAAAAGAAGTATTGTGAAGATCATTGGGCATGTTGGGCATGTTTTTGGTTGGAGAATTTGTGAGCATATTGTTGGGATAATTTCTCACGCGTTTGTGAGGACGAAATCCCTTATAAGCGACAATCTCTACACTGTTGAGAGATACAGCCTGGAGATTCATTGGGTGTTTTCAATACAGGAGACGTGCTTAATAGAAAATCAGATTTACAGCTTGGAGCAAGATTGGAGTAAGTTTGGTTTTTGGTTTGCATTATTCAATCAGTTTGGAGGGTCGATTAGAGGAGTTTTGGAGGAGTTTTTGTAGTTCAGGAGTTTCTGTTTGCATTTCCAGCAAGGCCATACTTCATTGCTAGGCGATACTGTTGTTTAGCTGTCCCAATTTGGAGCTGCATACTTGGTCATTGCTGGGACGTAGAGTTTTGGAGCTGGGCGGCTGGATTTGGGAGACAGTAAGCTGCATTCATTGAACAGATTTCTTGCTGAATACTGTACTTTCCCTAAGTCGTACTGAGTCTGTATAGCTGATGGTTGCGTGTAGGGTTTGAGGTGACAATAATGATGTCTCTTGTAACTAAAGTCATCGTTCCAGTGTAGCATTCTTCTGGGTATGTAAAGAAATGTCTTGAAATCTTGTTCTTCAAAAGGGCCACCATCTTTAATGAAGAAATCTGCTATTACAGAACTGATATCTTTATTTCGAAACTACTTTGAAGCTATTTCTTAGTATTCTTAACTATCATTGTATGTTGAGTGCTGCAAATATCTATATTCTTGCATTGTTATTGTTATTGTCATTGGGTAAATTCTTCAAACATATCAAAACCATTTCAAAAAAATCAAAACAAAAAATATCAGAACAGGGCTGCGTATTACACCTAGTCATCATCAACCCACTCAGGTCATGACAAGTTAGCTTGTCCAAGATCAATGTACTTGGCTCAACCTATGAAGAAGATAACTATTCATGTGGAAGGTCATTGATTCCAAGAGGAGTTAGTTATTACTAACGCTAATTTGGATTT